>NC_135572.1:128440804-128743834 GCF_965152235.1 Eretmochelys imbricata
CTCCAAATTAGTGATCTGTCCTCAAATTAGTGATCTGTTCATTAATTACCACTCTCCCAATTTTTGTGTCATCTGAAAACTTTATCAGTAATGATTTTTGTTTTCTTCCAGGTCATTGTTAAACATGTTAAATAGCATAGTGCTGAGAACCGATCTCTGTAGGACCCCATTGGAAACACACACATTTGATGACAGGTTTCAGAGTAACAGCCGTGTTGGTCTGTATTCGCAAAAAGAAAAGGAGTACTTGTGGCACCTTAGAGACTAACCAATTTATTTGAGCATAAGCTTTCGTGAGCTACAGCTCACTTCATCGGATGCATACTGTGGAAACTGCAGAAGACATTATATACACAGAGACCATAAACAATACGTCCTCCCACTTCACTCTCCTGCTGGTAATAGCTTATCCAAAGTGACCACTCGCCTTACAATGTGTATGAAAATCAAGGTGGGCCATTTCCAGCACAAATCCAGGTTTTCTCTCCCCTCCCCCCAAAACACACACACACAAACTCACTCTCCTGCTGGTAATAGCTTATCCAAAGTGACCACTCTCCCTACAATGTGCATGATAATCAAGGTGGGCCACTTCCAGCACAAATCCAGGTTTTCTCACCCCCCCCACCCCCATACACACACAAATTCACTCTCCTGCTGGTAACAGCCCATCCAAAGTGACCACTCTCCCTACAATGTGCACGATAATCAAGGTGGGCCATTTCCAGCACAAATCCAGGTCTTCTCACCTCCCCCCCCGCCACAAACTCACTCTCCTGCTGGTAATAGCTCATCCAAACTGACCACTCTCCTTACAATGTGTATGATAATCAAGGTGGGCCATTTCCAGCATAAATCCAAGTTTAACCAGAACGTCTGGGGGGCGGGGGTAGGAAAAAACAAGGGGAAATAGGCTACCTTGCATAATGACTTAGCCACTCCCAGAGGACGATTCCCTGTTTACAATAACATTTTGAGACCTATCAGTTAGCCCAGTTAAATCCATTTAATGTGTGCCATGTTAATTTTCTATCATTCTAGTTTACTCAAAATGTCATGCTGTACCACGTCAAATGGCTTATAGAAGCCTAATTATATTATGTCAACACTATTACCTTTGTCAAACAAATCTAATAAAAAATGTCCAGTTAGTTTTTCAGGATCTATTTTCCATAATTCCATGTTGATTTGCATTAATTACATTACCCTTGTTTAATTCTTTATTATTTGAGTCCCATATGAGCTGCCCCATTCTCTTCCTAGGGATCAGTGTGAGGCTGACAGGCCTATAATTACCCCAGTCATCCTGTTTAACCTTTAGTTAAAAATTGTCACAACATTAGCTTTCGTTCATTCTTATGGAATTTCCCCAGTTCTTCAAGATATATTGAAAAATCAACATAAACAGTTTGGTGAGCTCTTCAACCAGCTCTTTTAAAACTCTTGGATGCAAATTATCTGGATGTGCTGATTTAAAAAAATGTCTAACTTTAGTAGCTTCTGTTTGTTTGATATCCTCCAGAGATACTAGTAGAATGGAAAGTGTGTTATCATCACCATAATAATGAGACTATATCATCTGTTTTTTCCTCAGATACAGAACCAAAATATTTGTTGTCTTTCCTGCATTATTACTGACAATTCTACCATCTCCATCTACTAATGGACCAGTATCATTGTTAGGATTCTTTTTGTTAGGATACTTTAAAAATTCCTTCTTATTGTCCTTAAATCTACAGACTATATATTTCTTCTTTTGTCTCTGTGTTTCCCTTATCAATTTTCTAGTTCCTAGCTTCTGATTTATATTCATTAATATGAGCTTCCCCTTTCTTCCATTCGTTAGTCAGAAATTTTTATTTTTTATAGTTGCCTTCACTTCCCCTCTAAACCAGGTCATTTTTTTAACCAGCACAAACTTCTTCCTCACTTGTGGGATTGGGTAACTAGTAACATGTTCTTAAATTATTCCCAATTACAATTCACATTTTTCTGATTAAATTCTTCCTCCCAACTGATCTGGCTCATAATAGTTTTCAGCATTGTGAAACTGACCCTATTAAAGTACCAAGTATATACCTTACTGGTCTGGACTTTACACCTTTGCACCTTATAAAGGTGATCAGGTCCTGTACCTATGCTACCATTGTTATTTTTTAGTTCTGTGATGAGTTCCTCTTTATCTGTTTGGACAAGGTCTAAAAAAAAAAAAAAAAAATTCCCCTGCATTGGCTGCAACACTTTTTGAGTTAGGAAAACATCATCTACAGTGTTTAGAAACTCCAAGGATGATTTAGTACTGGCAGCACGAGACTCCTGTATATGTCATGGAAATTGAAGTTCCCTCTGATCTTGCAGCATTTTTTTCCTACACATTACAGTTAGGTGTGGAATGAGTCAGACATCCTGTTCCCTAGTGTGATTTGGTGGTCAGTAGCAGACACCAACTAATACCCCATCTTGTGCTTTCTCTGTTAGGACATTGATCCATAAGCATTCAGGATTATTTTCTTCCAAGTTATCAGCCATTTTTGACTTAGTGCTGTTTCCCCTCCCCTTTTGCCCACTTGATCCTTCCTAAATAGGTTAAAACTACTGACAAAGGGGAAAAGATGTTTTAGAGCAGCTGTCTATGGGATATCACTGTGGCACTTTCTCAGGGAGCCCGGGATTCTGAGTCACCTTGTTTCCCTCATGCCTCAGCAACAGTGAGACTTGCTGGTGCTAAACTAAGTGTTAGTTCCCTGTCACTCCAGTCTGCTAGCCACCCAATGTCCTCCGGCTCTCTGTCAGCTTTTATTTTGCCTTGTAGGTTAATGTTAGGTGTACCCCAATCCCAGCCCCTGTCTCTGGACACTCACAGAAATGACCAGGTTTGCTGTCTCCAAAGTGACAGTGTTGATACCAGTCTGTGTGGTTCAGCTGAAGATTCACCCTTACTTAATATTACAGCATGGAGATTAATTTACAATAAAACCAAGAATAAGTGTATTAATTAAGAACAGAGATTTACATGATATTGAGTGAGGATACTGGAAATAGAATTGAGTATAAATAAAACAAAGTATAACATGCTTCTAAGGCTATGGCTGCACTAGCATCGGTGCAGCTGTAAGCTCTCTAGTGTAGCTGCTCTAAGCCGATGGGAGAGAGCTCTCCTGTCTACTGAATTAATCCACCCCCAACAAGCAGCAGTAGCTATGCGGGTAGGAGGTCAGGTGCAGAACGATTGTCTGTCGTTGCCCTGATGGAGGGAGGGGCGACTGACGACATGGCTTACAGGCTTGGCTTACAGGGAATTAAAATCAACAAAGGCGGTGGCTTTGCGAGAAACTGAATGGCCCCCTCAAGGATAGAACTCAAAACCTCAAGGATAGAACTCAAAACTGGGTTTAGCAGGCAGTTGATTTCACGGAGGGAGGGAGGAGAAAATGAATACAAACAAATCTGGTTTGTTATTTCTTGTTCTGAGCCACTTCATCTATCTTTATACATCTTGCTGGCAGCAGACTGTGCAGTACGACTGCTAGCCATCGTCATCTCCTGCGTGCTCAGCAGAAGATGGTGCAGTATGACTGCTGGCCATCGCCGTCTGCTGGCTTCTGATTAAAAGACAGTGCACTGCCGGTAGGACTCAATCACCAGGAGACAAAACTTAAAAGGGAAATGACCTGGCTGAGTCACTCCCATGTTTGCCCAGGCTCCCTGACCTCATTGAGGTCTGTTAAAAGAGCACCCAGGACTATGTCAACGACAGGTACCAGTCATACTGCACTGTCTGCTGCCAAAAGGCAATAAACTGCTGCTGTGTAGCAATGCAGTACCACGTCTGCCAGCACCCGGTGACATACGGTGACGGTTAGCTGAGCAGGCTCCATGCTTGCCGTGGTATGGCATCTGCACAGGTAACTCAAGAAAAAAGGTGCAAAGCGATTGTCTGCCCTTGCTTTCACGGAAGGAAGGAGGGAATGGGGGCCTGACGATATGTACCCAGAACCACCCGCGACAATGTTTTAGCCCCATCAGGCACTGGGATTTCTACCCAGAATTCAAATGGGTGGCAGAGACTGCAGGAACTGTGGGATAGCTACCCACAGTGCAACGCTCCGGAAGTCGATGGTTGCCTCAGTACTGTGGACACACTCCGCCGACTACATGCACTTAGAGCATTTGTGTGGGGGGACACACAATCGACTGTATAAAAACGCTTTCTACAAAACTGACTTCTATAAATTCAACCTAATTTCATAGTATAGATATACCCTTATATACAGCTCCCATTGTGTTAGGGCTTTTGCACTGCCTGATTTACTTCAGAGACCAACAGACGGGTAAATCAACATTGTCTAGGACAAACTTGTTTATCAACCCAGTCTAGTTACATGGTTTAAACATCTTTTTAGAACACACATGCAACTTCTTAATTTTCACCCAGATATACATTACACAATGCTTAAATTGACCAATATAATATAAGTTTTCATTAGATCTCATACAACCTTCTTTCCAGACAAATACTATGACAACAAGTCAAGTGGAAATTAACCAAGCAGAACAAAGACACAAGTGACTAAGGTTATAAAAGGATTCACATGCGGAACACTTGGAGAGAGACACACACAGGAAGTGTGTTCAAGGGAGAGGAAGGGGATGGACTGACCAACTTCAGAGAAAAAGAGTTGGGAGGAGGAGGCTCCTTGTTTCAGCACACAAACAATGCACTGCAACAAACAGATGCTGGACAGTCCCAGACAACACTGACTTCATCCCAAAGAATGCTATGGAGTGGAGAGGAAACTGAGGCAAGGAAATGTATGTATGATTTATTCTTTGTTATAGATCTGTGTATTTCTTGTGTGTTTAAAGAAAACAATAATATGTTTGAATCCTGTGCAAAATCTGTGTGTTTTATGAGCTACATCTTAATACCTGGTCCCCGAGGGAGTTAAACTTGTAAGTCAGAACTGTAACCTTCAGTGGGAGAGGGTGTGTTTCAGGTCTGGGGGGATTCTGAGGGGTCAGAGGCCCCTGGTCCTATGGACTGGGAAAGAAGGCCACATGGTCTAAGCTTTCAGGAGGGGGCACTACATAGAAGATCAGCATTCTCCATAGGGACCCCAAGACAGGGACAATGCTTGGACTCTGTTCAGATTCTGAAGGCTTAAAAGCCACCCAGTGCCTGGGTCCCCTCACAGCAATCTGGTGAGTAGCTAAGAGGGGGTGCTTGACTGGAACTGTGACAGCTTACAATGACATCAGTCATGGATATAATGGCATGTGTGGGGATGGTTGACTTTGAGAGAAGAGGTAGTCCTCCGTAGGGTATAAAATAATCCTTTTCTGCTTCAGTAAAATAGATGTGATATTTACAAACTGCCTTTTGGAACAGAAAATGTCAGTAAATCCTTTTAGAATAACATCCCAGGAAGCACTATATAAAGGGGGAAATGACAGGTCTCTTTGCAGAAAGACTCTCTAAAACATTTTCATTCTCTTTTCTCTGCCATTGAAATGTCAATCTCTCAAGAGGTTAAGGATCAAGGAAAAAAATGCTTCTTGGAATTTTAAGAAAGGAAGGGTGTCCCCTTTCATTCTCAGGCTCAATCTCCCATACACTTTCAGAGCTTGACACTTCAAGTTGAGTGGTTGACAGCTGAAAACAAATCCTACACATACCCCTATTGCCACTGTGACTTGTTGCCAACTGCTTTCAGGAAAGATGAAATGACCGAACATCAGAAACCCTCCACCAACAGAACAGCAATCAGAGTTCACAGCAGCTTGAGAGAGCCCTATCTACAGCAGTGATAAAATGATTTATTACAGCTATTTCTATTAAAGGAAATCTTTTCTACCCCTTCCAACAGACAAGGCACTTTACTAGTTTAGCCAGCCCTAAGTCTGGATCCTGCATACATAGATGAGTGAACAACTTTCTCTCTCTTTGCCCTCAAGAGGTAGAGCTGCTCTCATCCCCTGAAACACACAGACTGAAAGGGGGGATTGTCATGGTCCTGTCTGTTCGGGGTGCAAATCCAGACCAGTGAGGGGTTATGCCACACTCTGCCCTGTAACCTTGGGTGCCTCATAATGCTTTGTTGTTGTAGATCCCAACCTAGGCCTCTCATGACGAACCTATCAGCATGCAGGTCACACTCTGCGTGTCTGTGTATTAGACAGCCCTGGTTCAGCAGCTCTGACTGCAGCAGCCTGTTCACAGACCCACTCTGGCTTCCATCAGCCTGGGTTACTATTTGCAGGGTGACCCCAGCCCCAGTGTTCCCCACACTGTGTGCTCTGCAATGTCCAGCCCTCTCCTGGATAGTTCAGAGAAATCATGTGGTTTGTTTGTTCCTCTAAAGACACAAAACACATCACAGCTCATTAACTTAACAGGGGTGAATACACCTTTCCCTTTAAACACAGCACTGAGTTGGTTTATAGTAAAATAAAACAAATTTATTAACAATAGGTCAGAGGTTAAGTGATGCTATGTAAAAGGAATAAAGTTAGAAAAGGTTACAAGAAAATAAAAATGAAAACATACATCTAAATCTTAATCTGGCAAGATACAGACTTCATTGAAGATGGTTTCTCTCACCAGTTATTTTTCTTCCCAGCCATGGCTGACTTTCCCTCAGTCAGGACCTTCCACAAAAGTACAAGGTGCTGGCTTCCTTTATCTTCTTAGATAAAATGTCTTTACCTAAGCAGGTTTCTCACCTATATTCAGTTCCAAAGACTTCAAGCCCCCTCCCCACTTGGTTGAAGGACCCATCTTCCTCAGCTTCCAAGAGTCTAGCCTGTTGTGTCTGTCTAGTGATGGAAGCCAGATATGGCTTCTGTGCTTGTGTATATCTTCCAGAAATCAATGACCTTGCTTGAGGAGGCAGGGAGCACACCTGTATGCCCAGCTTGCTGTGTCCATGAGAAAGTTGACCTCATGCTCTTCTTTCCTTCCTGTGGGCTTCACATCTCCTGGTATGTAAATGGGGCTTAAGTTGTTTTGATTCTACCATGTTTAATTTACATAGGACATAGGTAAATAGCAGCCTCACCTCCTACCTGGGTGGGAACTGTTCCTTCCTTTGTCCGGCCCCGCATTTTAAAACATGATATCAATGAGTGTTCAGAATTCCTCCTATACTGTTAATACACACATTTCACAGTGATATTAATCACCACTGTGTCATTAATTTTCAGAAAAGAGCTCACTCTATACAGTTTTGTAATACAATAATATTATTGTAATATATATACAATCGGTTGATTCAATTGCTTATCACTTGTGGTTCAGCCAAGTGCAGACACCACACTGTCTTCTCCCCCGCTTGTTAGTGTGAGGTTTGCCTCCACCCCTTATTAACTTGATTGGTCTGTTTACTGCTTATGTGTAAATTGACGTAAACACCCATTCCTTTGTTCAGGATGGACTTTTTAACAACTCCCCCACCATACCTGGTTAGAACCCATTTTAGTTATCATTCCAATATATATCCATAACCCTTAATATCCACCACATAGATGCATTATGAAAGATTATTAATGATCAGTGAGTTGTTAGTTTTCAAATCATACTTCACAAGGCCTATTTTGTACAAAGATGATTACAATCATGTGTAAGGTGTGAATTCAGGTGTGCTTAGTGTCACAGGAATGAAGAGAGAAAACCTGTAAAGGCAAAAGTACTGCATTTCCAAACACTCTGGCTTCTAGAAAGGGGGTCCTGGGTCTGCATTCTCCTTGGCCTATGCAGGAGTATTTACCTACACCACACTTTGGAACTTTTCTAAAGCCCAGCAGCGTGTGACAGAATCTGACATAACAATGAGCATAATTTGGTGCCTCATATCACTAACTATGTTAATCAAAACTTACTCTTTTCCCTTACCTTCCCAACTCTCCTTTAGACTTCTGCCATTTCCCCCTGGCAGTCATTTTGCCCCTCTTTCCTTCCCCCTGCAACTCTCAACACTCATTTTCTAGTATAAAAGCTAAACTGCAAATTGAGGTCTCTTACTCCCAATTAATGTTTTTCCCCTACAGCGACCACTGAAAAATTACCACAAAGCCACAGACTGCTGCTGAAAGAGCATCTAGGCTCATTGAGCTAGAAAGAGAAAGATCAAATCCAAGGACAAAAGTCTGGATAAAAACCATTTAAAAGTATTTAAATACCAAAGTACGTCCTGATGACAAACTGCTTGGTGTTTGAATACCTTATCCTTGCAGAAAAATTGTTCACTCAATGTACATTTTTAGTGGTAGCTGTAAAACGGAAATAAAAATAATAAGATAAGGTTCAAAGTTTTACTATTGCACCTATCCTACTATAAAATATTTTTCTTAGCAGAAGGCTTTATTACAATATGCAAAATTCTTTATTTAAAAAAAAGTGTGCACAACATTTAAAACAAACAAGTCACATTATTTAAAGGAGTAAACCACATATACCACCATTCTGTGTGCTAGAATAATTTTTATTTTAGGAGCTGAAAAAGAGCTTCACAAATATTAATGACTAATGCCTCACAATATCTCTATTATGTACTATCATATTCCTTTTACAGCCGGGCAAACTAAGAAACAGAGAGGGGAGGGTGATTGCCCAAGTAGTAAATCAGTGGCAGAGGTGGGATTAAATTCCCAGAAACTTGACTCCCAGTTTCCTGCGTTAACCATTTGACAACAGTTCTTTTACTGAAAGATGTGTGTTCCTGGGATGTTAGTGCAATTTTTGGGTGGCTGCTTTGGATTTTGTGTCTCACAATGCCCCTCTTGTACTTAATTAGCTCACAAATTTACATCTCTTCTGGTTTATTTCTTAAATGATCAAGGGGAGAAAATTTTTTTAAAAAAAATCATACCCAGCTTGGGAAAATAGTACTAGTACTGGAAACAAAATATACATCATATGGATAAATAATGAAATATATAGTTTAAAATGTTATTTGTTTTAATCATTTATTTGTTTCAGCAATGAAAGATTTTAACTAAACCTAGCTGGAGGATGACCGTTCCATTTTCTGACAGATTTTCAAGGTTTTGAACTTTATTTTCACTCTACACTGAAATGAAAACAATACCTTTCAAATGTTTCCATAAAACAGAACTGTGTCAAAGAGTCCATTTTTGGACAGAAAAGGACAGATTTTTGATTCAGGTAATTTTCTCTCTCTCTCTGTCACTGTAAATGACCATCTACCCTGGGCCTCATAGAACTTCCTGTAGAAGGCTTTGTGGAGTTCGATATGTCTCAGCAAAACATTTCAGCTTCAACAAAACATGGTTTTTAGACAAAAAATATTTTGTCAAAAATTTTCCAACCTGCTCCAATTTTAACAATAAGACATTTCAAATATTGTTTCAGGTGAAACGATCTCAGAACTCTCTACAGAATGGGACAATAATAGCATTATTTATATTTCTTAATTACTTATATGGCCCCTGTTATCACAGTATCTGAGCTCCTCACAATCTTTAATGTAGTTTTCCTCACACAGAAGCCAAGTGAGGTAGGAAAGTGCCATTATACTAATTTTACAGAAGGGGAACTGAGGTACAAAAAGGCTAAAAGACATATTTTTAAAGCCATTTAGGTGCCTAAAGATACAGACAGGTGCCTAGTGGAAGTTTCTAAAGTCTCACTGCCCCAAACAGCTTAAGGAGACAATGAATTTCCAGCACTATTGGCCTGGGCTGGGTTTGAACAGATAAGACAGACATACTGTAGTGTAAATATTGGATTAACAATATAGTTCACAAAGAGGATCAGAAAGACATTGCGCTAACACCAATTTCCCAGTCACCTGTGTGTGTGTGTATGTGTACATGAGCATAGATATGATTTCATACTTTTTCATTATGGTACATGTAGGAAAAGTTTATATATTTTTCTGGATGATTGAAGCAAGTTGTGAATGATGTATGAGATCCAAAATCTCAGCAAAGTGCCCATATAGTGCAATGCAGATACTGATGTACTGTTTGCTGTGTGCTGCCTGGTGTCAGATGTAATAAAATAAATCCCATTGAACAAAACCTGGTAGGCTATGTGGGGAACCTAGTCATCCAAGGTATTTTAAAAGGGACACAGTCAAGGTTACTAGCTCTAAATATTGATCTACCTTGACAGCATGTCTCACCCTGAAAGATCTTCCCTTCAGGAGTCCATCAATATATTTCTTTTTCAAAGTGATCATTCCCCCAACTGGAAAAATGAGAAAGAAATGATATCCAGCATACACATAACTTATGCTGAGGTGCTTAGTGAGCAAATTGCTTCACATACTACCTGCAACATACACACTATAACCCTAATCCTGCAACTGAATCTGCACTCTTACATCATTTTTGTGGTCTTAAAAATAAATGGGCTCGGCACAGGCACAGGAGTCTGCTAGCACAGATCTAGCTGCAGAATGGAGCGCGCTCTCTCTCTCTCCCTCTCTCCCAGTCACAAATTTACTGGTATACATTGCCACTGAACTCCCAGTCTGTCATTGACCTGTTAAAATATTCCTTTTCAGAGAAATAAATGTTATCTTTTAGAAAGAGATGCAGTAATGGAACCCTTGACTGTAAATCTTTCCAGAAGGGATGACAAACATGGGGAAGTGATGGAAATGTCAAGGCAGTGTAAGCTAATAATTAGACTTTACACTTTGTAAGTGTGCCTTTAATGCATCTCAGTGGGGGATGACCCAAATTATTTATTTATTTATTTGATCATTTATTTATTTATTAAATTGGTGGCATTGAATATCTATTTGAGACTCCATATATCTATCCAAGGAACAATTTTAGAAAATATCTTCTCCAAATTAATTTTTGTAAGGTAGCTTTTTTTGCATGAGGGAAGATGGAGAGAGAAGATACAGATTTGGAGGGAAGCATTAGCCCTACGTTTAATAAATTATTTTTTCTTTTTATAACAATTTTAAAAAATCCCTCTGGCAATATGATGATAAAGCAGGAGGCCAATCATGCTGACTATTAATATTAGGAAGGGATATGCCCTTTACACTAGTTCAGAGCTCAGAGATTCAAATTCTTGTAATACTTCTTGCTGTTTGTTCTTGGATTGTAATGATTCTGAATTTCTTAGGACCAGATCCTACACTTCTTATTCAATGTCCTTACTCAGAATTTGGAGTGCAATGAACACCATTTAGGAAAAGATGGGTGCAAAGATGTAGTCCTAATCCCAAGCCATGCAGGTGCTGGTGCCAGATGTAAGGTAGAGATACTCTTAGGCTGTCCTAATTTTGCCATCAGCCAATGACCCCTGGAAGTAGCTGGCTGTAAGAGTTCCATCCACATCCCTTTTCTCGGATCTGCAAAATGGGTATAATGATACTGACCTCCTTTCTAAAGCACTTTGAGATCTACTGATGCAAAGTGCTATATAAAACTAGGCATTGTTATTATTAATTATTGTTATCATTATTATTTTTCTCATTCTATGGCAACACCTAGTGCAAAAGGGGATGAAGGGTGTACTTGCTGCTTTGGTAACTCTTCACCACTGGAGAATTACTCAGGAGTGGAGTAATCCTCCAGTGGCTGCTAAAATGGCTTTTGGGTTCTAATGAAAGCACTAGGTGCAATGTGAGACTGAAGGTTTGGGATAGTAAAATCCACATCTCCAGGCATGAAAGGTGCTTCAGTCCATCAGCTTCTCTCAGAGAACCATCACAACCTATTTCAAAAAACACATGGAATGGGAGAAAGGAAAGTAAGGAGAAACACCCTGACATTTTATAGTTTTACTTTCCATTGAAATCTTCATATCACATTTTCAGTTCGACCAACATGTGTTTTAAAGTTTGCGCTTGGTGCAAGAGGGCACTAGGGAGAGAGGCTTTTCTTAGAGATGTTCAGGATGGGTTTGATCACAGTTCAAATACTGATGAACTAAGACTGTTTCTTGATTCACAAAGAGAATATTTTGGCATTCGCCCTGCTTCAAACAAGGAAAAACCCTTTGAGCCTAAATGGGACTGCAACAAAGAGAGCAAACAAAATGCCAGTTTGTATTGTGAGAAGAACCTAACTTAAATCAAAAGTATCTTTAAATTATTTGGAAAAGACAGTGATTGAAGACATGCCAGCATTTTTCCTACAGGATGTGTGTGCCACATTTTCTCTTTCCGCTCTCGGTAGTGCAGTGAAGTCATTTACCTCTTTATACCCATGGTAATTACAACTGAGGCTAAGCAAGAGTCAGACCTGTTTGAAGTACAGTTCAAGAAGCATAAGTATATTTTTTTTAAAATAATAATTGTATTCCTGTTTTGTAGCATGATTTTGTTGTGAATAAGGATGAAAAATTTGAATACAATGCTAAAGACAAATCTTGGTGTTTGGTATTTCAGATACACACTATTGAATTCAGACAAGCAACTATGCCCTGGTCTACACTTGGACTTTAGGTTGAATTTAGCAGCGTTAAATCAATGTAAACCTGCACCTGTCCACACGATGAAGCCCTTTTTTTCGACTTAAAGGGCTCTTAAAATCGATTTCCTTACTCCACCCCTGACAAGTGGATTAGTGCTTAAATTGGCCTTGCCGGGTCGAATTTGGGGTACTGTGGACACAATTCGACAGTATTGGCCTCCGGGAGCTATCCCAGAGTGCTCCATTGTGACGGCTCTGGACAGCACTCTCAACTCAGATGCACTGGCTAGGTAGACAGGAAAAGAACTGCGAACTTTTGAATCTCATTTCCTGTTTGGCCAGCGTGGCAAGCTGCAGGTGACCATGCAGAGCTCATCAGCAGAGGTGACCATGCAGAGCTCATCAACAGAAGTGACCATGATGGAGTCCCAGAATCGCAAAAGAGCTCCAGCATCGACTGAACGGGAGGTACGGGATCTGATCGCTGTATGGGGAGAGGAATCCGTGCTATCAGAACTCCGTTCCAGTTTTTGAAATGCCAAAACATTTGTCAAAATCTCCCAGGGCATGAAGGACAGAGGCCATAACAGGGACCCGAAGCAGTGCCGCGTGAAACTGAAGGAGCTGAGGCAAGCCTACCAGAAAACCAGAGAGGCGAACGGCCGCTCCAGGTCAGAGCCCCAAACACGTCGCTTCTATAATGAGCTGCGTGCCATTTTAGGGGGTTCAGCCACCACTACCCCAGCCATGTTGTTTGACTCCTTCAATGGAGATGGAGGCAACACGGAAGCAGGTTTTGGGGACGAAGAAGATGATGATGAGGAGGAGGTTGTAGATAGCTCACAGCAAGCAAGCGGAGAAACCGGTTTTCCCGACAGCCAGGAACTGTTTCTCACCCTGGACCTGGAGCCAGTACACCCCAAACCCACCCAAAGCTGCCTCCTGGACCTGGCAGGTGGAGAAGGGACCTCCGCTGAGTGTACCTTTTAAAATACTATACATGGTTTAAAAGCAAGCATGTGAAAGGATTAATTTGCCCTGGCATTTGCGGCTCTCCTGGATGTACTCCCAAAGCCTTTGCAAAAGGTTTCTGGGGAGGGCAGCCTTATTGCGTCCTTCATGGTAGGACACTTTACCACTCCAGGTCAGTAACACGTACTCGGGAATCATTGTACAACAAAGCATTGCAGTGTATGTTTGCTGGCATTCAAACAACATCCGTTCTTTATCTCTCTGTGTTATCCGCAGGAGAGTGAGATATTATTCATGGTCACCTGGTTGAAATAGGGTGCGTTTCTTCAGGGGACACTCAGAGGTGCCCGTTCCTGCTGGGCTGTTTGTCTGTGGCTGAACAGAAACGCTCCCCGCTGTTAGCCACGGGGAGGGAGGAGGGTTGAGGGGGTAGCCACGTGGTGGGGGGAGGCAAAATGCGACCTTGTAACGAAAGCACATGTGCTATGTATGTAATGTTAACAGCAAGGTTTACCCTGAAAGAGTGTAGCCACTGTTTTATAAAATGTGTCTTGTTAAATACCGCTGTCCCTTTTTTTTTCTCCACCAGCTGCATGTGTTTCAATGATCACAGGATCTTCTCCTTCCCAGAGGCTAGTGAAGATTAGAAAGAAAAAAAAAACGCACTTGTGATGAAATGTTCTCTGAGCTCATGCTGTCCTCCCACACTGACAGAGCACAGACGAATGCGTGGAGGCAAATAATGTCAGAGTGCAGGAAAGAACAAAATAACTGGGAGGAGAGGTGGCGGGCTGAAGAGAGTAAGTGGCAGGCTGAAGAGAGTAAGTGGCGGGCTGAAGACAGGGCTGAAGCTCAAATGTGGCGGCAGCGTGATGAGAGGAGGCAGGATTCGATGCTGAGGCTGCTGGAGGACCAAACCAGTATGCTCCAGTGTATGGCTGAGCTGCAGCAAAGGCAGCTGGAGCACAGACTGCCACTGCAGCCCCTGTGTAACCAACCGCCCTCCTCCCCAAGTTCCATAGCCTCCACACCCAGACGCCCAAGAACGCGGTGGGGGGGCCTCCGGCCAACCAGCCACTCCACCACAGAGGACTGCCCAAAAAACAGAAGGCTGGCATTCAATAAATTTTAAAGTTGTAAACTGTGTGGCATTTTCCTTCCCTCCTCCACCACCCCTCCTGGGCTACCTTGGTAATCATCCCCCTATTTGTGTGATGAATGAATAAAGAATGCATGAATGTGAAGCAACAATGACTTTATTGCCTCTGCAAGCGGTGATCGAAGGGAGTAGGGGAGGGTGGTTAGCTTACAGGGAAGTAGAGTGAACCAAGGGGCGGGGGGTTTCAAACAGAACTTTCACACCGTAGCCTGGCCAGTCATGAAACTGGTTTTCAAAGCTTCTCTGATGCGTACCATGCCCTCCTGTGCTCTTCTAACCGCCCTGGTGTCTGGCTGCGCGTAACCAGCAGCCAGGTGATTTGCCTCAACCTCCCACCCCGCCATAAACGTCTCCCCCTTACTCTCACAGATATTGTGGAGCGCACTGCAAGCAGTAATAACAGTGGGAATACTGGTTTCACTGAGGTCTAAGCGAGTCAGTAAACTGCACCAGCGCGCCTTTAAAAGTCCAAATGCACATTCTACCACCATTCTGCACTTGCTCAGCCTGTAGCTGAACAGCTCCTGACTACTGTCCAGGCTGCCTGTGTACCGCTTCATGAGCCATGGCATTAAGGGGTAGGCTGGGTCCCCAAGGATAACTATAGGCATTTCAACATCCCCAACAGTTATTTTCTGGTCTGGGGATAAAGTCCCTTCCTGCAGCTTTTGAAACAGACCAGAGTTCCTGAAGATGCAAGCATCGTGTACCTTTCCTGGCCATCCCACGTTGATGTTGGTGAAACGTCTCTTGTGATCCACCAGAGCTTGCAGCACTATTGAAAAGTACCCCTTGCTGTTTATGTACTCGCCGGCTTGGTGCTCCGGTGCCAAGATAGGGATATGGGTTCCATCTATGGCCCCACCACACTTAGGGAATCCCATTGCAGCAAAGCCATCCACTATGACCTGCACATTTCCCAGGGTCTCTACCCTTGATATCAGCAGATCTTTGATTGCGTGGGCTACTTGCATCACAGCAGCCCCCACAGTAGATTTGCCAACTCCAAATTGATTCCCAACTGACTAGTAGCTGTCTGGCGTTGCAAGCTTCCACAGGGCTATCGCCACTCGCTTCTCAACTGTGAGGGCTGCTCTCATCTTGGTATTCATACGCTTCAGGGCAGGGGAAAGCAAGTCACAAAGTTCCATGAAAGTGCCCTTACGCATGCGAAAGTTTCGCAGCCACTGGGAATCACCCCAACCTGCAACACTATGCTGTCTGACCAGTCTGTGCTTGTTTCCCGAGCCCAAATCGGCGTTTCACAGCATGAACCTGCCCCATTAGCACCATGATGCCTGCGTTGGCAGGGCCCATGCTTTCAGAGAAATCTGTGTCCATGTCCTGATCACTCATGTGACCGCGCTGACATCGCCTCCTCGCCCGGTATCGCTCTGCCAGGTTCTGGTGCTGCATATACTGCTGGATAATGCGTGTGGTGTTTAATGTGCTCCTAATTGCCAAAGTGAGCTGAGCGGCCTCCATGCTTGCCTTGGTATGGCGTCCGCACAGAAAAAAGGCGCGGAACGATTGTCTGCCATTGCTCTGACGGAGGGAGGGGCGACTGACGACATGGCTTACAGGGTTGGCTTACAGGGAATTAAAATCAACAAAGGGGGTGGCTTTACATCAATGAGTATTTGATGCAGGACTTCACGGAGGGTTCCAATAAGAAATGGTGCACCTAAGTAATTGTTCTTATTGGAACAAGCAGGTTGGTCTGGTCTCTGATTGATACACGGCTAGATTTACCTCGCTGCACCTTCTCTGTGAGTGACTGCAGTGTGACCTAGAGGAATGAGTCCCCTAGACGGGGGCGGGGGGGAAGCAAATGAGTACAAAACAAATCTGGTCTATTTCTTGTTTTGATCCACGCCATCTATCTTTTACATCTTTGGCTAGCATCAGACGGTGCAGAAGGACTGCAAGCCATCTACATCTCATGGCTGCTCGGCAGAAGAATGTGCAGTAGGACTGCTAGCCATCCTCATCTCTTGCCTGCCTGGCAGAAGATGGAACGGTAGGACTGCTAGCAATCCGTATCGCCTGCCTGCTCACCATAAGATGGTTCAATAGGACTGACTGCAGGACTAAAGAGAATGACCTGGTCAAGTCACTTCTAATGTAATCCCTGCACCCATGTCTGCCCGGGCGCTCCTGGCCAATGTGGCCAGGAGCACCTCGGACATGACGATGACGGCTACCAGTCCTACTGCACTGTCTGCTGCCACAAGGCAATGGGTTGCTGCTGCTGTGTAGCAATGCAGTACCACATCTGCCAGCACCCAGGAGACATACGGTGACGGTTACCAGAGCGGGCTCCATGCTTGCCGTCGTATGGCGTCTGCACAGGTAACTCAAGAAAAACGATTGTCTGCTGCTGCTTTCACAGAGGGAGGGAGGGAACGGGGGCCTGACGATATGTACCCAGAACCACCCGCGACAATGTTTTAGCCCCATCAGGCATTGGCATCTCAACCCAGAATTCCAATGGGCAGCAGAGACTGCGGGAACTGTGGGATAGCCACCCACAGTGCAACACTCCGGAAGTTGACACTTGCCTCGGTACCGTGGAAGCACTCCGCCGAGTTAATGTACTTAATGCACTTAGAGCATTTTCTGTGGGGACACACACATTCTAATATATAAAAATGATTTCTAAAAAAATGACTTCTATAAATTCGACCTAATTTCGTAGTGTAGACATACCCTCAGAGATGCAGATATCTAGCTGTAAACAAAACATGTGTTCTACCCCTGTTAATAGTAGCAGGTTCCGAGTCTCCTGAACTTAAAATATTTGTAGTGTTACTTTGTTATGAGTCAAGTATTGTGATGAGCTGTTCATGCTGTGGCGGTGGAAGGCAAGATTTTTAGTGTACAAATTGGAACCCTAAAGTTCGCTTTGAAATAGATACATTATTAAGAGCAAGTTCGGAAGGAGCTAAAACAGCCTCACATACACACTTTTTATTATTATTGGTGTTTGTTTGTTTTATTTAGCTCCTGTGGCTTGTTTCCAGTGTGCTAGGTTAGAGGTTAGAAGATTCATAGATTTAATGCTAGCCTTTCACCTTTGTTCCCTTATGTATTATGACACAGCTTTAACATCAATTTGGCCTTCTTTTAAAAAAAATGATTAACGTGCACCGTAGTCCACAAAGAAGGAAGACACTCATTGAAAAGTAAAGCACCACCTTATGTTTCCTTATGTTTCTGATTATTGTTATTTATATAACAATAATAATACCAAAATGCCCCACTATGCTAGGCACTGTATATTCAAATACTAAGTGATCACCCTTACTCCAGTGCGCTTGCAATCTAAACAGATGAGCAAGGCAAAGGGTGTGAGAAAGGAATTATATGCAGAGCTAAAAAAATCACTTCAGTTTTAAGTAAACTACTATAATCTTCAGTAAACCTCAATTTAATGTGCAGGAATCATGTATGCATTTGTGATAGGTAGTCTGCTAACAATGCACATGTACTTTTTAATCTTTCTATATCTATTCCAGCTCACTGTGCACAGCTGCTCTCCCTGTTTAGGTGCAAATGAGCTGAAAGTGCTGGGAAGAGGGACCTGAATGACTAAAATGAAGTGTGGCCTTAATTTCATCATATGGGTCATATATGTGTGTATCTAGTTCCAGGAACAGGGAGACAGGCTTTTAAACAAATACAGTTTCTAGAAAAATATGAGGGAAATGAGAGAGAAGTCTTACATTTGATACAGACTGTAAAAAAAAAAAAAAAAGCATTAGCATGAGTCACAATAAATGGCAAACCCTGTATATCTTATCAACAGATTCATATACCATATGAATAGAGTGAGATATCTTTATTGTGACCATTCATTTATTTTTTGTCCATTGTATGTAAGTACAATGTAAGTAAGTAAGTACATTTGTATATTTTTGTTTCTAGTGATAAAACATAGAATCATAGAGTATCAGGGTTGGAAGGGACCTCAGGAGGTCATCTAGTCCAACCCCCTGCTCAAAGCAGGACCAATTCCCATTTTTTGCCCCATATCCCTAAATGGCCCCCTCAAGGATTGAGCTCAAAACCTCCTGGGTTTAGCAGGCCAAAGCTCAAACCACTGAGCTATCCCTCCCCGCTCCAAAACATGATTACTAGGGGCACGGGAGGGGTGGTGGTGGTGGTGATGGTAAACCCTTTGAAATGCACTCTTTGGTTTTTGAGTACTAATGGCAAATCCGTGGACTTCCTAAGGGAGATTTCTGAGTGATTAGAGAGAAGTGGAAACTTCCCCAAACCCCACAAACTGCAGAGTAGCATTGGAGTTGTCCATCTCTATGCCAGACAGGGTGTGTGTGGAGTCATGTAATCCTGTCAATGAATCTGGACTGTTTGAAATTGAAAGTGGAACAGGCAAAATGGAAATAATAACGGTGCCAGATGGTGCGTCATCTGTGAAAATTAATATTTAATACAGAGAAATGATCAAAAAATATAGGCCCTGTGTTTTTAAATTTAAGATCAAGAGCAATACTGACATCTGACTCTGAAATTTAGCCAGGAGAGACAGTCATCCAGGGGGATAAGGCTGAGGCATCAAGAGCTATTTACATGGTAACTGATTCAGTGTCAGCAGAGACCCTGCATTCAGTGTGCACCCACTGAAGTTCTCACGTGAGCTTGTAAAAGGTCCATGTCTCAGAAATACAAAAGTGGAGATGTACACAACACTGAATAAATCTGAAATATATATCTGTGTATTGGGATCTGAGAAGGAAATCAAGTCATGTTGTTCAGTAAAGTATCCAACCTGTTCTTGGATATTACAATATTTCCAGGAGCCAAAAGACTTTCTTTACAAAGAATAGGCTAATGAACAACAGCAACAAACCAAAAGGAAAGAGAGAGCTAAGGGTATTAATCTTGCTAAAGTAGTGTGTTCATAGACATCTACATGATGGCGTTCAAAGACAGTAACAAAAGGCAGTCACAGTCTTTACTGTGCATTTAGCCTTTTATCTTCTCTAAAGCCTCTGCACATTGGCACTTCTCCTTTCCTATGCACGACCTCAGCTACAGCTAGTTTTCCTGTTTTAAGCCTTTTCACATGTTTTGTTTTGGGACCATTCCCTGTCCTGCAAAGGTTCCTGAACAAACAGTAAAGCTGAGCAAAATTTGGAATTTCCATCCCATTGTAAATTCTGGCATTTTAACATTTATTTCACCCCAGAGAGGGATGAGAAGTTGACATTGTGAAATATTTTGCAAAATAAATATTCTGAAATATTACAATTTGCAAACGTCAGAACATTTTGTTTTGACATTTTTGATCAAAACAAAACATTTTTACATGCTTCAAATAAAAATATTTCATTTTGGTTTGTTGAACAGACCTGAAACACTTTATTTTGAGTCAGCTCAACATTAAACTACATTTCCATATTGTGGTGCTTTGCTTCATGGGGGTTGTAGTTCAGGAGCCTGATGCTCCCTTTCTTCCCTTTGGACTAGGATCTCTGGTCAGACTACATTTTCCATGTCATCCTGGGACTTGCAAGATGTATCACATGGCTTGATCAGAGGAAAATCTTCATTGAATTATGGGAGATATAATCCTTCAGGGACCGAGGCCCATAAGAAAGAATGTGGGCCTGAACTACAACTCCCATAGAAATATGCGCTGATAGGAAAATTCAGTTTAACGTTTTGTTAAACTGATTCGAAACAAAACTTTTCAGGTCAGTTCAACAAAATGAAATATTCTATTTCAGGTAAAACTGAAATTGACGCTTACCCTGGGCAGGGATGGGGGAGCTCTCTGGCTCCCACCGGCATGTCCCTGCAGCTCTTAGGTGGAGGGCTGAGCGCTCTGTGTACTGCCCATGCCCAGAGGTGCTGCCCTCTCAGCTCCCATTGGCCAGGAACCACAGCCAATGGGAGCTGCAGAGCAGGCACTTGTGGCAAGAGCAGCACATGGAGCCGCCCTGGTGGGCCCTAGGAGCTGCAGGGACATGCAAGTCGGAGCTTGGTAAGGAGCCTGCCAGCCCCACCAACCCTCCCCCACAGCACCAGCTGCTATCCTGGGCCAGCATCTGCAGCACCTCCGGACCACCCCCCAGCACTCGTGGCGCCCCTGGACTGCCTCCCCCTGCAGAGCACCCGTGGCCTCCCACCCCAAGTTTTAGTTAGGGGTATAGTAAAAGTCATGGACAGGTCATGGGAAGTAAACAAAAATTCATAGCCGGTGACCTGTCCATGACTTTTACTAAAAATACTCATGACTAAAATGTAGCCTTACACATAAGCAGGAGTCCTTGGTGGCAAGTGGGAATGTGTCAAATAGTCACAATGAAGTTAGAAAGCCTTATTATTTGAAATGTTCACATTTACTTTATGGGTCTTCATGGTATTATTAAAACATTGCAATATACTTCAAAGGCACTTATGTTTTATTGTACCTTTTACAATGGTGTAGAAATACTGCCTTCTAAGAATAATTATATATCTTTCCATCTGAAACATAACATTTATATTTAATTAGAATCTCCTTTTGTCTTTTGGGCTCAGTTTGTTTTCAATAGTAGTATATATTTCAGGAGTGGTATAAATGGAACAGGAGTTTCTTGAAGGTTTCAAAAATGACTAAAACCAAACTTATGGTTGTAATGTGTCTTTGATAGGGATTTAAAGTTTTTTTTTCCCTATAGTAACAAATAGGCCTGGCAAACCTGATAGTCCAAGTGTTTTGAATGATAGAAATGATGGGCTAAATTTTGTCCTCCTCTTCCTTAGGGGAGCAAATTGGGGGGCGGGGGGGAGAGGGAAGACATAAGAAAGGTCCTTTTCACCTTGTACTAGTAGAAGAGTATGATTCCTCCATGGTCCCCAAGACAATACTAGGATAGATGGGCTTCTAATGCACTCGTCTATTCACCACATAACCAAATGGGAATGGACTATGGGTTAGGGCCCTGTTTGGTACCCTGCTCTCTGGTAGATATGGGACCTGATCCGAGGCCTTCTGAGGTCAAAGATAATTTTTCCATTCATTTCAATGGGCTTTTGATTAGGACTATGTTCCAGAAAGCAGCAAGAGCTATGCAGTAAATGCTATTAGAGGAACAACAAGGTGAACTCCAATGTGCATCACCTGTCCCACCATGAGGATGTCTGCCCTAGCCAACAGAAATCTTTTTTCAGAGAACACATTAAGGAGAGTCTCTGTTCACCTTGTTATGTTGGTTGGAGCAGGGTGTATCCATATATAATTATTTATAATCCACCATCTGTGTCATTTTTTAAAAATACTGGTTTTAATTTCACAATATCCTGTATTATCAATACAATTCAACTGAGTACGATAAGGTACACAAGCTATAATGATTGTTTATGTCAGTATTCTGTAACATTAAATGTAAAATTTGTAAGACAAATATGGTTAATAACAGTAAAAAAAGTCTCTTTATTAATAAATAATTCATCTTGAAATATCATTGCTCATTTCTTTTTATTATCCTTTTCCCCCCTCCGGGTACTCAGGAGACAGATTCTATAGCTTTTTGAAATGTATAAAGTTGGTTAAAGGGGAAGCTGGGAGAATCAGTGGTACATCTGTCTATAGGGAGGAGGGTGAAGCCATGGTGGATCTGTTTTCAGGGAACAGAGATGGTTACATTAGGGAAGGGGAGAAATTATGTCTGAAGGCCTACAGAAAAAGGAGCTCCTAACCTGCATATTTATAACAACCTCTAGATTACCTTTACTAAAGACTATGGGCCACTTTCTACCTCACAACAATTAAGTTTCCAGACCATAAAGTGAAGGGACCTTTGTGTTTCTTGCCATGCACATGAAAACTAATGAGGAAGAATAGCAACCAGAGGTAGAAGAGAAGAAGGAACAAAAAGAAGAGGAAATGTGGATGTAATTTCCTAACAAAGCCAGGTCCAGAATGTGAATGAGCTGCATTACTGAGCCATCCAAGAAAACAATTGTGAACCTGAACATGACGGATCCAGTGGCACCCAACCACATGGATGCCTTTGAAAGGTCTGGCAACCACGCAGAATACAGAGTTGGGAAAGAAGATGAGCCATTGAGATTTGGATTATTTTTGTTGGAGCAGGTGGAATAATTACATGGAACAGTCACCCTACTTCCAGAACCCTCTGAAGCTTATAGTTCCAAGTACATTACTGTACTCTTCCAGCTGTATTCATCTCAGTGTGGGGATCCTGTAAATATGTCAGTCATTCTCCCAGTTGACAGCAGATAACCCAGGTGCCAAGTCCACACACTTCCACTCATCAGTGGAAGTAAATAGAAGGAATGTTGGTAGGGGCCATCTTAATACTGATTCCAAATTCCCTTCCCTTTCCAGTGAAGAGTACGAGGAGGTGGATTTGGTGCTAGCTTATCTCCCATAGCACTGGGAATGGGTACCCATTTTGACAGGCTTCAATGAATTGATCCCAGAAGTGCTGATGGTGACTGGAGAGAGCAGGACCATGGCTGCAGAAAATGGAACTGAACAGAGATGTCCATAGCTGGGGACTGAAAGAAGACAGATGTCTAGACAGAAGTGAGCAGCTAGGACATAAGGCTGGGACTAGGGGAGAGGAAAGGAGCAGGACTAAGATGGAGGGTTGAGTAGATTTTGGAGAGAGGGAACCAGACGACTGATTAGAAAAGAGAAGGAATTATAAGAAAGGGGAAAATTAAGGGAGTGAGGAATGAGAAATAGGCAGATTTGGAAGATTGAAGGAGACAAAGATTATTGTGGGTGAGAAGATAAGAGATTAAGAAGGGAAGACTAAGAGAGTAGACAGATGTTAGGGTCCCACTTCATCAGTTTACTTAAGAATGTGTGTAACTGTAAGCATATGTGTAGTCCCATTGATTTCAAAAGGAATATTGTGCTTAAAGTTAAATATATGCTTAAATATCTCACTGAATCAGGACCTCGAAGAACAAGGAAGAAGAAAAGAAAAGACAGAACAATGAAGGCAAAGTGGATCAAGAGAGGCTAGAGGGAAATAATTTAAAATGTGGGTCAAAGGACCAGTAGTAGGAAATGGGTAAGAGAAACAAATTTTACAAATTCATAATGTGTAGGTACTTAAAGTTGTTATTAGAGCTACCTTTGACACTCAAGTTTCCCAGACCAGAAGAAGAGCTCTGTGTATACTTAAAAGCTTGTCTCTCTCACCATCAGAAGTTGGTCTAATAAAAGATATTCCCTCACCCACCTTGTCTCTTCAATTCTGAAGAGTTAGGTAGACATTCTCGAGGAACTTTTTTGTAGATGGGGTAAAGGAAATACAATTAAGTGTGTGAGAGTCAGGGAGCGGGAGCTTTGATTTTTTCTTAGTTTTTTAATTGACACTTGAGAATTAAGAGTATCCTGTGTAATAACCTCCACAAAGTATTATAATAATTAGATTAGGAAGAACACACCAATGGCAAATTTCTCATCTGCAGCAGTCTTTATGCATGTTATGAAAGCAAGACTGGCAATTAGTGCTGACCTTGTCTTTTATATTTAAGCTACAGTGCTAGAGTAAATTGCTATACGACTAAACCTGTGAGAGGCACTGTTTCCCTATATTTGAACATACACTACTTCAATTTTTACAGAGGCTCTTCTGTTCAAGAGCTAGTCCTTTGACAGAAAAATGCAGCCCATCTAGCCCTGCCTTTCTCCACTTCCTAAGTCCTTTTGAGCTTTATGAGCATTAAAGCAGGTCTCATACTGATAACAAAGGTTAAGGCAATCATCTTTTTCCTTTTGCAGATAAGGACTTGAAAACTGCCTTTGCAGTCTCTTTTCAGTGCCACACAGAGAGGAGATTTCTGCAGCCTGCAATTTTTCTTAGTTTCAAATATATTTATCAGATGGGAACACATGTATATACTAGGTAAGCAAACATTTGCTTTCCTTTGAAGAAGGTTAGTCTTTCTCTTGTTTTGGTGCCGGCATGCATGGACAAAACTAATAGGGGTAAAAAGCTTGATGAAAGAGCTTAATCATTCCTGCTGCCATTGAACTGTAAAACAAGTATATCCTTCATCATAGCCGTTTGTGCTTAGTCCTAGGGAAGGATGTAATTGTGGGCATTTTTCCGAAACAACACAAGCAGCACCATGGTATAGCTACTTGCAATTATGTGGTAGCAACATGGAGAATATTGTGATTGTTACACTGGATTAGGAAGCAACTTGAAATTAACCAGAAATTTAGGAAACCCTCATGTCAGTAACTCTGCCAAGCCGACCTTTGTATGGAAGAGAGAGCTAAAATCTTGAACCACAACGAACCTTGACACATGGAGATTGGATCTTTGTGAAACATTCATATCTGATATATCTTTGCCTTCTGGATGTGATATTTTTGGCTGCTCAGGAACCTAAACCCAACATGTCTGAAAAGTTTGTGAATATCATGTTCACATTTTTGCCCTCTCATCTGCCCTCAAACACAAACCCTCTTGTTTCACTCACCATCCATCCCTCCCACCTCCCAAATCTCCAAGCAAACCAGGAAGGTATGGTTGGCTTCCAGAATTTGGAAACCAAATTACAGGGTTTATTTCTTGAACATCATAATGGAATGAATACTTTCATACATCTCCAATTAAAACAGCGTTTCATGATAAAAAGTATAAGTTTAAGAAGTATACTGCAAACAGATAGGAATTTGAAATAACATTAAATATGATGGGTCATATCCTGAACTGGAGTAAATTTCATAACTCCATTGAAGTCAATGCAGCTACCCAAATCACAACAGCTGAGAATCTGGCCCAGTAAACCTTAAGTATTATCCTTTTTTATTTATGGTCTAACAATACGTGTCTGTGTCTGAAAGCACAGGTGCCGATAGTCTGATTTCCCAGGGGGTGCTTGACCCCCCGCTCCGCCCCTACTCCACTCCTTTCCCCAAAGCCCCGCCTCCACCCCGGCTCTTCCTGCCCCTGCTGCACACCTCGCCCATCTCTTCTCGCCCCCTCCTCTGAGTGTGCTCCGCCGTCGCTCCGCCTCTTCCTGCCCCTGCTGAACAGCTGATCTGCAGCAGGCAGGAGGCACTGGGAATGTGTGAGAGGAGCTGTTCGGCAGGGCCTGGCAGGGGGTGCTGAGCACCCACTATTTTTTTCCGTGGGGCACCCCACAGAGTCGGTACCTATGTCTGAAAGAGCAAGAGAAAGACATACTTTGTAAACTTTGTGAAGTTTGCAACAGCTACCCCTTTAACCTTCTGGCAAATAGTGATCTGGAGCAGGATGGATTGAGTATTGCAATAATTTCATCCAAAAGTTAAATATTCATCCTGATCTGTTTATATTACAGTATTAGCATTTCTCCAGCATGACAGTTTTTCTTACATTTTAATTTAATAACCTTTGGCTACATAGATGTAGAAAGGGATTCAAAGGGCATGGTTACACTTCAATGTAAGCCCAGGGTTCGTGGGACTTGAGTCAGCTGACCCAAATTAGAGAACCCAAGGCTTGAGTGTCTACACTAATTCTTAACCATACACTAACAATTTTCTAACCTGGGCTTGAACCTGGGGCACTGGTGTCCACACTGCAGCACACAGACCTGAATCAAATCAATCAAATTTTCTTGACCTGCTGCTCACAAACCGGGTAGAATTAGTGGGGGAAGCAAAAGTGGATGGGAATCTGGGAGGCAGTGACCATGAGTTGGTTGAGTTCAGGATCCTGACGCAGGGAAGAAAGGTAAGCAGCAGGATACGGACCCTGGACTTCAGGAAAGCAGACTTCGACTCCCTCAGGGAACGGATGGCCAGGATCCCCTGGGGGACTAACTTGAAGGGGAAAGGAGTCCAGGAGAGCTGGCTGTATTTCAAGGAATCCCTGTTGAGGTTACAGGGACAAACCATCCCAATGAGTCGAAAGAATAGTAAATATGGCAGGCGACCAGCTTGGCTTAACGGTGAAATCCTAGGGGATCTTAAACATAAAAAAGAAGCTTACAAGAAGTGGAAGCTTGGACATATGACCAGGGAAGAGTATAAAAATATTGCTCGGGCATGTAGGAATGAAATCAGGAGGGCCAAATCGCACCTGGAGCTGCAGCTAGCGAGAGATGTCAAGAGTAACAAGAAGGGTTTCTTCAGGTATGTTGGCAACAAGAAGAAAGCCAAGGAAAGTGTGGGCCCCTTACTGAATGAGGGAGGCAACCTAGTGACAGAGGATGTGGAAAAAGCTAATGTACTCAATGCTTTATTTGCCTCTGTTTTCACTAACAAGGTCAGCTCCCAGACTGCTACGCTGGGCATCACAAAATGGGGAAGAGATGGCCAGCCCTCTGTGGAGATAGAGGTGGTTAGGGACTATTTAGAAAAGCTGGACGTGCACAAGTCCATGGGGCCGGACGAGTTGCATCCGAGAGTGCTGAAGGAATTGGCGGCTGTGATTGCAGAGCCATTGGCCATTATCTTTGAAAACTCGTGGCGAACCGGGGAAGTCCCGGATGACTGGAAAAAGGCTAATGTAGTGCCAATCTTTAAAAAAGGGAAGAAGGAGGATCCTGGGAACTACAGGCCAGTCAGCCTCACCTCAGTTCCTGGAAAAATCATGGAGCAGGTCCTCAAAGAATCAATCTTGAAGTACTTGCATGAGAGGAAAGTGATCAGGAACAGCCAGCATGGATTCACCAAGGGAAGGTCATGCCTGACTAATCTAATCGCCTTTTATCATGAGATTACTGGTTCTGTGGATGAAGGGAAAGCAGTGGATGTATTGTTTCTTGACTTTAGCAAAGCTTTTGACACGGTCTCCCACAGTATTCTTGTCAGCAAGTTAAGGAAGTATGGGCTGGATGAATGCACTATAGGGTGGGTAGAAAGCTGGCTAGATTGTCGGGCTCAACGGGTAGTGATCAATGGCTCCATGTCTAGTTGGCAGCCGGTGTCAAGTGGAGTGCCCCAGGGGTCGGTCCTGGGGCCGGTTTTGTTCAATATCTTCATAAATGATCTGGAGGATGGTGTGGATTGCACTCTCAGCAATTTTGCGGACGATACTAAACTGAGAGGAGTGGTAGATACGCTGGAGGGGAGGGATAGGATACAGAAGGACCTAGACAAATTGGAGGATTGGGCCAAAAGAAATCTGATGAGGTTCAATAAGGATAAGTGCAGGGTCCTGCACTTAGGACGGAAGAATCCAATGCACCGCTACAGACTAGGGACCGAATGGCTAGGCAGCAGTTCTGCAGAAAAGGACCTAGGGGTGACAGTGGACGAGAAGCTGGATATGAGTCAGCAGTGTGCCCTTGTTGCCAAGAAGGCCAATGGCATTTTGGGATGTATAAGTAGGGGCATAGCGAGCAGATCGAGGGAGGTGATCGTCCCCCTCTATTCGACATTGGTGAGGCCTCACCTGGAGTACTGTGTCCAGTTTTGGGCCCCACACTACAAGAAGGATGTGGATAAATTGGAGAGAGTCCAGCGAAGGGCAACAAAAATGATTAGGGGTCTAGAACACATGACTTATGAGGAGAGGCTGAGGGAGCTGGGATTGTTTAGCCTGCAGAAGAGAAGAATGAGGGGGGATTTGATAGCTGCTTTCAACTACCTGAAAGGGGGTTCCAAAGAGGATGGCTCTAGACTGTTCTCAATGGTAGCAGATGACAGAACGAGGAGTAATGGCCTCAAGTTGCAGTGGGGGAGGTTTAGATTGGATATTAGGAAAAACTTTTTCACTAAGAGGGTGGTGAAACACTGGAATGCGTTGCCTAGGGAGGTGGTGGAATCTCCTTCCTTGGAAGTTTTTAAGGTCAGGCTTGACAAAGCCCTGGCTGGGATGATTTAACTGGGAATTGGTCCTGCTTCGAGCAGGGGGTTGGACTAGATGACCTTCAGGGGTCCCTTCCAACCCTGATATTCTATGATTCTATGATTCTATGAATCATATCCCAGAATTCCTAGTACCCTCCTGAAATGTGGCGCTGGACATTTTATCAGTGTTGTCTGAGCCGCCAAAGGTATTTGACAGACTTTATAATGGAACAGAGGGAGGAGGATTGTCAGAGAAGGAAGAGTACTCTGGCGTGGGAGACTCACATTGGTTGATGCTGCTCAGTACATTGGATATAGCTGCTGAGGCCTCCTCTATAGACCAGCACCCCTAGGGCAAGGCCACAGGCACAGACTGGTGGGATCACATCGTTATTCAGACCTGGGATGACCAGCAGTGGGTCCAGAACTTTCTGTAGCTTTGTGAGTAGCTTGCCCTAACCTGCCAGCAAATGAGATCACCCTTGCCAATCCAGAAGTGGGTTGCTACAGCCATCTGGCAGATGGCTATCCCAGACGGCTACAAGTCTGCTGGCAATCCCTTTGGTGTTGGAAAGTCGACTGAGTAAGGTGATGGCAGAGGTTTCTGATGCAATCAGGTATGTGGTTTACCCCAAGGTTGTGGGCATTAAAGATATTCCTGAGCTAATTGCTGGTTATGATGGAATGGGGTTTCCTAACTGCATCAGGGCCATTGATAGGACTCACATGCATTTAGTTTGCCATCCTCAAGGAGTATATCAATACATAAACCACAAATGGTCCTACTTCATTGTTATGCAGGCCCTTGTGGACCACCGATTTATGAATGTCAATGTTGGCTGTAGTGGAAAAGGTCATGATGCCAGAGTTTTTCACCAATTGGGAGTCTACATTCATGGGCAGGCTGGGACACTATTCCCACCAAATGACATTATCATAAATGGAGTTACTGTCCCCAGCGCTATTCTGGGGGACCCCTTTCGCCTGGGCTTATGAAACTGTATCCTGATTTCAAAGGCCCTGGCAAAAGAAGTTTTAATTACTCTCTCAGCAGGTATAGAATGGTTGTTGAATGTGCATTTATGTGATTGAAATCCTGTTGCAGATTTCTACAGACCCATTTGGATGCCAGTGTCATCAATGCTGTCTGCATTATCATGGCTTGCTGTGCTCTTGACAATGTTTGTGAAACCGGAGGTGAGCCACTTCCTCCTGAATGAACCTATGACAGCAAAGGGCTGCTGAATCCATATGCTCAAATGCACCTACCACAGCAGGAGCTGGATGTACCTGGGCAACAGAAGACAGGGATGCTCTGTGTTCCAGCCTTATGGAGTTGCATGGTCCAGTGAAAGAGGCAGAATAGTACCTGTAAGAATGAGCTTGGGGGAGGGGTCAATGCTGGGAGGGTCAGGGGCTTGATTGCCATGCAAGATACTTATGAATGACATCATGAATGATGAACTGGGCGAGAGGGGGGATTAATCACATTATGGATTCATATAAGGAAGATGCTGAAGTGTGAATCGCTGTGCCTAACTATATAGAGGAATAGTGTTTGCTTAGTCAAAAATTATTGCTCCTGATCGTGTTTTTAGCTTTATTATCTCAAATCACAATTGTATGACGGGCTGCAGTGATAGCAATAAACTTTCTTGATCACATAAAAGGCTTTACTTGTATATATGTGTTTTAACAGTACTACAGTCACCCATAGCTAGGCAGGCCAGCTGCCATTACAACACCCGGTAACAAGTAAGAGAAGAACATTTCCAAAACAAAACAAATAATATGCAGGAAATAGTGCAACCCCCTCACAACCCCCCTACCACTGGTCCCAGATCCTCCTTTCCCCACTTTCCATGGTGCTGGAAGAGGGGGTGAAGGTATCTATAGGAGAAGGGTTCAGAAAGGAAAGGTACATGGGGTTTAGTTGCACTGCCCAGCCACTCATGGGGGCTGACGGCATGAGCCATCCTGACATGGAGTTGTCCCAACTACTTCTGGACTGAGGGTACATTGCTGGGTGTGTGTGGGGGGGGAGGGGGGGATGACATCAGGCCATGGTGTAGAAGAAGCAACAGGAGCTGGTACCTTCCAGCAATGATGGAGATGAATTGCTCAAACAGTTCTAACTGTTGAGCTCAGTCCTCCTCCCTTAGTCACCATTCCTGTTCTAGGAACTGCATTGCAAGTGCCTGCTCCCTCGTTGAAATCCTGTTCACCAGCACGGTGAGTCTCAGCCTTTCCTCCTTCCTCTTGTCATGCTTTTTCTCCAGTCTTAAGTCCCTCTGCTCTGGTACTGAACCTGCTTGTTGGCCCCCTCAAGAATTTTGGCCATAACTTCATCATGGAATCTCTTCCTCTTGGAACATTCCGGGAAGGTATGTTGGGTTAGGGGGTCAAGTTGTGGATGTACAGCAGCCAGTAGAGATTGAGAGGCCTGAAATAGGACAAGAAATGGATTATTGTCTAAAATAACTTCGTGGAAGAGCACAAAATTAATTCTTGTGAATTTCAAGGACATAAAATATTACATTTCAAAACTGAAGCACAATTTATTGTGAAAGGATGCATCAGTCTACAGAGTCTTCCTGGACACATCCTGAAGATATAGAACTATAGTAACAATGGTAAATTTAAAATTACAAGCTGTTTCTGTTTTATAAAAGGTGCATAACTATTTGGGTGGGTTGGGGGAGGGCAAGTGGCCATGCTACAAAAGGCTTTTCCTGTAATTTCAGGCCTTCCACATTTTGGAGGCCATAACTGTTCTTTTGGTATCCTATTGGCAAAGAAAGATGTTATTCCAGGCTGCTGGTGGGAAACATGCAGTGTATGCCGCTGAAGTATTTAAATGTATAGTGACTGAACAGCACATCTATCAGGGGAGTGGACTTGTCAGTTAACAAGGTGGCCCTGGAAAATATGCCCTTCCCTGGAACATGACTACCTATCTGGAGTTCCTGCTTCAGGAAAAGTTTGCCACTATCAGCACCCCAGCTAGAATCAGATTCCATGAGGGAATCAACGGGATGCTGTGTTAGCTCATACATGACTCTGTTATGGCTGCACGCAAAACACCAAACTCCACTCCCTGCTCATGGCACATTTGTAAACAAAAGTTGACATGCCACTCATACTTGGGAGAAATTATTTTGTTACTCGTGGACTACATGGACTACATCTAATTGAAATTTCACTGTTCCCATTTGGCTCTGTAGACCATTGAGTGATTACAGAGTGGCAAACTTAAAGCCATTATTACTTTAAGGAAAACAGGAATGGCCTGAGCAAAAATCAATGCTTTTCCAGTAATAATACCCTTTAAAGCTGTTGTTTGTTGTTTGCATTTCCTGCTCACCACTTTGACTTCCTCATGGTGGGAGAAAGGGGTGATGCAAAGATGCTGGGATATGAACCACCATTAGCAGATACACGCTGGCTGCTGGGACGTCTCATAAAATTTGCAATAGTTCTTAGAGCAGAAATCCCTCCCATTACTGTAGTAATGAAATTTAATTGGAGTCAGAAGCTGCCCCAAGCCTGGTAAATTTGTATCTTCCCCAGGTTTGCTGCAGGCTTTGCCGTGGGGTGTTCTGGAGGGAGGGGGCAATCAAACAGCTCCTCCAAGTATGGACCCAGAATTTGCTGCTGATCCTGTTCCATATAGAATCATAGAATATCAGGGTTGGAAGGGACCTCAGGAGGTCATCTAGTCCAACCCCCTGCTCAAAGCAGGACCAACCCCCAACTAAATCATAATAAGCTGGGACCAGCTGCAACAACAGAGTCACTTCATGGTCTTCACTTGGAGTGTGCTGCTGTCCCACATCAGGCTCCATGCTGGATTCAGGGGGCAGCAGGGCACCATCTCAATCATGTACCATGGTTGGCTTCAATCTGGGTGGTGCCCAATACCCAGTCAAACACCTCATAAAATGAACATAAGGTCAGCGAGTTGCCGTTTTGGTCCCTGGTCTTCTGGTACTTGCTGTCCAGCCTCTTAATCTGTTCCTTGCACTGCTCACCAGTTTGGAAAATTTGCAAAAGCTGCCAGTTTTTTTAGCTATCTGCTGATATCATGCCTGGTACTTTTGCTAATGTGCACTCTACTGCCCTCATGCTGGAGATTCACCAAAATCCCGCTCTGCTCCTGTGACCATCAGGCACTGTGCTTTGCACAAGCTTGTTCTGATCAGTCTCCATTGCAAACACAGAAGGCTGTATTTGCAGCTTAGTGATCAGAAGACATGGAAAGGTCAACACTGATTCACTGAGCTGCTGCTATATGTCCAGGGAGTTAGCTTCCATTTTCAATTGAATTGATTGGCGATTGTTGGGATAGAGAGGACAAAGGAAGTTGGCCATGGAATTGTGGGATACTTTTGACAGAATCCCAGGACACGAGTAAAGTGCTGCTGCAGCTACACTGCAATGTAATTGGGCTCAAACCCCGGGTCACAGCTTGACCCAGGCTCGGACTCTCCAGCCCCACAGGTTTCTAGGACCCTAGGTCCAAGCCCAAGTATGAGAGATTTCTACGTAGATGGAAGGAGGGTGTGGACTTAGGCCTGAGTCTGAGCCTGGGCTTACACTGCAGTGTGGACATACCCAAAAGGGTCCTTACAATCAATCTTCTTTAGCAATGATTGGCTTTAACTATCTTAGGTTTCAGAGTAACAGCCGTGTTAGTCTGTCTTTGCAAAAAGAAAAGGAGTATTTGTGGCACCTTAGAGACTAACCAATTTATTTGAGCATGAGCTTTCGTGAGCTACAGCTCACTTCATCGGATGCATACCGTGGAAACTGCAGAAGACATTATATACACACAGAGACCATGAAACAATACTCTCCTGCTGGTAATAGGAGAGTGAGTTTGTGTGTGTATGGGGGTGAGAAAACCTGGATTTGTGCTGGAAATGGCCCACCTTGATTATCATGCACATTGTAGGGAGAGTGGTCACTTTGGATAAGCTATTACCAGCAGGAGAGTGAGTTTGTGTGTGTGGTTTTTGGAGGGGGTGAGGGAGTGAGAGAACCTGGATTTGTGCTGGAAATGACCCACCTTGATTATCATACACATTGTGAAGAGAGTGGTCACTTTGGATGGGCTATTACCAGCAGGAGAGTGAGTATGGGGGGGGGCGCGGAGGGTGAGAAAACCTGGATTTGTGCTGGAAATGGCCCAACTTGATGATCACTTTAGATAAGCTATTACCAGCAGGACAGTGGGGTGGGAGGGGGTATTGTTTCATGGTCTCTGTGTGTATATAATGTCTTCTGCAGTTTCCACGGTATGCATCCGATGAAGTGAGCTGTAGCTCACGAAAGCTCATGCTCAAATAAATTGGTTAGTCTCTAAGGTGCCACAAGTACTCCTTTTCTTTTAACTATGTTGCTATTTTTCACTAAATGGCTACAAAAGTTGTTTTTTGCTTTCTAAAACCATTTTTTATATATACAGGTTTCTAACTGAATTGGGGCAGCCTAGTAAACTACATTAGTTAAATAACTAAAACAAAACAACAGGATGGGATTGTGGCTTGCTATTTATAAATTCAGCTACCCTAACCCTACATAAAGCTACCATGTAACTACTGCTAGATTAAATACACTGTATCTGGTGTGTGGGTGTGTTTGGGCTTGGGAATGGAAAGGGTCATGCTGTTTCTCCCTCGCTATTTGGAGATTGGGTCATTGGCATTGCCACTAAGTACCAATGCTTGAGATCCTTATTCAGTTTTAACTCAATTTTTCTTACATAGTCAAACTCCCACAGAAGTCAATTGACATTTTCTGCATAAAGAATTAGGCCTTGTCTACACCTAAAAATTAGATCCATCTAGCTATATCGCTTAGGACTGTGAGAAATGTTGTGCCCTATGCAACATAGCTAGGTCAGCCTAACCTCCACTGTAGACACAGATAGGCCAATGGAAGAATTCTTTTGTCAATTTAGCGACCACTTCTCAGAGAGGTAGGTTAATTATCTTGACAGACAAACTCCTTTCGTTGATGTATGAAGTTTCCACGCTATGGCGTTACAACAGCACAACTGCAAGCCCTGTAGCTGCTGTTGTGTACATATACTCTTAGTAAGCATTAAGTAAATATATAGAGTAAGGACCACACCATTTTGCCCTGAATGACAACACAATCTTTGAATTTCATTAATTTCTTTAGTTTCAGATGAAAATTCCTTTGCATATGTAAAGGTATAGTGCTAATGGATAGAAATAAAACCTTGATAACACTTTAAACACATTTTTATTCACAGAAATCTAATGCAGTAATAGTAACAATTACTAACCATACAGTATATTTTCAATTATTATGAAAAAGTAACCATAATAAAATATATTGACTATTTCATAATGTTATGATGTGAAATTATTTAAAAAAACAGATTTAATTTTAGAGCTTTCTGTTTTTTATTCTCTCTCCCTGTCCTGGTGTACTTACACTCATCATGGGGTGTCGGATCATGTGTGGTGACAAAGAAGGGAAAAATCTGTACTGCAGCCGGTTAGTTCTTATGCTGATGACCCTTACTATAAACGTGGTAGTATGGCCTAGTGGCTGGTGTCAATAAGGTTTCCCTTCCATCCATGGCTGTGTGGCCCAATAGCCGGAGTTAATAAGGCAGCCCTTCCACTCAGGGCAGCGTGTCCTAATGGCTAGCGTCAAGAGCATGGCCCTTCCACTCAGGGCAGCATGGCCTAATGGCCAGAGTCAATAAAGTCACCCCACTCTTGGAATTGTGTGGTGTATTGGCCCATTGGGGAAGTGGGGGCACCACTCAGGTATGTGTGGTGCCCAGGTTGGGGGATTCAGGCCCTCCCTACTCCTTCAAGTCCCAGCCTAGGTCCCTGGCAGTGGTAGGGGTGCTCACCACCGAGTCACCCTGCAAAGCACAGTTAACCCTTCTGGGGTTGGTGCAGGGTAGGTACACCCCATCACACTCCCCCAGTGCTCTGGCTCTGCTTGTCTTCCTGTTTACTCACTGCTATTTTCTGTAATTCCCAGTGATTTAAAAATGCTTCCAAAGTCACTTCGGTTAAAGAGTGCACTGAATTTTCTGGAAAAATTAGGTAAAATATTTCTTAAGACCCAAAATGGATGATTTGTTCATCTCTCTCGTTATATCCATGAACCTGGCCTTTTTACACCCTAGAACCCCGATCACACAGATTTATCATTTCAACTTGTCAAAGCCTTGAACAGCTAGAGAAGGAGTTCTGAGCGTGACCAGAGTCACTGGTCATCAGGATTCTGCTTGTCTAGTTTACGTGCCCTGAGCTGAAACCCAGTGCAGTGGGAGGTTTTGGTTTCCCCTACCTACTCTCTGAGAGTCTTAGGAACAAAAGGAGGTTTTGAGACCCCATGGGCACCAGGAACTTACTGGCAGCTCCACTAGACCAAGCAAACACAGGTGCTATGCTCCACCTGGACAAGGGGTGTTGGTACCACAGCACACCAGCCCACACATCCACATTTTAAAAAGGTTGTTGAAAAACTGGGGAGGATGCAGTAAAGCACCACAAAGATGAGTCAAGGGCTGGAGAAAATGCCTTACAGGGATAGATTTAAAGAGTTCAGTCTGTTTAGCTTATCAAAAAGATTAATAGGTGACTTGCTTATAAGTACCTTAATGGGGGAGAAAATACTGGGTACCAAAGGTCTCTTTAATCTAGCAGAGAGCAATATAACAAGAAGTTATTGCTGGAAGTCAAAGCAAGACAAATTCAAATTAGTAATAGGCATGCATATTAAACAGTGAGGGCAATTAACAACTCCACCAAGGGAAGTGGTGGATTCTCCATCTCTTAATGGAGTCTTCACATGAAAACTGGATAAGTTTCTGGAAGATCTGCTTTACTCCCATACAAGTTATTGGCTCAATGCACAGGTAACTGAGTGAAATTCTTTGGCGTCTGATATAAAGGAGGTCAGATTAGCTGATTTAATGGTCCCTTCTTGCCTTAAAAATCTATAAATATATGAAGCCATGCAAGTCTTTATTGTGAACAATACTGATGTCTGGATCAATGCCAGCCAATCACACTTCATATAGAAAAGCACATCCCAACTGGCTGCCCTTGAATTCAGGGGCAATATTAATCACTTCTGAGATATGATAGTAATCAGTTTTTAGGAGCTAAGCAATAGCTTTTTTTTTCAGAACTATAAATTTTCCTCATCTCATATCTATTTTAAAAGGGAAAAAATGCCTACATCATCTATGATGGAAAGATTTCCAATTACGATGAAGCCATTCATGGTATATGTAGCAAACATATAGTGAAAAAAGCATGAGAGCTTATTTATTAGACAACTTCTTGTCTTAAGAGACTATTCCAAAGTATCCCCAAATATACTATGTACAGTTCTGCTCACCTTTTCTAGGACACTCCTCCATTAAAGAACTGAGTTTTATTGACCTCTTGAGCAATCACTTTACTGGATTGACTAAACGTTTTCGTGAGCACCAAGATTTATTGCCCCTCAAGACCATTATCTCTAGTCATGGGTCAATAAATCTTGATATTCAGCTCAATGAAAGGCACTATTTTCTTATGATAGTAGCAGGGAGATGGGCTAGCAGAGGAGAAAGGCCAGAAAATGAGTGTAACGTGTTTTGTAAAACAGAAATTGTAAATTCAGATTCAGCAAGGTACTTAAGCTCATGCCTAATTTTTAACATGGGATCACTCTCAGTAACTTAAATGGGAATACTCCCATGCTTAAAGTTAGGCATATGATTAAGTACCTTGTTGAATTGGTTCCTAAGATATTAAACAAACCAAGCTATAGCTCATATGTGTAAGCAATAGGTTTAATTTGCATTCAAGATTCCAGCAAGTTTTAAAAGTACCTTGTTTCTTTATACCCACAAACAAAGTAAAATCTGTAAACTGTTCAATAATAGCACTACTTGCAAAAAGATGGATCTCTATAGTTTAAAAAATATTTGTGTTATAGTAGTATCTAGAGGCCACAACCATGATTATGTGCCCATTGTACTAGGTATTTGTAAATGGGAGGCTTGCCCCTTTAAGAGCTAGAGGACTGGGTTCTGCCAACTCTACTGACTGCAGAAGCACACCTGAGCAGGGATCATCTGATTCCCTATCAAGAGTAGAATAAAGTGGAAGTGGGGCAGGGGGCTGAGAGAGTTGGAGGAACTGTAGAGAAATGAAGGAACTACCCAGGACAGGAGGCTGACAATAGCCCTGGAGGAAATATATGCAGGGCAGATACTAACAGCAGCAGCAGAATTATCTAATGTTCTTATTTGCATTTTTTGTTGTTTTTGAAGAATAAATAAAGCCCTGCAAGACTGATCTGTGTGGAGTTTAGTTGAGGAATCCTGAAGAGGGGGGAGATTGATGGGAGGGATCCTGCAGAGTGACCCCAGACCATGAGGAGGCCACCCTATGACATCAGTGTGAAATATATATACTAAGACACAGTCATTAGTCAGCACCAGAGAGAACTGTGAGGAACTTCAGAAGCCGATGCAAACTAGGTAAATGGAAACTTGATGGCAAATGAATCCAATGTTGATACGTAGAAAGCAATGCGTATGGAAGCAACAAAATTAAACTTTGTACCCAAATCCATGACTCCTACTTTAAATGGCACTCCACAGTCCATGATGGTGAGTACAGGTGGAATATTGTGGGCAGTACTGGTCATCCCATCTCAAAAAAGATGTTGAAGATCTAGTAGGGATTCCAGTCCAATTCTGCAGAATTAAGAGATTTGTATAAATTATCTAACTATTGTGGGGCCTTCTATACCCCTAGTATATAAGCTTTCAGGACCAGGGTCATTATGTGAAATTCTATTTTCCTATTTACTAGGCGTTTTGAAAGACATTCTCACTTGCCCAAGGATTGTGCACTATTAAGTAAACCTTTTGAAGTTGTTTGCATTGTAGTTGTAGCCATGTTGTCTCACTTAAGCCCTTTAAAGACATTTGCAGTATTAGAAATCTAGTGAAGTATCTGGAGGAATCCCTTGTCCTCTTCTTGTAAGTATCCATGTTATGAAAAAAAAACAGAAAATTTAGTTTATGCATAATTATTCTAATCATGTTGCTGTGGACTTTATAATTAATTCAGTGTACCAGAAGCTTGTCTCATTATCTGTAATTCAGTAACACATGTACTGCTAGTTTGATGTATTAAAAAATTCTTAACAAAATTATAGTAGATTGAGTTTATAAATTAAATACTAGATTTTTGTAATTATTGATGGCTTCACTATATTGTGGCATTTTTTTTCAGTTCCAGTCCATATGGGGGTGATATTTTGGGGTTTGCCTAGGCCAGTAAGGGGTTCAGTCAACATCTGCCTTGTAACCCTGGATGTCTTGTGATGGTGCAGCTTTGGTTCAGACCACTGACCCCAACAGCCTGCCAGCAGCCAACAAGCCTCATTCTGGCTTGGCCCAGCTTGAAGATTCCTGGAAGGCTGAGCTTTCCAGCTCTGAATTCCTTCCAAAATCATCCTCCTGCAGGGACCAGACCCTCTCACGGGACCCTCACAGAAAAAAATATTTGGTTCACTGCCTCTGCAGAGACAGTATAACATTTCAACCAGTTAGCTTTCTAGAAGCACACACCATACTGAACTTACACAGCACTGGTGATTTATAATGAAAACAAAACAAGTTAATTAACAAAAGAGCATGGATTAAGTGATACCACATAAAAGGAATAGAGGTAGAGATGGCAAATAAAAGCAAAAACACACATCTAGAAGTCTAAAACTTAATTTAGCAAGATCCAGTCTTTGTTCAAGATGTTTTCTCTAACCTACAGTTTCCTTTCCAGCTTTTTACTTGCCGGCTTGGCCAGGACCCATCACGGAATCCAAACTGCTTGGTTTCTTTGTCTCCTAAGGTGAAGGATAACTCCTTCTCTTTATAGTTCAAGTGAACCCTGAAATGTCTTCTTCTGAAGGGTACCCCAGATAAAGTTCATTTGTTCATGCTAAGTAAAGGAGCCATGAGGTCTGGAAGAAAGGCTCCATGCTGTTTCCTCCCCCACTGGTAACTGATACTGTGCAAATTATTTCTTTCTGCTCCAACCTCAGATACAAATGAATAGCCCTTTGAATTTGGGCCACACCTGCTTTGAAGTGTTTTTTTTTTTCTTTCTTTATCTGGAGAAAACCTGTTTATCAACTCCCTAAATAACTTTTAGTCATACACTTTAAAGCAGTGGTTGGCAACCTGCAGCCTGTGGGCCGCATGTGGTCCATCAGGGTAATCTGCTGGCAGGCTGCGAGACAGTTTGTTTACATTGACGGTCTGCAGGCATGGCCTCCCGCAGATCCCAGTGGCCGCGGTTCACTGTCTTGTAATCTTATAATCGCCACTACCAAATTCAAAAGTGACCTTGGATATTGAAAATAGAAGAATTCTCACAAACCTAGATCAAAGGACATAAATTCATGCTTAACTTTAAGCATGTGCATAGTCCACTGGAGTCAATAAGATGCTGCATGTGCTTAAAGTTAAGCATGAGCTTATGTCCTTTGCTGGATTGGGGCCCCAGCGAGGCAAAATCATTGATAATAACTATATGACCCCAGGGAGAGCTTTCTTGAAATAATATCATTAGCTATCTCAGAGCCCAACTTTCAACAGAACAGAGGCCCTCAAAAGTCTGGACCATAGTGTGGACCACACATTAATGGGAAGACTATATCATGGACCATTTCATTCACCATGGTCACACAGGTTATTACCCTTCCTATTCACAACTACATAACAACTCTGACAACTACAGAAAGTTCTTACATGGACAAGCAATATTGGGCAAGTATATAATGTGTTATTTATGACTTTAATGTGCTAGAGGAGCTGGAAACAAGGAGGTGAGACAGGATCATGTGACCAGACAGCTCTTAGTGGATTACCAGCAAGTGCTCCATAAACCACAGTTTGGGAACTGCTAACTTAGAACATTTATTTAATATCTTAATTTGGGATGGAAAAAAAACCCCCAAAATTTTCTTACATATGATGTGTGGCAAACACTTCTGTTGCAATAAGTGATGACCCAAAAACAGTATTAAAGAGAGAAATAATGTAAGTTACTTATTATCTAGTTTTATTTTGTCTAGTTCTGCTTGGTTAGTTGGCCTTGTCTTGTTCCATCTTTGCTTTGTCTCTACCAGTTGAAGACAAGCATATGTTATTCCCTAGTAGATTCAGAGTACCTGTATGTATAATTATAGGGATAATATAAGCAGTTAAAGCCTATAATATTTTAATATTTAATTTAAGATTCCTCTTTCTAATCACTAGAGAGAAAGAATTAATATGTGATAAAGGAACATTTTCCCCAGTAACTATTATTTATTTAGGTTTATTCATAATTTTAATAACCTTATCCCTTGAGATTTGCATTACATAGTTTTTGTGAACATTTACACTCAAAAGCTAAAGAAAGAAAATCTGTAAACTTTGGAAAGACAAAAGTATCTTTCCTGCTGTGACCAGCATCTGAATTTTTGAAAATGGTATCACTTAACAGTCAGTCAGTGCGTGGAATAAAGTGCCTCCTTACAAAAAACCTATTTGCGGGACCGATCCTACACCCATTAAGGTCAATAGGAGTTTGGCTATTTGTGCCAATAGGATCAGGATCAGGCACTATACTAACAGCTCGTGGTTATGGCCTCCGTCATTTCCTGTATAATCAAAGTTCCAGAGTAACAGCCGTGTTAGTCTGTATTTGCAAAAAGAACAGGAGTACTTGTGGCAGCTTAGAGACTAACCAATTTATTTGAACATAAGCTTTCGTGAGCTACAGCTCACTTCATCGGATGCATTCAGTGGAAAATATACCATTTTTTCAGTTCTGTGTGTATATAAATCTTCTCACTATATTTTCCACTGAATGCATCTGATGAAGTGAGCTGTAACTCACAAAAGCTTATGCTCAAATAAATTGGTTAATCAAAGTTCCAACTCAGCTCTAAATATTATTGGGAAAACATTCTGTTCACATATGAAAAGATTTCAGCATCTTAAAGTTCATTTTTTGATTCGTGGGCACAAAAAATAATCCCTAGTTACTGGTTGCCTATCATTTTGTTTTCTCTTGAATCCTCCTTATCTGAAAAGAGAAATATAGAAATCAGTATTAGCCACAAGTGAACAATAGTGGCATTTGAGCTACAACATAAAAGTGTCTGACAATGTTGCACACACAAGCCAGCTTTTATCATATATTCAGGGCAAACATCCTCCCTATCTATCATTTCATTCATTTCTAAAGGTCTAGGCTCACCTCAGTGTATCTTACTGCATTCAATTATACAAAATTGCTAAGTGGTGAATACCTCCTTTGTATTTACTTTAAACTATGTAATGAAATGAATGGGATTTACCTATTCTCAGAACAATGAAACACAAAGATATTGCAGCAAATACCTACGAAGGAGCTCTGTGTGTGTGTGTGTGTTTTTAAAAAGCACCAATGTGGAGAATCTTTATTATTCAGAACAAAATGTTTATGGGTTGCATATGGAAAAATCTCAAGAAAGCGGGCTAAGGGATAAGAAATCTCTGTAATTATTGCCTCACAAAGTTCATTCCCACTCAGCTGAGGGAATGGAGTTTGCCTCTGCCACAGAAGGAGCCAGTGCGGAGGATAAACATCAGAGATCCAAAAGCATTTATAGGAAGGCAACTGTGCACATGTGCCGCACCTCTGTGCCCTCAGTCTGCTCTTCAGCCACAGCAGTGGCTTGGCAGAAAAGGTGACAGAGCCTTAAGGTAAGCTTCAGTGTAGGAGGACAATGCGTGTCTTCCTGCCCTGGCCCCATGCATAACAGGGCTATTGACTCCTTGCCCCAGCAGGTCCAGTCCTTGCTTCCTTCCCTGTGCAGGTCCAGGCTTTTTGTGGGGTCCTAGGAAGTAAGGAATGTGACTATTCGCCCTGCCACATTTCTGCACAGGGGGATCCTCTATGTAAGTGGAAATTGGTAGCATGTTTTGGCCCTATGCCAGGACAGAATCCAAAAAACAGTATGGCTTGTGAACAAGCCCTGGCAGGGGCAGGGAGGGGAATTGTAGTGTACATAATGCTTAAAATTGTGAGTCAGTATCCATGATGATCTGGCCTTCAGACCACTCAGATGGCATAAAGGAGAATGATTCTTGCTGCAAATGGCCAGCAACCAATTCTCCTACCATAGAGGAACTCTCAGGGCTGGCTTTACCATGAGGTGAACAGAGGTGGCCGCCTCAGGGGCCAGACTGTGGGGGGAGGGGCGGTGCCACTAGAACCCAGAGAGCAGAAAATTGTGTCTGCTGCTGGTGCATATGTATTCTCTCTGCTCTAGATGCACAGAGATGGTGGAGTGCTGTGCTGGAGGAAGAAGAGTACAAGAGACATAACAGGCAGGCAGGAGAAAAGGTGAGAGGGAATAACAAAGCAGCTGAAGCTGCAGGGAGAAAGAGGAGGAGGAGCCTCTTATGTACCTCTCTAGCACCCCCAGGAGCCTGGACTGATTAACAGCAGCTTCTTAGGGAGCTTCCTGTTCCTTGCTGCTTCCCTGAACGCACTTGAGGAGAACAGGCAGTCAACTGAAGTAGTAGAAGCCAGTTAGGCCCTTAAGACGCTGATATCTTCCCTCACTCAGGCCCTGCTACCGGCCTGCTCATTTGTCCCCTTCAACTGAGTGTTGAGAGCCACTAGAGCTGGCACAGAACAGCACTCATGAGTGAAAGAAGAAAACGCCCCTCTGGGACAGCATTCAGAAAAAGAAAGAAAGCAAAGGAAGCTTTTCTATCTAAGCAGGAAGGAGCTCTCCTGAGATATATAGACACAAATGTTCACGGTGAGCCTTCTGGCCCCAGTGAGGATGTGAGTGGTGAGGAGATGCCTGATCTTCCAGTTAGTCAGAGTGCAGGTGACCTGGCAGCTACTGCAGCATCTATATCTCCATCTCAAATGGATGTAACCATGCACATTCCTGAAGAAAAGTGTAGATCAGAGTAGAGTGTGGTGGAGGTGCAAGAAACAGCTGCTGCTGGGTTTAGTTCCTTAAGTCTAGATGATCCAGGATTGTGGACCCACTTGAGCAGTAGCCTGAGGGACTTCCTTGTACTGTGTGGGCCACAGCAAGTGAAAAACTGCATGTTCCCCAAAGACAACGAAAATAGAAGTTTCCATCCAACACATTACTGGCGTGAAATCCCCAATGGTGACAAAGTGGAGAGGCCATGGTTTATGTATTCAAAAACCAAGAATGCTGCATACTGTTTTTGTTGCAAACTCTTCCAGTCTAATGTTCCAGCCACATTGGGTTCTACAGGAACAAAGGACTGGAAAAATCTGGCTAGAAATCTGGCATGCCATGAGAAAACAGCAAATCACCATTAAGCATTCCATAGGTGGAAAGAGCTTGAGAAGAGACTAAGGTTAAAGGCCACCATAGATGATCAGCATAAAGAGAAGATTGCATCAAAGTCTCTTTACTGGCAAAATGTTCTGAAAAGGCTCATTGCCATTGTAAGAATGCTTGCTACCCAAAACCTAGCACTGCGTGATACTTCAGATCAGCTGTATGTGCCAAACAATGGAAACTTCCTTAAAACTGTGGAGCTGATGGCTGACTTTGATGCTGTACTCCAGGAGCATCTAAGAAGAGTCACCATCCAAGAAATGTACACACACCACTACCTTCGAAAAACAATTCAACAATTCAACATACAGTTACTGGCAACAAAAGTCAAACAAGAAGATTGTGGCAGATCTGAAGTCAGCAAGATATTACTCTGCTATTCTGGACTGCACACCTGACATCAGCCATACAAACAAATGACTTTAATGGTGTGTTTTGTAACAAAAACAGAACCTAGTGAAAATATCCCTGTAGTGGTGACTGTCAGAGAGCATTTTCTAGAATTTATTGACATTGATGATACTACAGGAGCTGGTATGACAAATGTGCTTCTTAAAAAGCTGGAAGCTGACATGAGAGGTCAGGGCTACAATAATGGTGCCAACATGAGAGGAAAGAACAGAGGAGTGCAGACATGGATCCGAGAGTTAAACCCTAGAGCTTTTTTTGTCCCATGCAGTTCTCATTCATTGAACTTGGTGGTCAGTGATGCAGCATCAGATTTAGTGAGGCTGCTGAATTATTTAATGTAATTCAAAGCATCTATGTATTTTTCTCTGTATCAACTCATCAATGGCAAATTTTGAAGCAACATCTGGGAACATCCTCTCTGACACTGAAACCACTGAGTGCCACAAAATGGGAAAGTTGAGTGGAGACGATGAAGCCCAACAAACACCAAATTGGGAAGATAGATGATGCCATAGTTGCCATTACGGATGCTAATGCTACTCCAGGAACTGTTCGTAGGAGAACAGTGGCAGAGGGAAATGGAATCACCAGAAATATACATAACTTCAAATTTCTGTGTGGCTTAGTGTTGTGGCATGACATACTGTTTGAAATAAATGTTGTAAGCAAGAAACTCCACGGTGCTGACCTTGATCTACCTGAAGCAATGGAACAACCAGAGAAAGCAAAGTCATACCTACAGTCTTACCGGTCAGATGAAGGATTTCAAAATGTTCTGAAGAGTGCACAGAAGTTGGCAGAGGAACTTCACACTGAAGCTATTTTCCCACCCATTCAAGAATATAAGAGTCACCAAAGAAGAAGACATTTTGATTACAAGGCGCAGGATAATCCCATAAGAGACACCAAACAACAATTCAAAGTGATTTTGATTACAAGGCATGGGATAATCCCATAAGAGACACCAAACAACAATTCAAAGTGAATTCTTTAACCAGGTGCTAGATTGTGCAATACAGTCAGTTGAAGAACATTTCACTCAGCTCAAGGAACACAGCAATATATTTGGGATGTTGTATGATATTCCAAAACTCCTCACTATACCTGAAGAAGGCTTACATGAGCAATGCAGGGCATTAGAGACAGTGTTGACACATGATGACACACTTGATATTGATGCAAGTGATTTAGGTGATGAACTGAAAGCCCTTTCAAGATACATTTCAGCAGGATCAACTCCAAAGGCTGTTGTGGAATATATGTGCACAAATAAGATGACCACCCTCTTTCCAAATTCTTTTGTTACTCTGCGCATAATTCTTACACTTCCTGTAACAGTTGCCAGTGGTGAACGCATCTTCTGCAAGCTGAAGTTAATAAAAACACATCTACGCTCCACAATGACACAGGAGAGGCTGGTCAGCCTTGCAACCACCTCAGTAGAGCATGAGCTGGCCCAGACTGTTGACCTTCAGGAAGCAGTTCAAATCTTTGCAACCAAGAAGGCATGGAAAGCACCACTTTGATTATTCAAACAGATAAAAATGCCAGTATTTACTATGCAGACAAGAAAAGTTACATTTGCTGTTCAGGCATTTGAAAGTTAAGTGTTACTTAAAATTTTTGAACAAGTCATTTTAAGTCATTAGTTCTCCTTTATTGGGGTAGGTAGCAGAGCAATACCATGAGAGGAGTAGGACAGGAAGAAGGCAGAATTGACACCTTTCAAAGTTTTGGCCCAAGCAAGGGGGCATGGGGGAATCATTTGAGCTCCCCGCCTCACGTGCCAAAATGTTGTGGGCTGGCACTGGGAACTCTGATGGGGGTAAAGCCAGTGAAGCCAGTTCCTGCACCATCTGCCATCTCTCCACCCTTGTGTAGAAGATATGAAAAGGGAAAGAAAGTGAGGGGAGATGGCATGGTGGAGTTCTGCTTTGCTATGCTGTGCTGATCCTCCAGTGGCACAGGAACCCTTAGGGACTAATGGCCTCTAAGATGCCCTGACTTACATTCGGTCTGGGGCTGACTCAGCCTGACCCTCAGCAATAGAGAGCCATAATTGGCTCCCCAATTCACTAGCACTTCTCTGTGCCAAGAAAAGCTCAGAGTCAGGAGAGAATCTGGGACTGTATATTTGTGTATATTTATACATACACAGACACGCACCTTATGGGTGAAATCCTGCTCCCAATGAATTGAATGGCAAAACTCCTATTGACATAAGTGGGGCCAGGTGTGGTAATATACACCTTATGTGTATATTACATGAAAGAAACAAAAACTAAGCAACTATATTAAAAGAATGTTAAGGTTGCAAAATGAAGCTCTCAAAAGCTAGGAAAGGCTAGAGTTAAGGCTGCCTGTGAAACCTTAATTCGTACCCCTCATCTATCTACATTATAATACATGACTATACTATTTTTTCCAAAGGCCTGGTGCCTCATTCAGTACACAGAATGGACAGTGTGCATCTAGTGAGCAGCTAGTCAATATTTTGTTCTGGCATACTATTCATCCTCTGTGTGGATCAGCACTAGAGGGAGATGGGAACCTGAGTGGATTTCATCGATATTTCTTGCCACCATAGCAACGGTGAGGTATGTTAGGTTCCATTCCAGGCTGTGGAGGAGAAAGTTCTCTCGTACAGGGGTTCTCAACCTTTTTCTTTCTGAGGCGCCCCCAGATGCTATAAAAACTCCACAGCCCGCCTGTGCCACAACAACTGTTTTGCTGCACATAAAAGCCAGGGCCGGCATTATGCGGTAGCAATGAGGGCAATTGTTGGGGGCCTCACGCCACAGGGGGCCCTGCAAAGCTTAGTTGCTCAGGCTTCGGCGTCAGCCTTGAGTGGCAGGGCTCAGGGTCGCAGGCTTCAGGCCCATACAGAGGGGCTTCATCTTTCTGCCCTGGGCCCCAGCAAGTCTAATGCTGGCTCTGTTTGGCAGACCCCCTGAAACCAGCTCGCAGCCCCCCCAGTGGGTCCCAGACCTCTGACTGAGAACCACTGCTCTCGTGGGAGCAGACTTCTGCCTATTCCTGCCTTCCCCCCAAGCATGATTCCTACTATCCCATCCTCGCCAACCTGTCTCTGTCCTGTCTCTTATTCCTGGCTCCTCATCCCAATCCCATTCCTTTTGCCCAGCGAGTCCCACTTCCTCTTCCTGATTCATTATTCATTCCTGATTCCTGTCTCTTTCCCTCTTTGTGGTTTACACCCACTGCCCACATTTCCCAACCGCTTTGGCTGTCAGTCCTAATCTCCTTCCCCAGGATTCCTCAGACAGTCTGTGTCCCCCTTTTCATCCAGATCCTTGTCCCAATCTGTTTGTCCAGATGGCTCAAGTTCTCCTCCTGAACCCAGCTTATCATCAGTTTCTCTTCCTCTCATATCTTCCCTACCCCATTGATTCTCAGTCCCAGTCTCCTTGCCCATCCAGTCCCAGTCTTCCTCTTGCTCCTCATCCAGTCTCCATCTCACTCTCACCTACTGGGTTCCATCCCCTTTCTTGTTTCCTTCCCCAGATCCAAGTCTTAGCCTTGGTCTACACTACAGGGTTAGGTTGAAGTTAGCCGTGTTAGGTCAATTTAAAAATGACTGCATCCACACAACCAACCCCGTTCCGTTGATCTAACGGGCTCTTAAAATCAACTTCTGTACTCCTCCCCGACAAGGGGAGTAGCACTAAAATCGACCTTGCTGGGTAGAATTTGGGGTAGTGCGGACTGAAATTGACGGTATTGGCCTCCGGGAGCTATCCCAGAGTGCTCCATTGTGAGCGCTCTGGACAGCACTTTGAACTCCGATGCACTAGCCAGGTACACAAGAAAAGCCCCGGGAACTTTTGAATTTAATTTCCTGTTTGGTCAGTGTGGCTAACTCAGCAGCACTCAGCAGCACAGGTGACCATGCAGTCCCCCCAGAAGCTCAAACGACTTCCAGCATAGACCAAAAGGGAGACACTGCATCTGATTGCTGTATGGGGAGAAGCATCTGTGCAGGCCGAACTCCGATCAAAATGAAGAAATGCTAATATATATGTCAAAATTGCACAGGGCATGGTAGAGAGAGGCTACAACAGGTACACACAGCAGTGCCACGTGAAAGTTAAGGAGCTCAGGCAAGCCTACCAAAAGAGAAAGGAGGCAAACGGTTGTGCTGGGTCAGAGCCCCATACATGCTGCTTCTCTGATCAGCTGCATGGCATTCTAGGGGGGGACCCTACCATTATCCCACCACTGTCCGTGAACACCTGGAAGGGGGGGAGTCTCACGCAACAGGGAGGAGGATTTTGTGGATGAGGAAGAGGAGGAGGAGGAGGAGAATGCACAGCAGGCAAGCGGTGAATCCGTTCTCCTCGGCAGCTAGGACCTTTTCATCACCCTGGAGCCAATACCCTTCCAAGGCGGGATCCCTGACCCTGAAGCCGGAGACTCTGGTGAGTGCACATTTGTAACTACAGTACAGGGTTTAAAAGCAATAGTGTTTAATGTTTGATTTCCCCTGGAGAATTGGGATGCATTCGAGGCCAGTACAGCTACTGGAAAAGTCTGTTCACATGTCTGGGGATGGAGAGGGAAACCTCCAGGGACATCTCCATGAAGCTCTCCTGGAGGTACTCTGAAAGCCTTTGCAGAGGGTTTCTGGGGCGGGCTACCTTATTTCCTCCTCCACGGTAGGACACTTTACCACCCTAAGCCAGTAGCAAGTATTCTGGAATCATTGCAGCGAATGGTCCTGGGTTTTGGTTGCATTCAAGCAACATTCATTCTATATCTTTCTGTGTTAGCCTCAGTAGAGTGATATCATTCATCGTCACTTGGTTGAAATAGGGGAATTTTTGTAAGGGAACAGTAAAAGGACCCCATTCATGCTGGGCTGTTTGCGCTTGGCTAAAAGGGATCATCCCAGAGAATAGCCACGCGGCGGGGTGGGGGGAGGTGTGTGCTGCACATCCACTGAAAACCGCAGCCCCTCCTTTTAAATGTGAAACCCAACCCATTCCTTGCTCTGGGAAAGGAGGGCGCTGCAGTTTGAAAACATTCCCACATGTTATGAAGGCGTAAGAAGCCAACCCCGCATATCAAAAGGCTTACCATGGCTGCCTGGAAACCGAATTCTGTTGCCCAGCCTTGTGTGTGTGATGTGTCACCATACTGGCAGGCGCTCAATATAAAAGGCAAAATGCGACCTTGTCCCTAAAGCACATGTGCTGTCTTCTGTGAATTGCTTGATTCACTGTGAAAGAGTCTCCCTTTTGTTCTCAGAAATGTATCATCTTAAATTTCACTCTCCCTTTTTATCTCCCCCCAGGTGCAAGTGTTTCTACGCTCCCCCTATCATCTCTGTCCCTGAGGTTATCGCAGATTAGAAGGCGAAAAAAATGCACTCGTGATAACATGTTTGCTGAGCTCATGCAGTCCTCCCACGCTGATAGGGCACAGCTTAATGCATGGAGGCATTCAGTGGCAGAGGTCAGGAAAGAATTAAGTGAGCATGAAAAGCGGAGGCAGGAGGGGATGCTGAGGCGAATGGGAGAGCAAATGGACATGATGAAGCATCTGTTGGGGGAGCAAACGGACATGATGAAGCGTCTGTTGGAGCTGCAGGAAAGCCAACAAGAGCAGAGACCCCCACTGCATCCACTGTATAACAACATGCTCTCCTCCCCAAGTTCCATATCGTCCTCACCCAGACGCCCAGGAATGCGGGGGGGGGAGGAGGGGGGAACCTCTGGGCACCCAGCCACTCCACTCCAGAGGATGGCCCAAGCAATAGAAGGCTGTCATTCAAACAGTTTGATTGTTAGTGTGACTACAATAAACAATGTGGCCTTGTCCTTCCTTCCTCCCTCACCCCACCCAGGCTACCTTGTCCGTTATCTCTCTTTTAAAAAAAAATCAATAAAGAAAGAATGCATGTTTTCAAAACAATAGTTATTTTATTTTGATGGGGGGAGGGTGGTTGGCTTACAGGGAATTAAAATCAATAAGGGGGATGGGTTTGCATCAAGGAGAAACACACACACAACTGTCACACTGTAGCCTGGCCAGTCATGAAACTGGTTTTCAAAGCCTCTCTGATGTGCAGAACACCTAACTGCGCTCTTCTAATTTCCCTGGTGTCTGGCTGCTCAAAATCGGATGCCAGGCGATTTGCTTCAACTTCCCACCCCACCATAAACATCTCCCTCTTACTCTCACAGATATTATGGAGCACACAGCAAGTAGCAATAACAATGGGAATGTTGGTTGCGCTGAGGTCTGACCTAGTCAGCAAACAGCACCAGCGAGCTTTTAAATGTCCAAAGGCACATTCTACCACCATTCTGCACTTGCTCAGCCTATAGTTGAACTGCTCCTTACTACTGTCCAGGCTGCCAGTGTAAGGCTTCATGAGACATGGGATCAAGGGGTAGGCTGGGTCCCCAAGGATAACTATTGGCATTTCAACATCCCCAACAGTAATTTTCTGGTCTGAGAAGTAAGTCCCTTCTTGCAGCTGCTCGAACGGCCCGGAGTTCCTAAATATGCAAGCGTCATGCAACTTTCCCGGCCATCCCACTTTGATGTCGGTGAAACGTCCCTTGTGATCCACCAGTGCTTGCAGCACCATTGAGAAGTACCCCTTGTTGTTTATGTACTGGTTGGCAAGGTGGTCCGGTGCCAAGATGGAGGTATGCGTTCCGTCTATCGCCCCACCACAGTTAGGGAACCCCATTGCAGCAAAGCCATCCAGTATGACCTGCACATTTCCCAGAGTCACTACTCTTGACAACAGAATGTCAATGATTGCATTGGCTACTTGGATCACAACAACCCCCACAGTAGACTTGCCCACTCCAAATTGATTCCTGACTGACTGGTAGCAGTCAGGCGTTGCAAGCTTCCACAGGGCTATCACCACTCGTGTCTCAACTGTCAGGGCAGCTCTCATCTTGGTATTCCTGCACTTCAAGGTGGGGGGAAAGCAACTCACAGAGCTCCAGGAAAGTGGCCTTATGCATGCAAAAGTTTCGCAGCCACTGTGAATCATCCCATACCTGCAACACTATGCGGTCCCACCAATCTGTGCTTGTTTGCCTGACCCAGAATTGGCATTCCACTGTATCAACCAGCCCCACTGCTACCATGAGGTCCCAATTGCCACAGCGCGTGCTTTCAGGAACGTCTGTGTCCATGTCCTCATCAAAATCCTCCTCATGCTGGCATCTCTTAGCCCAGTTCTGCATATAGTCCAGGATAATGCGCAAGGTGTTTACAATGCTCACAACAGCAGCTGTGACGGTGAGCTGAGCAGGCTCCATGCTTGCCATGGTATGGCGTCTGCACGGGTAACCCAGGAAAAAAGGCGCAAAACGATTGTTTGCCATTGCTTTTATGGAGGGAGGGGCGACTCCTTTTGACACGGTCTCCCACAGTATTCTTGTCAGCAAGTTAAGGAAGTATGGGCTGGATGAATGTACTATAAGGTGGGTAGAAAGCTGGCTAGATTGTCGGGCTCAACGGGTAGTGATCAATGGCTCCATGTCTAGTTGGCAGCCGGTATCAGGTGGAGTGCCCCAAGGGTCGGTCCTGGGGCCGGTTTTGTTCAATATCTTCATAAATAATCTGGAGGATGGTGTGGATTGCACTCTCAGCAAATTTGCGGATGATACTAAACTGGGAGGAATGGTAGATACGCTGGAGGGGAGGGATAGGATACAGAAGGACCTAGACAAACTGGAGGATTGGGCCAAAAGAAATCTGATGAGGTTCAATAAGGATAAGTGCAGGGTCCTGCACTTAGGATGGAAGAATCCAATGCACCGCTACAGACTAGGGACCGAATGGCTAGGCAGCAGTTCTGCGGAAAAGGACCTAGGGGTGACAGTGGACGAGAAGCTGGATATGAGTCAGCAGTGTGCCCTTGTTGCCAAGAAGGCCAATGGCATTTTGGGATGTATAAGTAGGGGCATAGCGAGCAGATCGAGGGACGTGATCGTTCCCCTCTATTCGACATTGGTGAGGCCTCATCTGGAGTACTGTGTCCAGTTTTGGGCCCCACACTACAAGAAGGATGTGGATAAATTGGAGAGAATCCAGCGAAGGGCAACAAAAATGATTGGGGTCTAGAACACATGACTTATGAGGAGAGGCTGAGGGAGCTGGGATTGTTTAGCCTGCAGAAGAGAAGAATGAGGGGGGATTTGATAGCTGCTTTCAACTACCTGAAAGGGGGTTCCAAAGAGGATGGCTCTAGACTGTTCTCAATGGTAGCAGATGACAGAACGAGGAGTAATGGTCTCAAGTTGCAGTGGGGGAGGTTTAGATTGGATATTAGGAAAAACTTTTTCACTAAGAGGGTGGTGAAACACTGGAATGCGTTACCTAGGGAGGTGGTAGAATCTCCTTCCTTAGAGGTTTTTAAGGTCAGGCTTGACAAAGCCCGGGCTGGGATGATTTAACTGGGAATTGGTCCTGCTTCGAGCAGGGGGTTGGACTAGATGACCTTCAGGGGTCCCTTCCAACCCTGATATTCTATGATTCTATGATTCTATGACTGGCAACATGTAAGCCGAAACCACGCACAACAATGTTTTTGCCCCATCAGATATTGGGCGCTTAACCCAGGATTCCAATGGGCAGCGGAGACTGCGGGAACGGTGGGATAGCTACCCACAGTGCTCTGTAAGTAGATGCTAGCTACAGTAATGAGGATGCACTCCGCCGACTTAATGAGCTTAGTGGGGACATACGCAATTGACTGTATAAAATCGACCTATTTTCATAGTGTAGACATACCCTTAGTCTCCTTTCCCAGCCAATGCCAGCTTCGTAGCTCCCAGTCCCAGTGTCCTTGCCCAGTCAGTCCCAGGCTTTCCCACACCCCAACTCCCAGTCCCAGTTACCTTCTCTTGTCACCAACCTCCAGTCTCAGCCTCCTCCCCAGACTTTTTGTCTCCAATAACTCCTTCCAGCCCCACTCCAGCTCTTTCCCCCTCTGCACAGGCAGCTTCCTCCTCCACACTGTCTGGGCCCAGCACAGGATGTGTGTCAATGAGAACACAGGAGAGACAGTCTCCCTCTTTCAGTACATGTGTTGGGACTCAGCATGGCCTGCAGCGGCCCAGAGAATGCAATTGCAGGACAAATTCTACTTAAACTCAGGCTAGAGCATGCCCAGTGTGGACAAACCCTTTGGGGGAATTTACTTGCAAGAAATCTACTGCCCATGTGCAAACTGATTTTTCAAAGGCTTGTAACTTGGCCAAATTTGGATGCATTTCCCCTGACGCAAATGGTACTCCCTGCCAAGTTTCACGTCCCTGCTCCATAGCCTGGGGACACTAAAGCTTTTCAAAGAAAAGGTCACCAGTGTTTTTTAACATGGGAAAAACAAAATATTGCTTTCTCTAGCCTCATTCTTGGAAATATCAGAACCATTTTGGCTAAATAAAACAAAACCAAACCAACCCACTTCCCCTCCAAAAAACAGCCAAAAAAAGACACACACACATGCAACACCCTGAAACAGAGACCTAGCATGGAATATTTCAACTCAAACAGTTGATGTTTAGCAAAGTTATAAGCAACTGAAAACAAGATTTTATAATGAGAAGTGTCAGGCAACCTTAACAATAGGTGGTCTACTAGCTCCACCAATAATGCCAAATATGTGCGGATGTGCACACATACACACACACACACACACACACAGAGCTTAGAAATTAACAAGAGCTACAGATAATTTTTTTTTTATATAGACATATGAATGTGGCAAATGCCTGTCTCCTATTTCATGGTGCTGTCAGGTAGATAGAGAGGCTGGTACCTGTTATCGACACAAACCCTCAGGTCATAAATACCTCTCTGCACCTTAGATCATTTGAGTTGAGGTCCCTCCCAACAAACTACTTAGCTGCTCAATATCTCCCTGGCTGCACACCAGTGCTGCTTATCATGGTACCAACTCCCTCTCAGTTTATAATATGTGGTTGTCTGGGCAACACTCATCCTTGGTAATTTGGACTGCTGTGTTTAGAGGAACAACTCACTTGTGATGGTTATAAAATGCTTCATGGGTTTTATAAGAAGTTATTTTCAAACCAGCCTCTTTCCTCTTACATGAAGTTTCAGACTCACACACACTACATTCTTGAAATTGTTATATTTTAATTGCAGCTCCCTAAGAGAAGTAATAGACTTTTTACAGAGTCTTGGTGTAAATGAGGAAAAGAGTACATTTACTATGATTTTCTTAAAGCAATGCTTCAATGTTAAGTATTTATAATGTGCCCAGCCACCAGGATGCTAGGTGCTTCTCTAGCTACTCTCATTCTAAATGGGCAGGGAGGCTTGCAAGCATTATAAGGAAGTTGTTCCACAAGCGTGATCCATTGACACTATGTAATTGTTGTTCTGCCATGCATCTAAAAAAGGCACATACAGATCAGTCCCAGAGAGGGAGGGTATAGTAACTTGGATATAGGGGGGAGGGATAGCTCAGTAGTTTGAGCACTGACCTGCTAAACATAGGGTTGTGAGTTTAATCCTTGAGGGGGCCACTTGAGGGGGGTATTTAGGGATCTGGGGCAAAAATTGGGTATTGGTAAGTAGGGGGTTGGACTAGATGACCTCCTGAGGTCCCTTCCAACCCTCATATTCTATGATTGCTCTTCTACAGAGCAACTAGACTCAGGTATATAGTCCACTGCCCAGCTTCCCATCCACTGTAATTCCCAGGTCCTCTTCTGAACTGCAGCTTAGCCAGTCAGTCCCCAACCTGTACTTCCATGGGAGTATAATCAAGAAAAAAAGGGTTTATTGCTTTAGACCAAGATCAATGGGAAATTGCTGTTATTCAGAAAAATTACAGAGAGATGTACAGCTCCACTTTTATTGCCATTTAAAAAAATATATCAGAAAGTGGAAGGCGGAAAAAAATGCAGGAGAAAGGAATCTTTGATACGATATTCTTGCAACCATTTCTGAACAGCGTCATACAGAGTGAAATGTCACTATTCCACAGTAAGTGCAACATTTTGCAGCAGTATCATTGAGATCCACCGGATGGATCCAAACTGTGAATTTTCACAAACTGGTCCTGGGTAAACATTGCCATTTTGGAAGAAGAGTTTCACTATTCTAACAGCAAAATAAATTGTCAGGCAGTTCTGCTTGAAGAACTACTTTCATTTTCTTGGGAAAACAAACAAATAAAACCTAGTGTGGTGGGCCTGGCACCGCACGGCCCCCTTTGGGGTGCGGGGGATGGGGTGTCGGAACCTCGCCACTCCCAAGTTCACTTGCTCGCCTCTCTGGGGGTGGGCTGATGCAGCCTAATAGCCTCCCTCCACGCAATCGCCCCTTGGTTGGGGTAGTGTGCCCTAATGGCCAGAGTTCATATAAATCACTCCCAGCATCAGAGCAGTGTGGCCCAATGGCCAGAGTGTCTACACTCCCCCTCGCAAGCGGGGTAGTGTGGCCTAGTGGACAGAGTCCGGGTAACTCACCCCAAATGTCTGGACAGTGTGGCCCAATGGCCAGGGTCCAAATAAATTGCTTCCCGCATTGGAGCAGTGAGGCCTAATGGCCAGGGTCCATACAAGCCCCCTCGAAATTGGGGTAGTGCCGCCTAGCAGCTGGAGTCCAGGTAGCTCACCCCAAAAGTCCAGGCAGTGTGGCCCAATGGCCAGGGTCCATATGATTCCCGTGCTGGGGCTAGGGGAACCTGGGCCTGCTCTCTCCACCGGGCCGGCTTGCCACCAGCTTAGCAGTGATCCACCTGAAACACTCCAAGCCTCTGTTCAGCTTTAATGCTGTTTTCCTCTAAAGTTCCCCTGGGTCACTTCCTACTATAACCCCCGGGTCCTCCATTTCGGGGTGTCCGCTGGTCTGTTTCCCTTCTGTGACATACTCCGCCGGGGCATGTCCCGCCTTGGCTGGCCTCCAGATCCTGGAGCACAGGCTGTCCCTCCTCGGGAGCTGGCGGCATGCCTCCTTCTCCTTCAGCGGGCATCCCAGACTGGGCAGCTCTGCAGGCTTTTATACCTGTTTTCCAGTTGGAGCATGCCCAGCAGAGCCCCAGGGGCATGGTTTCCTCTGCTAGGAAGGAAGGGTTAACCCCTGCGGTACAAGTGCGGGGCTGCTCTGCCCCATCGCACCTAGTTACAAGAATGAAAACCATTTTGATTATTCAAATATATGAAAGTTTGATTTATTTTATGAACCTGGTCCGTACTCTGTATGGGAGATAAGAATATGAGTCCGAGAAACTTTTGTGTTCAAATGTAAAACCTAAATTACTTTATAACAATCTGATCCAGCAATGGCTCCCTGTGGAGAGCTCTCACTGAGGTCTATGGAAGGTCTGCACATGGAATGTCAGGATTAAGTCCCATGTATGTAGTTGTGTGCAACATCTTAGAAAGAACTCCATCATTTTTATGACTAATATTTTGGTATTATCACAGAAACAACTCCTAAAAGATTTATATCTGATTTTACATCTCCTGTTGAAGTCAGTGGGGCTCTTTGTATGGATTTTATTTGGGGCTGGATCATGCTCTGTATGAGTTCTTTTGGTTCAGCATAGTTGGGAAAGTAGCATTTTAATTTTAATTAGTTAAGATAGGCCAGCAACTAAAATTGAATGGATTCAGTAAAATTATTAATTCTCAATCTATCCAGTTCCTGTATTTAAAAGATCCTAATAATGTGACAATATTGTGTTATTTATGGTCTTCCATATGAATCAATAATATGAATTTGCCTGCCACATGAATAGGGCCCTACCAAATTCATGGCCATGAAAAAACACATCATGGACCGTGAAATCTGGTCTCCCCCCATGAAACCTGGACTTTTGTGAGCTTTTATCCTATAGTATACAGATGTCATGGGGGGAGACCAGCATTTCTCAAATTGGGGGTCCTGACCCAAAAGGGAGTTGCAGGGGGGTCGCAAGGTTATTTTAGGTGCGAGTCACAGTACTGCCACCCTTACTTCTGTGCTGCCTTCAGAGCAGAACGGCCGGAGAGCGGTGGCTGTTGGCCGGGCACCCAGCTCTGAAGGTGGCGTCTGCCAGCAGCAGCACAGAGGCTCTGTCTTCAGAGCTGCCCAGCAACCCCCTTATAATAACCTTAAAGAAAAGGAGGACTTGTGGCACCTTAGAGACTACAGCTGTAGCTCACAAAAGCTCATGCTCAAATAAATTGGTTAGTCTCTAAGGTGCCACAAGTACTCCTTTTCTTTTTGCGAATACAGACTAACACGGCTGTTACTCTGAAACTTATAATAACCTTGTGACCCCCCCCCCAATTATTTTTTGGGTCAGGACCCTACAATTACAACACCATGGGATTTTGTATTTAAATAGCTGAAATCATGAAATTCATGGTTTTTAAAATCCTATGACAGTGAAATTAGCCAAAATGGACAGTGAATTTGGTAGGGCCCTACATATGAAATCTGAGATTACTTGGAAATCAGTTGGAGGAGAAAAGAGCAACACTTAAAATTGTATTTGCAATTCAGGAAAAACATCAACACTGCAGATGGAAATGCTACATCATGATTGTGTATACTGTATATGTACTAAAAATGATAGAAAAAATAATTTCAATTCTTTTTTGTACAGAGCTACATTTTATGGACCAGAATCTTATATGAGAAGAAACACCATGTTGCCTGACAGAACCACCATTGAACATGGTGATATTCAGCATATACTGTCCTCCTCATGAGATGGTATTCTGGCTAGTAGGCAAGAATTTTACCTATTAATATATAATTTTATTAAGATAATGTTGAAATAAGGAACGGTACAGAGTTTAAGCATAGAAGTTTCTGGTTGTCAGGGGATAAGGTACAGATTATCAAGGGGTACAAAATTCAATTTAGGAGCTGGTGGAGCAAGGATCACATAATAATCTGCAATCTCCCCGACTGGGGGAAAAGTTTAACCGGTCAGAGTACAGACATCGAGATATGGGGTAAGTTATCCACACAACGGCTATGTTCAGTATGCTGGGTATAGTGAGTGAATATGGGGGTAGGGATGGGTCTTTCCTCATTTGGTGGGGTTTAATGTTCAGTGGGTTTATGGTTCCAGTTCATACGGTCCGATGGGGAAGGCCTCTCAGTCTCTTTCCCACAGTGTGTGCACAATGTTGTACCGGCTCACTCCTCCTGGTACTGTCGGTGGCCGGTGATGTGCTCAATATAGATGTCCCTGGACCATCGGATGGTGTCCGAGACCATGAGGCACCTCATGAGCAGTGCGTAGCGTCTACTGATCCCACAGGTCCGCAGCGCACGCTCGTTGCAGGGGTCCCAAGCGCCCAGGGCTCCGACGATCAGGGCGTCCAGCTGCACCTCGTAGCCCTTCGCTCTCAGGGTGTTGGCCAGAGGGGCGTATTTTTCCAGTTTCCGAGCTCGAGCTTCTTGGAAGGCCGGGGTCTTGTTCTCGAAAGGGACCATGATGTCAATGAGGATGATCTTTTTCTGGGTTTCGTTGGTGACAACCACGTCGGGTCGCAGCGGGCTGTCGGTATCGGGGATGGTGCAGTTCACGGCGACCTCCCCCAAGCACGGCGAGATGGCTTTCACCAGGCGGTTCTGGATGGCATTGTGGCGCAAAGGCTCTGGAGTGGGGCTTGCAGCTGCACAGGACGTGGGGCAGGGTCTCGTTGGAGTAGGCGCACTTCCTGCAACGCTTGTCTCAGTTCCCGTGGCGGACGGCTCCGTTGAGCGGGACGCAGTTGAGCCAGGTGCGGTTGATGAACCGCCAGTCGGCAAAGCGGGTGAAGCCGCCCCCAGCGAGGAAGTGGTTGCTGGCGTCCCACTTGCTGGTTAGTTCGAAGACTTTTCCCTGGTCCGGCTTGCGCTTCAGGGCTTCTACGTACAACGAGTGGGTGGCTGCCTTCAGGGTCCTCTCCAGCAGGCCCCTGGCGCTCGGGGTGATGATGGTGTTGCCCTTGGACCTGATCTGTGGCAGCAGGACTCCCAGCTCCTGGCGCTCCTTGCACCACTCCCAGCGGCAGCCGATGCGCTTCCCCAGGCGGCACGTGGCATTGCGGGCGCGGGACCACAGCGAAGCGATGTTGCCCCCATCTCGGCTGAATTCGCCGTCCAGGGAACCGCTCAGGAAGCTGGCGGTGTCTTGGCTGGAGGGGGCTCTACCGATCCGCTTTTGCATTGCGTCGTGGAGGGCTTTCGCTGCGATGCTCCTCACCATGGCGTCGGGACATGTCAGCAGGTGGAAGGCATGGGTAATCACAGCGATGTCACACAGGTCACCCATGCGGGGGACATTGGCACCGCCATGCCTGTGCGTGATATAGACCAGCTCGTTGCTGGCTCTCTGGGGAAGGAATAACCACTTCTTCACCAGCTGCCGGATGACCTTGTCCGCCTTGTTGAGGGGTACCTTTGTCACGGCGGATCCCCTCAGGACGAACGAGATGCGGGGGATCAGGAAGGTGTTCAGGGCGTTTATCTTTTGCCATGGTGCTAGCAGTGAGGTGTCGATCTTGGCGGCATCCTGTAGGATCTCTTGGATGGTGTCCTCGGGTGTCTGTCAGGCACAGAAACCCGTCGGTGTGCCGAGGTGTCGGTAGGCCTGCCCCTTTGCCAAGGGGATGACGGGCTCGCCCTGGATCTGGAATTCTGTCCCCTGCACGGAGTCCCTTTTGCTGCCATCTATGTGGAGGGATGCGCACTTCTTTGCATTGAAGCGGAGCCCCATCCAATCGGCAACTCGACTGGTGGCATCTAGCATACGCTGGAGGTTCTCTGGGTCATCTGCAGTCAGGACCAGGTCATCCGCGTAAGCCAGGACACTCACCCTCTCACCGTGGAGGTTGAAGCCGTCTGCGCCCTTGGAGATCGCTCGCAGCAACAGCTCCATGGCGAGGTTAAAGATGATGGGGCTGAGGGGACAACCCTGCTTAACTCCGCTCCGGATCGGGATCTCGGCGGTCTCCCCTTCGACCGAGCGAATGGTGGTGCTGCATCCCTCGTACATCTCTTGGATCACCCGGCGGAAGTTCTCTGGCATCCCAAACTCCTGGAGCGTGGCAAAGATGTGGTGGTAGGGCATGGACCCAAAGGCGTTGGCCAGGTCCAGCCATGCTATCGTACCCTGCCTCCGTGCCCTTCTGGTCGCTTCGATGATGGTTTGGAGGACAAAGTTGTGTTCATAGCAGTCCTCGCAGGACATGAAGCCTTTCTGGGTGGAGCTGATGGCCCCCCCACGCACCGACCACTCCGTGATCCTCGACGCCAGGCGGCTGGCATAGAGCTTGTACATCGTGGAGCAGAGGGAGATGGACCTCCAGTTGCTGGGGTCATCCCGCTCACCTTTCTTGTACACCAGAACTGTCATGGCCTTCTTCCAGGAGCTGGGAGTCCGGCAGAATCGCTTGCACTGGTTGAAGAGCGTGGCGAGGACCAGGCAGTCGGGATCTCGCTTTTTCAGAAGACTGTAGCGGATGCCGTCTTTCCCGGGAGCGGTGTTTTTTGTTTTTGAGAGCCTGGCCAACACTTCCTTGGGCATGAAGTCAGCTTCCAGGGCGCCCGCTTCGTCGACACGGGGCAGGGGGTGGAGGCACTCAGGGCGCAGCGCGCCATCCTGGGCTGTGTGGTCGAATACATCCTTGAACTAAAAGTAATCCAAAATGCAAAATAAAACCATATTCCACATCCTCTTTTTTATACCACCACCATGGTTTCTAGGACTGTGTGAAATAACTGGATTTTCAATTCATGAAAATTATGGCAGTTATGCTGCCACAGAAGCTCCCATTGACTTCAGTAGAAACTGAAAGATCATGGACTGGAATCTAACCATTTTTATCTAGTTAGACAGACAGGGCTCTATTTCAGCGGAGCACTTATGTCTGGTCTCAATCTTAGGTATGTGCTTAAATCCAACAATGTTGTGCAAATCATGTAAACAGATTCCTGTCTGAGTCCCTTTGAGGCTTTACTTTATCTGTGGAATCACTGACAGAAGCTATTAGAAAGGCCAAAGACATTACCGGTTTAAAGTATGAATTATTATTATTAAAGTTACATGAATTATTCAGTAAAAAGATTATATTCTTCCGTTCACCACTAACCCCAAAATCTCTCTCTGTAGAGTGAAATACTGGCCCCATCAATGGCAGTTTTTTCATCGACTTCAGTGAGGCCAGAATTTCACCCAGGATCTGAGAAATTTGTGAAGATTTTTGTTCTGTAAAACTGGTTTTAATATCAGTTATGAAAAAAACCCAAACAATTACTTTTTCTATTTGTGAATCACTGAAGGATACTTTTAATTTTAAATAGAGGAAGGGATCACCTCATTATTTTGGAATGAAAATAACAAGGAATCTTTGAGAGTTGTTTTATTTGAATTAGATTAATGAAGGAATATAGTTATCTGAAAATTTGTGTCATTGAATAACTGGAGTTAATGCAGGAGAAAAATAAAAGTTCTGGCAAGAATTAACTATCTGTTCTAAGTTTTACCTAATGACAATGTTTTCAGAGTTTTATATTCCACATAAGGTAATTACAAAATGTAGCTGGAATAATTGTCTTCTAAAAGTTAATAGCTCCTGGCTTCAGCAAAGATAGGAAAAATGTGAATATGTCTGTTCAATTTAAAACATTGTCTATTGTACTGGAAGTCTATATTAGCACTGGACATATGTATTCTCTGTTTTGGGGGCTATCTATCTATCTATCTATCTATCTATCTATCTAATTTTTTCCCCCCAAAGAAGTTACGATAGCTAATATTTAGGCTAGATTGAGTGGCCCTCTCCTATGCCCCATAGCAAATAATTCCTTTCTTGCTCTTCTATACCTGGCAGCTGTAAATGAAAGTAGATATGTTAATATTTATCACATGCATGACATTACACACAGAGAGCAGCTATTGCCTTCTGAGCAAGCTAAAACTAATTCTGGTGATAATGTGCTCTTTTCCTCAATGGATGCAACTAAATCATCCCCTTTTTGTACAGAGGGAAATCACCCTTGTACCAATGAATGAAGCACTGTTTTGTATTTCAAATGTTCATCTCACCATTACTGCATCATATGAACAGAGGACACACACACACACACACACACACACTGCTTTCTCATGGGTCTTGTCAACACAAGCAAAAAAGGTGTTTTTTTTTTTTTCACTTGGGTCAGGACACAACCATCTCAAACATTCTTAAAGGTGTTAAACTGTATCTCCACAAGCACTTGGAGGTTGGTTTGTTTTCAATAAAGCTAAATTGATCTGACTGATATAATTTGATTGAAATACACATTTTTTTTTTTTACAAGTGTAGACAAGGCAATAGAGACCTTACTTTTCTTTTGTTGTTTGTTTATTTCTTTTAGATCTCAAGAAGTCATTTTAGGCTTAAAAAAACCCTTTGCTCTTTTCTTAATAATGAACCATCTGCCACATCACAGGAACCAGACAACATAAGAATTAGGCCGTTTTGCTCTGCTCATTCCCCTATAGGGTCTCCTGCACTTGAAGCATTTCACTTTGTAAATCAGAGATTTTCACCTAAATAAACAGGAACAATCCTATCAGTTACTCAGAATTTGCAGTCAAAGAGCCACATTGAGCCCTGCTGCTCCATAGGTGTTTGGGGAAGGACGAGACAAGGAGTGTCCTGCTTGTATCTCTGAGCAGTAGCCGTAGCACAAAGATTTCTCTCACCGTACACCCAGGGTACAAGACTCCTAAAGGAGGGAGGATCTTGGCTTTGCTACTTCCTCTGACAGAGCGGCTGTGTGTAGTAGGGGTGGGGACTTTGCTGCAGCCTCTAAAGAAGTATAGCAGCAAGAGGATATTGTGACTCTATACTGCCTCTGAAGTGAGGCTGCCCCTTACAGGCATAATTCAGTCCTAAATTTGATCCCTTGAAAGTGGATTCAATTTCTAATAAAAAAATTAGATCTTCAGCGTCATTCTCTTTATGGCAGATAAAGTGATAATCCCTGAAGGCAAAAATTTATGACACACAAACACAAATCTCTAAAGGTCTTCCTGAAAAAGGATGATATTCTGGTGCATCAAAAATTGCAAACAATGGAAAAAAATTGTTAAATCAAACAATGTCAATCTAGTGAGTATACCTGAGCTGTTAGAGATTGGGGAATTATTTTACTAAAATCTTTTATTTTTTAGCTCTTTTACTGAACTGAACCCTCCACTTAACATTCTGTACCATTTTCACATATTCATTTTAAAAATCTTTAAGTCCTCTTTATTTCCTCTTCATTCACTAGAAGAGTAATGGATATCTCCTTTTAATAGAGGCTATTATGAATATAACCTGGAAAACAAAGACTAATATACAATTTCTTATGAAATAATCAATATCTTTGCAGATATTTCCCATTCTATTCAAAACTGATAAAATAATTATTAGCACTATATTCCGAATTTTTTTCTTTAAACACAGGCTCTTCAGACACAGGGATCCACCCGCATGGTTCTCAATACAGGATCAGGACCAAACATAAACAGAAGTTGCAGAATTCGGCCCCATTTAGGTAAGACAGAATGTCAGGGTAGTGAAGAATGTTTAAACCTGATGAAATTCAGAGTTTGATGTTTCTTCCTTTGCATAAGTTGTTCTTCTGCCTACATAAACTCAAGTGCAGCAGCTATTTTTAGAAATCTCACTTCGGTACCTTCTTTGCGTTTTGTCACATCTACTGTGAAAGTGTCCTTAAAACAAACATGTGCTAGGTCCTCATCCGAGACTGCTGTAACATGAAATATAGGGCAGAATGCAGGTAAAACAGAGCAGGAGACATACAATACTCCCCCTCAAGGAGTACAGTCACAAATTTAATTGACGCAGTATTTTTTTAATGAGCATCATCAGCATAGAATCATGTCCTCTGGAATGGTGGCCGAAGCATGAAGGGGCATACAAATGTTTAGGATATCTGGCATGTAAATACCTTACAACACTGGCTACAAAAGTGCTATGTGAACGCCTGTTCTCACATTCAGGTGACATTGTGAATAAGAAGCAGGCAGCAGTATCTCCCATGAATGTAAACAAACTTGTTTGTCTTAGCGATTGGCAGAATAAGAAGTAAGAGACTGAGTGGACTTGTAGGCTCCAAAGCTTTACACTGTTTTCTTTTTCAGTGCAGTTATGTAGCAAGAAAAAAAATCTGCATTTGTAAATTACACTTTCATGATGAAGAGATTGCACTACAGTACTTGTATGTGGTGAATTGAAAAATACTATTTCTTTTGTTTATCATTTTCACAGTACATATATTTGTAATACAAAATAATAATATAAAGTGAGCACTGTGCACTTTGTATTCTGTGTTGTAATTGAAATCAATATTGAAAATGTAGAAAAATCCAAAAATATTTAATAAATTTCAATTGGTATTCTATTGTTATAAGTACGATTAATCATGATTAATTTTTTTAATTGCGATTAATTGTTTTGAGTTAATCACATGACTTAACTGTGATTAATTGACAGCCCTAATTTAAATATTTCCTTAACAATATATGTTATTATGATTCTTTGGTTTATTAAAGCTACAAGAATAATAAAAATCATATCTATCTATCTATCTACCTATCTATCTATCTATATGGATCTATATTTATATCTATATAGATCTATATATATATCCACAGCGGCATTGACTTCAGTTGAAGTTGTTGTTGCTCAGCACTTCACTTTCACACCCATTCTTACTTTCAGGTGACATTGTAAACAAGAAGTAGGCAGCATTATCTCCTGCAAATTGTAACCAACCTTGTTTGTCTGAGTGATTGGCTGACCAAGAAGTAGAACAGATTGGACTTGTAGGCGCTAAAGTTTTACATTGTTTTAGTTTTGAATGCAGTTTTTTGTACATAATTCTACATTTGTAAGTTCAACTTTCATGATAAAGAGATTGCACTACAGTACTGTAGTAGGTAAATTGAGAAATATTTTTTTTTGTTTTTTTACAGTGCAAATATTTGTAATAAATAATACAGAAAGAACATTTAAACATCCATCTAAACATCCATACTCACACCATCCCTTGCAGAACAACCTGAAACATTAGCCATTATCTGCTCCACCACCTTCTCCCTTATCACCGGTGGCCATCCTTCTGGCACCTACTAAGGGTTACAGCTCTCTTTCGCTCTCTCCCACTGTGCACAGGCTGGGATGCAATTTTTATAATAGGTTACACTGACGCCACTATGTCTAATGCATATTATGTAGGGGTTTCTCCCCTCTTCCTTATTTTCATTTCTTCATCCGACTTAATGTTGAGCTGTCCTTCTATAGGTTAGCATATTAATGATCTCAACTTATCATAAACATCAATTCATTGCCATGGCACTCTTGTGGTTGGATGTTCTTTCCAAAACTTTCCAAAAGCTGGTGTTAGCTAATGTTTCTGTGGTTGGTTGATGTCATTAGGGACAAAATCCCCCCTTACACTGTATTTCCAGTTCTCAAAAATTAGGGGTTACCATTGGACTGTTGATCTGTGCCAAAGTTCATAGGCCTCAAACCTTATGCTAATTGCAGAAGCCAACATCTGACAGGGTACAGACCTGTAGGTTCCTTGCAGTGCTGCTGAATATAATAAATGCATAATATAATGCAAAGCTGTAGGTATCCGCTTTATATCCACAGATGCGGATATCCAGGGACCATTTTTACTGATAGGGTGGATGTGGATACACATTTTGTATCCGCGCAGAGCTCTGATGGTAAGAGCTGGGTGGGCAGCTGTGAGGAACCATGGCATGGACCCTCCACCTGCCCTGGGCAGTGGGCCTGGGAATCAGGACACTGGGCAGGGAACCTGGGGGGCAGGGACACTGGGTAGGTGGCTGCTCGGGCCCCCTGACCAGGGCACGTGGAGGGTCCGCCATAGTGGCAGCTCTAGCCAGAGGGGGTATGCCTCGGAGCCGCAGCCCAATCCTGTTGTAGAGCCCTGTAAATCCACAGATATGTGTGGATATCCATATCCACGGGTACAGATATCCACAGATAATTTTTGTGAATCGTGGGTTGGATGCGAATACACGTTTTTGAATCTGCACAGGGCTCTAATAATGAAGGCAAGGCAGTGAATATAATAAAGGCAAGATAGCCCTATAGGCTACAATATTGAAAATGCAATTGTTGATGTTTTAGGATTATGTGTAACTCTTCTTTGCACTTGACTCATATAAATATTAGGAACTTGAAATGACTTTTGGGGACAATCCATGTAAAGTGCTTTTCCTAGGAAATATTAGGAGCATGAGGGGAATGCAAATCACTCACTTTGAAGTCACCCATTTGAAGCTACACCCTGGGGAGGAAAACCCATTTCCTACTAGGTACCTGTTCCTGGAAACTCCAGATCAAAAACCCTTGAACTATAGAAAGGGTGGACTAAACATGATATGACTGGTCTTGTTCTGAGTCGAAGCTGTGATGAACTTGTGACGCTGAAGGAAACCTTGTGGATGCAGCTTTGAAGAACTGCTCCTGTTGGAGTCCATGTTAGGGTTGGGTGATTCTCTAGTAAGCTTATTAGCATGTGTGTAGGTTCATTTATTGTTTTTAATATATTTTCTCTGTAGAGCTTTTATGTGAAGAGTGAAATATTTTTGCATACAAAGAACTGTATGGTACTTATAAGTGTTGACAATCACTCTGTTATCAGTCTCTGAAGAGAAAGCAAGCAGGTGCACGTGGGTAGCCAGTCTCTGTTGGCAATAACATAGAGAAGGCAGGGAACTGTATGTCTGAAAATACCCTGAAGAGAAGGGAGAGAGACATAGGTATCCATCTAGAAAGGCAAGGGCTGCAGAGCTGGAAGCCTGAGAGTGAGTGTCTGTGCTGGACCACTGAGGGGAAATACAGGTGCAATTGCTCTGAACTGTGAAATGAGACTTGGAGTGACAACTAGCGGGCACTGTGCAACTTCAGAACCTCATAGAATCATAGAATATCAGGGTTGGAAGGGACCTCAGGAGGTCATCTAGTCCAACCCCCTGCTCAAAGCAGGACCAATCCCCAACTAAATCATCCAGGCCAGGGCTTTGTCAAGCCTGACCTTAAAAACCTCAAAGGAAGGAGATTCCACCACCTCCCTAGGTAACGCATTCCAGTGTTTCACCACCCTCCTAGTGAAAAAGTTTTTCCTAATATCCAACCTAAACCTCTCCCACTGCAACTTGAGACCATTACTCCTTGTTCTGTCATCTGCTACCACTGAGAACAGTCTAGATCCATCCCCTTTGGAGCCCCTTTTCAGGTAGTTGAAGGCAGCTATCAAAACCCCCCTCATTCTTCTCTTCTGCGGATTAAACAATCCCAGTTCCCTCAGCCTCTCCTCATAAGTCATGTGTTCCAGTCCCCTAATCATTTTTGTTGCCCTCCACTGGACGCTCTCCAATTTTTCCACATCCTTCTTGTAGTGAGGGGCCCAAAACTGGACACAGTACTCCAGATGAGGCCTCACCAATGTCAAATAGAGGGGAACAATCATGTCCCATGATCTGCTGGCAATGCCGCTACTTATACAGCCCAAAATGCCGTTAGCCTTCTTGGCAACAAGGGCACACTGCTGACTCATATCCAGCTTCTTGTCCACTGTAACCCCTAAGTCCTTGTAGGAGCAGGATTTTATAATTGTACTATAAGAATAGAGGTACTAATGTATGTCTTGATTTCATTTTACCAGCCACTCTTTTTGAATAGCAGAAAGGAATGATCCTCTGGGACACTGGCAGGAATGCATCTGACAGACTGACAGTGCCTGTACTGATGTTAAGGCAGGAATAGACCAGAACAATCCTTATGACTGATTATGTTCACACTTTTGTTTTAGGATAAGTTATAATGTCTACTATGACAGGTTTCAGAGTAGCAGCTGTGTTAGTCTGTATTCGCAAAAAGAAAAGGAGTACTTGTGGCACCTTAGAGACTAACCAATTTATTTGAGCATGAGCAATGTCTACTATGGTTTTCTACATGTATTACAAATTAGGCACTCTGGTTAAATATATATTTCTTTGTTTTAAGGTTTAGTAAGTAAAAGACAGGATTTTGTACTGTATCTATGATAAATAGATTAGAGAAATGTTGAGGGCCTGAAGTCCCAATGTGAATTGTTTTAGTTATAAGATTTAGCAAGACTTAATTTACAATGTATTCTGTATTCCTTTGAAGGTTTCTGTGAGAGACTGTTTGTGTGAATGAGGAATGCAAGCATCAGGAAAAGATAAGGTGTGAAAGCCATCACAAATGTCCAGATGGTCAAGAAAAAGTGAGAGACTTGGAAACACCAGGAGACAATCAGAAAACATCCATTGTATCCGAGGCTAAATGTGTTAGCAGCATTGACAATCTCAGAGGTGAGGCAGGCACCCCCTAAGGTGAGACAACAAATAGGAGATAACAATGGGAAGCCCAACAATAACCATCAAATGATAACAGCAGAAAACCCCAAGATTAACACCACTTAAGGACTAATGATTACAGGATGACATTGCAAAATGCATGGACTCAAATGGGAATTTACAACTATAAAGCTGGGGTGTTTTGCCATGGAACTCTGGGTTCAGTCCTGCAAAGCCTCAGAGCATCGGATCGCGACTGATAGAGCCTAGCTCCTCACTCGTGCTCAATCTAACTGGCCATTAGATTGACTTGAGCTACAACAGACTGGTAACTATAAAGACCATCTGCAGGACTTGTGTGTGTGTGTTTGTATGTATGTTGTGTGACTAATTGTTGTATTTTCAATAAATATGGTGTATTTGCCTTCTCTCTTATAAAAGATCCCATGTGCTTTGTATACCATAACATCCTTTTTCTGCAGAACTGCTGCCTAGCCATTCAGTCCCTAGTCTGTAGCAGTGCCTCTGTCCTAAGTGCAGGACTCTGCACTTGTCCTTGTTGAACCTCATCAGATTTATTTTGGCTCAATCCTCTAATTCGTCTAGGTCCCTCTGTATCCTATCCCTACCCTCCAGCATATCTACCACTCCTCCCAGTTTAGTGCCATCTGCAAACTTGCTGAGGGTGCAGTCCATGCCATCCTCCAGATCATTAATGAAGATATTGAACAAAACCGGCCCCAGGACCTCAGATGTCCCCGTCCTTCTGCAGATCCCCTGAAAGCTGCAATGATCTTGGAAGAGCCCAGGAAAGAAGTTGCAAAGGTGGCTCCTCCAGGCCTGCCTAGAGATGCTGCACAGAAGCAGCCAATCAGAAACCAGCAGGCTCAGATAAAAGGAGCTGCAGGGCCTTAGCAGGTCAGTTCCTGGCTGGGACCAGAGAGGTGAAATAGGGAGCTTTTCTGTTGCAAGAGGAGCTTGAGGGACAATCAGAGTTTGGTTCTGGACAGATTTTTCTTAATCTGGGAGAGAGAGAGAGGACCTGAGAACTTTAACTCTGACATAAGGGGTGAAGATAAAGGTGCCATGTGAGAAGAGGTCCAGTAAAGTAGCAGCAATGAATTGAAGTGAGTGGTATGTGGTAGCTGTTTATAGGGTTCCTAGATTGGAACCTGGAGTAATGGGTGGGCCTGGGTTCTCCTACCAGTGAAGTGGTGTAAAGCCTGAGAAGGGGATGAAGCCTGAGTACAGGGCTTAATTTAAAGAACCCAGAGTGGTGGCTGAAGTTCCTGGTGAGCTGAGACAGACAGTTTTTTTGGCTTTTTGTTACCCAAAATTGTTTATGTTGATTGTGCGACCTGGCTGAAAGGCTGAGCTACTGCAGACCCACCAAGTGAAGTCAACAACCTACATGGAGCTCCAGGAGTAGGGAAAGGGTTGCAGTATTGCATGCAGTGCAAAGAGGTGTTCAAGAGGTGAGTGTCCCCTCTTAAAGGCCATACACCACTTAAGGGGAAATGTTGCCTAGTGGGTAGAGAATAGTGTGGGAGTTAGGAGACCTGGGTCTATTCTAGCTCTGCTGCTGAGGGACCTTCACTTCTCTGTGCTTCTGTTTCCCCATCTGTAAAATGGGGATAATGATACTAACCTGTTATGGAAACTGCTATATAAGAACTAGTATTAAATCCCATTTAAGCCCTGTTTTGAACATTCAGTGCTGCACAGACCTTTTGCTGATGTCTTATTCAGATTGAACAATACTACTGTCCGTAAGTAACTAAGTGGAGCTGAATCTGTGACTCATAACATCTCTTACTAACTAGTGAATATTGCAGAGCTGCTTGAGAACAGAGGCACTGTCAGATTATCTGTTCATCTTTAAAAAGTGATGAAGCAATCTGAGCTATCAGCCTTTCTAAAGTTCTAAAATAACAAATGCAAAAAGCCAAGTAAATACCACATGAATGTTTGTTTTTACACAATAAATAGATGTATTATAAAAATAACACTTCAACAGCAATAATCTCCTTCTTAATTTTCTAGGCATGCAGCTATCGAGAGTTAATTTCCAGTGTGTTTAAACTTCAGATTTCATCTCCTTATTATGTGACTTTGTAAGAACTATTGATCAATTTAGATAACCTATCTTGTGTTTAACAAATACCTCGTAACATATCATAAATCTGAACTACTGTTTACAGAAACTTAAATTGTTTGTGCTTATTATGAAGAAATGAAAGCACCGGCACCTCTGAAGTGAAATAACTGGGTGAGTTTTTGTTATTCCAATGTATAAAATTTCCAGTCAAAAGCAGTTAGAAAAATTCACAACTTGTATTTGTGCACTTATACTACAATATGTTTTCCTAGAGTAATAAATCAGTATTTCAAGCCCAGTCCTGAAGCTTATATATTACACATGGATAACTTGCACAGCACACACATAAATGTCAACTGAATAAAACAATTTAATGAACCAATTAAAAATCTGTTAATCACAGTCTAGCCAGATATCCATGAGGGGGAGAACAGCAATCAAAAATGTCTTTAACATTCAGTTAAATCTAATGTGGAACCACAAACACTAAAATACATTAATCATAATCCTATGGGTATTGCATGGGGTCACTTCAGGGCAGAGTAAAGGTTGTTTGGGTGCACAACTGTGCATTTTCATATGGTATCATGTTTGGATTTCTTAAATTTAACCTTAATGCTGAATTGTCTGGTTTATAACACTTTGTTTTTGGATAATTACAGTATTCCTACAAAATATTTTACCTTAAATTACATCCCTCATCTTAACTCCATTTTAACATTGATATTTCCAGAAAATAAAAAAAATAAATAAACTATTAAACTTCAGTGGAATCATTCATGTGCTCAAAATTAAGCACGTGTTGGTTACCATGGCTTCAATTTTTACTCAGTTCTTATACTCACTGTCTGAAATCAAAGGAAGTCCTGTTCTATTAAGGATTTAAAAGTTTAACCCAGTAAATGGAGATTCATTATATCTGATTTCTTTATAAGCAAGTCCCACTACACTTTGGGGAGTGTGTGTGTGTGTGGTGGGGAGCTAAGGAACTTTATCCACTCCATAGGATCAATTTTTAAATTTTGGTACCTAAGATTAGATATTTAATAATGTCTTTGGCATCTAAATCATGCTTATTTTGGTGTTTGAAACACAATGCTGACAATTTTAGACACCCAGTTTATATAAATTGCATCAAGCCACCCTCACAGAGACCTATTTAAACTTAAAAAAAAAAAAATAGAACACTGGCTATTTTAGGTCTCCACATAAATGTTTCCATACATCAAAAACACCTTGTTAAATGAAATATCCATATATTAGCAGCACACTAATTTTTCATACCTTGGCATTTAATTACTCCATGGTAATGGTCCAGACAGTTAGTTAGAGGCTAGTAATCCTTTCTAAAAGATGAAGGCAACATCTTTCATTGCAATTGAAATGGCCACTCTACATAAGACAGTGCTCTTTTGTAGCACACAGACTTAAATAAAACACCACTAGAATATATAATATTGATCATAACTAAATCTAACAGTTGGTTTATAGACCAGGGAGTGACTCATTCAGGTGAGCAAGGTACATCTGAAAATGCTGGTATTTTGTTTTCCTTACATATCCCCCCTAGCTGGTGTGTTAATTTTGAGTGATATTTGTTTGTGTTTATTTTTGGATAAGTACAATATTCCTATAAAATATTTTACCTTAAATTACATTCCATGTCTTAACTCCATTTTAACATTTATATTTCCAGAAAAAAGTGTATACATAAACCATTAAACTTCAGTGGAATCATTCATGTGTTCAAAATTAAGCATGTGTTTTGCTAATGGTAGTTGTTCAAAGGGGCAAAGGAATCCAAAGAGCCTCATCTTCCTGTAGCTGACATTATCAGCGTGTATTCTATCAAACATCACACCCTCAATGATAACAATAATATTACATGTCTTTTATGTTCAGAACATGCCTGCTTTCCTAATTCTTCAGAGCTGAAGGTTTGTTTACTTTATTTCTTTAATTTTATATTATAGTAATTTTCATGTAATTTAATATCTCTGCAATAATTTTTTCCTCACCATTTTTGGTTGATCAACATGTTTATGTTGTGCAATTTACTTTCTTTACTCTAGTTTGAGATTCTCTGTTCTGTTCACTTGCTTTTTAAAATAATTCTTGATTGCAATATAAAAGTGTTTATCATCTTTCATCCATTTTCTCACTGCTGGATATATTGAAACCCAAGAGCAAAATTCTCACTCTAAGCTAACTAAAGTGTCATTTTGCAGGTAAAATTTCATAGCCAGCCGAGGGAGCCAAATAGTAGCAGACCAATAGATAGAGGGCATTATCTGACTTTAGCAAGACTACGATGCCATTCATTTATCTTTTACTGAACACAACAGGGAGCAGCAACTTAAAGAATAGATCTCTAATTCTGTTCCTGTTGAAGTTAATGGCAAAACTCATATTGATTTTAGTGGTGCATGGTCAGATGCAGGTCTGAACTTTGTGACTCTTCCCTTATTATAACTTTGATTCAAGTGAGACTAGAGAATTCAGCTTCTCAATATTCCATGGTGACCACCTGGGCTTTAATTACATGCTCTACTTCAGGAGCGGAAATGTTAAACAATTCTATTTAATATAATTAAAATATTAGTTTCAGAGTAGCAGATCCATTTCATGGTTTCCCAAATAGTTTTGGGCCTTGAACACCTGATTAAACAAACCTGGTCATTCTCTAATTGAGCGAGTAGAATCCAAATCAGCTTAAGTTGTAAATTGTGTTAATTTTAGAAAATTATTTGTGTTAAATACTTTTGAACATGTGACCACATGTGGTGCTGCAAGAATGTTTTGTTTTGGATTTATTTACTAAACTGCTGCAGCACTGAATTGTACAGTGGTGTGATAGCTCAGAAGAAAATATAGCAGTCAGCGAGGTTTATTTTCCTAAAGGAATAGACCAAAATTTTCAAAAGTGACTAGTGACTTTGGACACTCCAAAACAGAGGCAAATTTAGACACCTTAATGGGGCCTGACTTTCAGAAAGTTCTGAATATCCACCCTCAAAGTCAGGTCCTTTTAAGCACCAAAAATGGAAGCTCCTCCCCCAAAATCTCTCATCACTTTTGAAAACCTTGGCCCCTTTTGTTTGTTAAATTACTTAGCTTTATGGTTATAATCAATAATTTACCAGGAAAACTCTTTAAGTTTATTAATACCATCCTCTAACTCCCATGTGTTGCGTTCAGTATAAAAGTATTCTATGCTACTCACCCATTGCTTCTAAACAACCATTCTTATAGTCTTTCCACATAGCACCAACACAGATGCAGCGGGAAGCTGAGAAACTGATTCCATGTTCACTTGGGATCAAATTGTGCCTCTGCAACCTATCACATGCATTTTACGAAGTAATATCCTCTAAAACTTTGTTAGAAGTTATAAATAGCAGTTATAAATTATGTTTTTGTGGTGGTGATATTTATTATGGTGCGGAGTCATGGGGGATGGGGTGAGATCAGTTGACTGGAATTAAATAAAACCTACAATCAAGAACTAAAGCCAACAAACCCAACCACTCCAAAGTAGCTTCACTTTTTCTTTCCTCTCTCCTCCCTCTGTAGGCAAAATCATGTTCAGCTTTGAGTCTGAATGAACAAATTCCATATTCTACTTTTTTCAGTGTGGAACTAGAACAACCCACACCAATGTTGGTCAAACCACTTAGGCCCATCACGCCTCCTGTGGGCAGTCCATGCTTTATGACCATGACATGCATTATGGTATTGCCGGTGTTCATTCAATATGAAGAGGTGGACTATCCAAAACAACAGGGTAAAAATGAAATCAACTGAGTACAGTAAGGGAAATGCAGTGTTATATTGGCTATCCCGTCCCCACAAAGTCCTCTTCAGAGTCATTGCTTCCCAAGATAGTCCCCTATTCTTTAAGTATGGCCTACATTCTGTTCTCTTAGAGGTATGACCTTTACATTTGGGTGTATTAAAACACACATTATATTCTTGTGCCCAGTTTACCAAGATATCCAGGTTTCTCTCTCTCGCTCGCTTTTTTTTTCTCTCTTTTTTTAATAGGAATTTTGGCCTGGTTTACTCATTTGAAATCCAACTTCTTCAAAATGAACTGTATTTAATCTGGCACCACAAAACTGATGATTATTTTGTTTCCCCAATTCTTATGTTCTTAAATATATGCTTAGCTACAGTCAAAAAACCTTGAATGAAAGGGGCTGCGAAATTCTTCATTTAAATTAATATTAGACTGTATTCCTGGCCTTTTGGTTTTGCAGAACTCATATCAATATTCAGCCTCCTAAACAGTGCTGCAAACTTAGTCTAAACAAGCTTGTTTAGATTATCTATTCCTTGTATTCAGCATTGATAGGCCAGGGTCTGACTGGCAGAAGTGCTAATCACTCACAGCCGCAAATAATGAGGAGCAGTGCTTTGAACATATAAAGTGCTATGTACTCAGAAAAAAAGGGTTAGGTTTTGGGTCTCATATTAGGCACCTAAGATTAGTGGATATTTTTGACAGTAATCTGTGCCCCATCTGTAAAAGTGATAATACATACTCCTCTCATAGGGAAGATGTGAAAATAAATTGAATATTTGTGACACTCAGAGTCTATACTGATGAATACCACAGTAAAAGCCCATGAGAAATGTAATTCTTTATTCACAGCAGGACTGGAATAGTGTGCCAGAAATAATGACTGGGGTTCCACATTGAGCAATGAGATGACACAATATGGAATTGGTGCTCATTAAGTGATCACTGTCCCATTTGTACACTGAATGAGGTAGGGTGTTTGTTTCCCTCTCCTCTCCCACCCAGAACATCCCAGTCTTTGGAAGTTGCCTTCCCCAGCCTGCCCAAGCCCCACCCTCTGCTGTTTGCTCCCATTCCCCTTACTTTTTGTTCCCTCCTGGCCCCACTTGCCCCCATGCAGCTCTGCATCTCCATGCTTGAGTTTTCCCTCCCCATTTTTGTTTGACACCACATCATGATTCAGCTGCCCTTGACTCCCAGTGCAGCCAGTGTTCCCCAAAGCTGGTTTCACTAACCCCACCCCCCAAGTTTGTTTACACCTTCCTCCCCCCACATGCAGCTCAGAGGGGAGGAGCAGTTAGCCTCTGACCCAACCCCCATCCTTCCCTTTAATTCTATTCCTCCCATGCTGCCCTCTGGTGGCTGTTCACATCACTTGTCATCAATGGCAGAACCAGACTCAGCCATGGGTGAGGCTTCCGTGCTGGCAGCTTTGTCTGAGACTGACAAACTGAGGGGGCCAACTGAGAGAGAGGGACCCCCCTGTCACTGTTGTTTCCCTACCTTGGCTTTATTCACCATTCCTCCAGGTGGCTTTGAGCACTGCTGCCAATACCCTCTGTGCCCCCAGAGAGGCTACAGCAGCAGCAGGCCCTGTCAGAGACCTGCTGCCAAAATTCCCACCACCACCAAGGGAGCCCCCTTGGTCAGCAGAAAGGGTCAGGAGAAGGAAAAGGGAAAGAGCCCTGCCCGAAGACCCTTTCTGCAGTGGAGTCTGCTGCTGATGCTGCAGCCCCGCCATCAGACATGGGACTCAGGAACCAGGATGCTGCAGCCTACCAGCAGGCCTGCAGCTTCAGCGATTCCCTGGTCACCTTCAACCTCAACCATGGGATGCTGGGTGACTCCATGGGGGGGAGGGGTGGCGCTTCTGTCCTTGAGGCTCTTCAACCCCCCTCCCCATTGATATCCAACACCGTTGCATCCCTTAACCTCAAGAGCTGTAGGGTGAGTATCCACAGGTGCCCAGGTATTCTCCTTCGGGCAGGGAGGTACTCTGTGATCTTCTTGAAGGAGATGCACATTGATCCAGCCACCAAACCCAGCTGGCAGCTGGACTAGGGGGACTGGGTGTACTTCAGTTACCTTACCGTTCTGTCGGGTGGGGTGGTGTCATATTCTGGGGTGCAGTCCGGACCAGTGGAGGGTTGTGTCACCACCTGCCCTGCAACTTTAGGTTCCTCACAATTTTTTGCAGTTGTAACTCCCAACCTAGGCTGCTCACAAACAGCCTACCAGTATGCAGGTTAGACCTGAGTGTCTGTGTATAGCTACAGCCCTGGTCCAGTAACTCTGATCCCAATGGCTTGTCAGGAACATACTAGTCACACTGGCTTCCACCAGCCTTGGTTACTACTTGCAGGGTGACTACAACTCACTCCCAGTCCTGAATGTTCTCCAAAACATCAGTTCTGTGCTATCCACCCCTCTCTTGGACAGTTCAGATATTAAGATCTATTGCTTCTGGAAAATGCGTCAATATTCAATAGTTGGATACTTTAACTGGAGTTTCCACACACTTCAGTTTAAACACAGTACTGGATTGGTTTAGATTTTAAAAAGTTTAACAACAAAAGATAGGATTTTAAGTGAATTAAAATATAAGAGAGAAAGTTAGAAATGGTTACAAACAAATGAAAGTGGAAACATACATCAAAAAGTCTAAAACTTAATCTAGAAAGTTTTGGTTCAAGCATTTGTGTAACATGGCCTTTCTCACACACTGTCTTCCAGCAAGGTGGTGGCTAACCTTGTCATTGGTCACGATCTCTCCCAGGGATCCAAAGGTGCTGATGTCTTTGTCTTTGGTGTTCTCTGCTCCTTTCTTTTATAGTCCAATGAATCTTTGAAGTGGATTCTTCTGAGGTTTACCCTTCAAAGTAAAGTTTATTCAAGCAGTCAAAAGGTGTGGTGATGAAGAAGCTCCATGCTTTTCTCACCTGTGTCTGCAGAAATGAAACTTTGCTGTGTCTTCTGCCATCTCCTCCTCCTGCTGTGTCAAGAACCCTGTTTGATACTTATAAGTAAATTGAAGTAAACACACATTCCTTTGTTTAGGACAGATCTAACAACTTTTGCCTAGGGAGGGCTGTGTGGTTTTGAACATATGCTAATAACATCATACTGGGGGATTTCATAACTTTACATATACTATTGTTCCATACATTACACCATGATATTATTGATCCTTGTGTTATTAATTTTTTAAATGATACCTCACAAGGCATATTTTGTACAAAATTTATTGCAGTGGCTTTCAACCTTTTTTTCATTTATGGGCCCCTAAAGAAATTCAGATGGAGGTGTGGACCCCTTTGGGAACCTTAGATATAGTCTGCACACCCCCAGGGGTCCACAGACAACAAGTTGAAAATCACTGCAATAATGCGTAGGGTGTGAATACAGGAGTCCTTAGAGTCACAGGAGACCACGCTGTTCTCTGGAGACCTATGGCCTGAGGTGCTGGGAGTTGCCGGGGTCATGTTAGGATGTCTGCTGTGTGTCCAAGCCTGTGTGGAGGGGATGACTCTTAACTTGTTAACATCTATATCCTGATACTGGAACTTGGATGGGTGTGCATCTATCAGCAGGCGTCTACCTTCTTTGGTACTTTGCATCCTTGTGAGTGCCTGGTCTGGGGCAGGGATTTTAACAATCTCCTGTAAGCGTATGGCTGTTTAGGGACAAAGAAGTGCTAAGTCACCATGGATGTCCTCAAGAAGGTTGTCAACCTTCACTCCCTGGTGGAAGTCTGGCATGACCACCACCTGGATAACTCCACCATGTACATTTATGTCCCTTGGAGAACACTCAGTGGTGCCACTCCCGATTGGGCCGCATTTATATCTCTTGATTTCACATCTTGTGGGCCCACTTCTCCAGCATCAGGCTGGCCCCATTCTTCGACCACTAGCTGGTAGCAATGATGGCCTCACTGACACCTGGGAGGGTGAGGCTTGTCTAGTAGAATTTCAGCAACAGCTTGTTGGAGAATGTGGGCTTTGTGGCATCCTTTCAGGAGTTTTGGCTGGCCTGGCAGAGGCAGATGCACACCTTTCCTGTGGCACAGATGTGGTGGGAAGTTGGGAATGTCCATGTCTGGATCTTCTGCTGTGACTACACCCGGGAAGGGCAGCTGAAGTAGAGTTCTGGTGATAGAGCAGTTGGAGTGGGAAGGTTTGGAGCTGGAGAGGCATGTGGCCACTCACCACAGGGATCCACCCTTCTGAAGAGAGTGTCAGGAGAAGTGAGATAACCTGCTGGCCCTTGACGACCATCTGGCCTGGGACACCTTTGTTCACTCCACATCTAGCTCCTTTGGGAGATGGATTGTGGAACCCACTTCTTCTATGCCCTGGAGAAAAATAGGGGGGCCAAAAATCATATCACCTGCCTCCTGGTGAAGGATGTCACCTCTCTTATGGATCCAATTGAGATATAGGAAAAGGCCCGGGCTCTTCTACAGCAACTTTTTCTCCCCGAATCTGACCAATGCTGGTGCCTGCATAATCATATGGGATGAACTCCCCGTAGTCAGCGCGGGTGACGGACTGGCTAGAGCAACCGCTCACTCTGGCCAAGTTCTTGGAAGCCCTCCATCTCATGCCCACAAACAAATTTCTGGGCATTGATGGGCTGACTATAGAGTCCTACCATGCATTCTGGGATGCCCTCAGCCCAGACCTTGTCAATGTCTGGGCCAAGTCCTTAGGCAGGTGGGCTGTGCTTGCCCTGCTACCTAAGAAGGGAGATCTCCATAACCTAAGGAACTGGTGCCCAGTCTCACTTCTCAGCACAAACTGCAAGATCAGATTGAAAGCCATCTCACTGTGTCTGGGGTCCGTGCTGGCAAATGTGATCCACCCCAACCAGACCTACACCATCCCAGGCTCGATCATTTTTTACTTCTATCTGGTCTAGGACTTACTTCATCTAGCATCTAGGGATGGTCTGTCATTCACTCTCCTATCCCTGGGCCAGGAGAAGGCATCTGACAGGATGGATTTAGGGTATCTCATGGGTACTGTGTGGGTGTTCAGCTTCAGCCCCCGCTTTGCGGTCTTTCTCCAGGTGCTGTATGCCTCTGTGGAGTGTCTGATCAAGTTGGCCTTGAGGGTGCTTCAGGGCTACCCGCTACCTGGTCGGCTTTATACCACTGCTATTTAGCCCTTTGTCTGTCTCCTCCACAAGAAGATATTGTTGTTGGTGCTTTGGGAGTGCTGGACTTGTGGGTAGTCCTATCAGTGTCTGCTGGTGATGTGCTTCTTGTAGCCCTGGACCGAGAGACCTAGGCATGGGTGGAGGTTTGCCAACCCATCTATTTGATGGCCTCCTCCACCTGGGTCAACTGGGTCAAGTGCTCTGGCCTGATGGTCAGGAACAGTTGGCAGCCATACTCCTTCTCACCCATGCTTCTTGCCATCTGTTGGGGCACAGGCCCACTGCTCTATTTGGGCATCTACCTTTCTGCCACTGACCCTCCTCACTGGACAGCTGGAGAACTGGAGAGATCTAGATGCCAGGATGACTGACCGGCTGCAGAGGTGGATGTGGCTGCTCAGATGCCTTTCCTTTTGGGGGAGAGCATCTGGTCCTGTCCATGCTTTGGTACTGGTTCAAAACCCTGAACCCCTCCCCAAGAACCCTGGCCAGCTTCCAGAAGATCCTGGAGTTTTTCTGGCCTGCTCAGGACCTGGAAACTAGTCTTGGTGACTAGGTTCACCATGGCCACTGAGTGGGAGGACCTCCTAGCAGAACACCTGCTACACAGCACCCATCTATATGTGTTGGTTGTGAAGTCCCCCTTGTGCTTGAGATTGGTCGTGACTGGCACCACCAGAATCAGAGACTTCCTGGACTATGTTCAGAGAAGCTGTTTGGACCCCAATGTACTTGGCTGATGCATGGATTTGTGTACCCCATGCATACCCTGTCATGTGCTCCAGGAGGTGAGGGAAGCTTTTCCCCCTGCTTCTCTTTCTTTCCTCAAGTGGGTCCTGAAGGAAGGTGCTCCCTGAACACCTCTCACCAGGCCCTCCAGATCCCTTCATGAGGCCACTGTCTCGCAAGCCTCCTCAGCTGCCCCGACAGGCTACCTGATCCAGTTGCATGGTATCCAGCCTGTCTGCCTCTGACTCACACTCAGTAAACATCTGTATGCATTCATGCTTCACACTAACTAGTTCCACATCTTCATGTCCTACCCACAGACCACATAGAGGGACCTGCTGCCACCTAGGCTGAGGAACCCTGGTGGGTCAAACTCTACCCCATTCTAGTGCCCCTGACCCACTGGGTATATTAGTTGTTGGCTCCTTCACAGACCCATGAGCACAGGCATGTACCTGGTGTGGTTCATGAACTCCCCTGACACCAGTCCCTTCTGTGGCAAGAGGGAAATCCTGGCACACATCTATGTAGATTGCATCAGGTTGCATCCCCTCTTCTGGCACCTCCAGAACATCTTACTGAGGTTCTGGCTGGACTTTTCCCTGCACCTCCTGATCCTTGCACATCCCATCCATGGCCCTACAAAAATAACAGGAGCTCCTTGTCAATCTCTTCTTGGCACTGGCCAAGACAGCCATCCATCATACCACAAGAGGAGGAGGCTGGATGGAACGGGGTGGTGGTTTAGTTTAGGGTGGGCCTCGACCTGCCTGCACCAGTACTTCAAATAGTACAACAGCATCTGCAACAAATGAGTAAGAGGATTGGGGAACTCTCAACAACATCTTCCTTCACTGCACAGTCCAGATTTATTTCCAGAGACGCGCCATTCTGTACATTGAATATGGCAGGGTTCCTGTTGAAAAACTAGTATGTGATCAAGTTTGTGTAACGTTCATCACCGCACCCCCAACCTTGTATGCTTCTGCTCTGTCCCCTTCAACCTTTTCCCTGTCCCAGTTTCCTCTTCCCCACCCTAGCTCCTTATCCCAATCCTGTTGCTCTTGCATAGGCGGTTTCAGTCTTCTAGCCTCAATCTTCTCATTCTCAGACTCCTTGCCCAGTCAATCCTTGTTTGCTCCTTCAGACTCATGGCCCAGTTTCCCCTCCTCCCCTGCTCCCAATCACAGTTTTCTTGCAGAAGCAGTCTCAGTTCTCTCCTCCCAGCTCCTCATCTGATCTTTTTCTTCCACACATTGGCCTCCCATCACCTTCTCTCAGCCTGTTTCCTGTTTCTACTATCTTAGTCCCAGTGTCTCTTCCTAGTCTCCTCATCCAATCTCAGTTCCCTAAACCCCCCCCAGCCCTGCATGCTGGCTTTTCTCCCACTCAGTCCCCCTATGCCAGAAGCAGAGATGCAGGTGGCCTAAGATCCACTACACCAGATTGCATACACTGGTATGATCCTTCTGTGGCTTGTTGCACTGTTCTTATGTTATTATTAGGGCCACCATGCAAAACAGCTTCACCATAGTGAAAAATTTGGTGCATTATATATCATTATACAAAATTAATATTAATTTAAAATGAATTATTTATGTAAATATTCTCTCTGATTCCTTTATCCTGCATCACTTTAATCACTACATTTATTGTACACAAATTAATGCAGGGCTAATGTTCATGGTAGGTTGTACAGCATACACAGCAATAAATGTCTTTTCAGGTTGGCTAAATGCTAGAGTGATGATGAGGCACTTGGTAATGGCAAATTCCATTTAACGGAAGTATACTCTGAAAACATGACTATTATTCCTGTTACAGTACATAATAAAATAGGGATACGATTGAATCATGTAGTGTGAAAAGTTTCAGTGTGTCATTTATATGTAATATATATATTACATTATATATAATAATTAAACTCCTGGGCTATGATTGATTTCAGTCATTCGTCAACCTATTCTCAATAGAAAATTGCTGACTGCCTTCAGGGTTTTGTCTTTTTTTTTCAATAAAGAAATCATTAAACAAACAAGCCAGAAGTAATCAACTCCCCCCAGCACTCTAAATTATATGACAGGACTAATTTAAACATACAAAAGTAAGGGAGCAGGTAAGGGAGATCAAAAGAATAAGGATTATGGTTTATTTCCCAGGCGGTAGGCACAATGTGGAACCTTCTTATTAGCACATTGTAAAAGTAGTAGTGCTTGGCTATTGGGCAATGGGAAGGTTGTCCAACATCTAAATACAAGACTGCAGCTCTTTCAGTCTTAATTTTGAATTTGCAGGGGTTGGAGGGATTAAGTGGGACCCTTACTATTATCCTAGTTTAGTGGTTTAATGCAGATAAGCACTGAAGACGCCAGCACTTCTGAGGTTACTGTATTATACTGCCATTCTTTCTTCCCCAGAGATCCAGTATACTCTTTAGATATATCGACCTTTAACATTAAAATTCAAACCTTTAAAAAAGTGTACTAAGTTGCAAACAGAAGTATCCAAACTGTGCAGGAATTAGAAAATGCTAATAATACAGAGTTCCAGGCATAACCTAATCTTAGAGAGACTGCAGAAAAGCTTAAAAGGCTGAGAGTTTATGTATGTATTCAAAATATAGCCCCTTAAAGCATAAATGATAATGTTTCACTTTCTCACATTCTAAACTAATTTTTCATATTAAACACTAGCTTCAGTATGTGTATGTGCACATACATAGTCTGTCTACATTAGATAATTTTGGCATGTGCAGTAATTGATTCAGGCACCAGAAATGTTTGTAAAGTGTTCTGAGTTCACAAACAAAGGTGCTCCTAATGACAGGTTTCAGAGTAACAGCCGTGTTAGTCTGTATTCGCAAAAAGAAAGGGAGTACTTGTGGCACCTTAGAGACTAACAAATTTATTTGAGCATAAGCTTTCGTGGGCTACAGCTCACTTCATCGGATGCATTCAGTGGAGTGAATGAAGTGAGCTGTGACTCATGAAAGCTTATGCTCAAATAAATTTGTTAGTCTCTAAGGTGCCACAAGTCTTACTTTTCTTTGTGCTCCAAATGTTTCACAAGTATGCCTAGTACCATTATATTTGTAATGCTTAGGCGCTTCCAGTAGTAATACAGCAATTTATGTGCATTTCAGCTTAGTTCATATGCATACACCAAAATAATTAACTCTATTTTCTGAATTATAATATTATGCAGATCATGTGTATTAAAGCTTTAGTCCCTGAGTTGCTGATGCCCATCCACCCAGTGTCCTTTGTTTAAAAGGAGCTACAGTGTCTTAATCCGGCTGAAATCTAAAAATATAAGATTAAGGAATAAAAAGTTTAGGATAACAAAGCTTAAAATAGAAAGACATTTAGATGTTTATTGAAGTGACCAGTTTAGTTATGAGCCTGTTTGCTATGGAGTGAGTTCTATATATATATATATTAGCGCACGGGCCTCTGATCCAAGAAAAGCTTCTTTTGGCTCGAATAATGACTTGCTCTGTGTCCATGGCCAACTCTTTTAATCTGTCTTGCCTTGGATTCCCATCTGTTAAAGGGGGATAGTTAAACCTATCTCACAGGACTATTTTGAGGATTAATTAATTTATTGTGAAGTGCAATGCAGATGAGAAATGCTACACAGATACTAAGAATTATTCATATTTAATAGCACATTTATGTCTATTTGCTGTGCTCTGGTGAAAAGCCAGATACGGGAAACTTGGCAGTTTCCCCCTTCCCTTACTCTCAAATTTTATCTCTGTTTCTTCTGCATACTCATTCCTGATGTCCCACCCTCCACTGCAAAAAACAAACTGTCTACCCTTTGCCACCATATCTCTTCAATCAGTTTTTGAGGATGTTGAACATTTAGTAGGAATAAACACTTTTAAATCAGCAGGCTTGGAAAACTTGCACCCAAGAGTCCTAAAGAACATAAGAACATAGGAATGGCCTTACTGGGTCAGACCAAAGGTCCATCTAGCCCAGTATCCTGTCTTCCAACAGTGGCCAGTGCCAGGAGCCCCAGAGGGAATGAATAGAACAGGTAATCATCAAGTGATTCACCCCCTGTCGCTCATGTCCAGCTTCTGGCAAAGAAAGGCTAAGGACACTGAAGGTCTCTGGCCTACTCATGGTAATTTTTGATAAATCTTGGAATACTGGGGAAATCACAGAAGAATGGAAGCATGCTAAAGTTGTGCCAATATTCAAAAGGCAAGTGGGATGACCTGGATAACTAGAGCTTGGATGGCCTGATATTAATCCTGGAAAAAGTAATGGAGAAGCTGATACATGTTTCAACTGATAAAGAATTAAATGTCAGGAATACAATTAATGCCAGTCAATCTAGTTTGTGGAAAACAGGTCTTGTCTAATGAACCTGATCTCATTTTTTCGATGTTCTTACACATTCAATTGATAAAGGTAACTGCAGATGCAGTATACTTAAGCTTCTGATTTAACAAAATTATGATATCAATAAAGCACATGTTAAAGGAAATAGTTCCCTACTGACAACTCTCATTGAATAGTGGTGTTTCTAGTGGGGTCTGCAGGGTTGGTATTAGGCCCAACACTACTCAACATTTTAATCAATGATCTGGCAGTAAATAGGAAATCACAGCTGGTAAAATGTGCAGCTCTCACAATTATTGGCATACAAGTAAGTAATGATTAGGACAGGGCAGTCAGACAGAAAGATCTGGATCTCTAGCTGGGCCCGTTCAAACAAAATGAGTTTTTAATACAGCCAAATGCAAAGCTATACATCTAGAACAAGGATTGCAGGCCATATCTATACAATGGGGGATTGTATCTTGGACTCTGGAAAGGATTTAGGGGTTACAGTGAACAAACAATTCAACATGAACTGCCAGTGCGATGCTTTGGCAAAAAGGGCTAATCCTTTCCTTGGATGCTTCAACCGGAAGTAGTAGGAGTAGGAAGATGATTTCTCCGCACGGCACTAGTGAGACGGATAGTAGAATACTGCAAACAGTTCTGGTTTCTACATTTAAAAAAGGAAGTTGAAAAATTGGAATGAGTACAGAAAAGAGCTGCAAAAATGACCCAAGAGCTGGGGAAAATGCCTTACAATGAAACTTAAAGAGCTCAATCTGTTTAATTTATCAAAAAGAAGATTGAGAGTGGCTTGATTACAGTGTATAATTATCTGGACAGGGAGAAAATATCAGCTACTAAAGGTCTCTTTAATCTAGTGGAGACAGTCATAACAAGAACCAGTGGCTGGAAGCTGAAGTCAGAAACATTCTAATTAGAAATTAGGCCCACAGTTTTCCACAGTGAATGTAATTAACCATTGGAACAAACTGCCAAGGGAAGTGGTAGATGCTCCATTTCTTGAGGTCTTCAGATGAAGACTGGATGCCTTTTTGGAAGGTATGCTTTAGCCAATACCAATTATGCTTTAGTCAGAAAAGTTATTGAGTTTGCTAGAGGGTTAACTTTGAAATTTAATGACCTGTGATATCAGCAGTGGTTCTCAAAGCCGGTTCACTGCTTGTTCAGAGAAAGCCCCTGGTCCGCCACTTGTTCAGGGAAAGTCCCTTGGCCCATGCCGCTTCCCTCACCCCCTTTGGCCTAGAGCGGCGAACCGCAGCCAGTGGGAGCTGTGATTGCCCAAACCTGTGGACACGGCAGGTAAACAAACCAGTCTGGCGCGCCAAGGGCTTTCCCTGAACAAGCGGCGGACCGGCTTTGAGAACCACTGATATACAGGATGTTAGACTAGCTGATCTAATGGTCCCTTCTGGCTTTAAACTCTATAAATCTATTAAATCCTATACAAATTTGAAATACAAAAAAATAATCCAACATCTCCCTCCTCCCCCCACTAGCTAATGATTGCTTTGTTGTGCTGAATGTGATTTAATCCTCTAGTGCCAACACAACCAGCTAAGGGCATGGAATATGCAAGGTTAGGAAACTTGTTGCTAGTTTATTGCTCCAAAGAGAGACTTAATGCTGCTCTGGTTTACTTTTTATTTCTTCCTACCTTTTACTCATCAAAATGATCTTATTAAATATAGCAGGTTTCCAGATTTTTAGTGAAATCTGCATGAAAATATGGGAACTCTCTTGACCAACAACAACCAACAACATCAACAACAAGTTTTAGCTTAAAAAATGATTTAGTTGTAACTGAAGCACAGGAGGGAAAGGACTGAAATAAAGGGACTAAAATATGTCCCTCGGTTCTTACAGTATATATCCTGTTTGCCTGTGAACTTCCAAAGACCAAACCAGACCTGATTCTATCATTTTCCAAAGCTATTTAGTGGTGTGGACAGTAAGTGGTGCTGCTGTACATAGAATAAAAGAAAAGCATAAAAATAAAAGAGAGAGATCCCTCTCCATAAATGAATGTCCTCTCTCCCAGGTAGAATATATATCTGAAGCCAACAGTGGTGTATACATTGCCTGAATATCAAGCAGCTAAAGGTACTAAGGAACTGCTGGCTGGAAAAACAAAAAAGAAATTAGCAATTTTGTCTGCATACCTTCGAAGTCTTAAGTAGCCCACAAGAGACTTGCTCATTTTTAGCATTTCTCATGTTAATCCATAATTTATGCAAAATCTTAAACAGCAGTTGGGAGATCTTAATTAAAATCACCAGCTTACAGTTTCATCTAGCAGAAACCCTGATCCAATGAACGAATAATAATAGTAATAGTAATAATAATAATAATAATGTAAAAAAATAGAAAACTAAAAGTGGTTCTTGTCTTTTCCATACTTATTGTTTAACCCATTACTTACAATTAAATATAATTTATATTAGTAACTTCCGTAACTTTTATAAACGGTAAGGATGTGAAACCCAGCTTTGTTTCATCCTTTTTTTTTATTTTCAGCTGTCTGCTTATGTAAATCAGGCATTGGTATAAGAAGAAAAAATATAATGCACTGGATTACCCAAGGGATACCATTCATAGCATTGTAAAACATTTTTATTAAAAAATCCTATAAATCATGCATAGTAATTTGGTTTTTTACTGTTTCACATATATAAACAGTGAGAAATAGAGTTTCTACCAGCAGTAGTTTCATCAATTATTTATCAGTTATTTGAAATGAATGCAGTTGAAACAAACTATGGTTATTTTCTTTGCCATATGCATCCCTACCAAATGATGGAACCAGTTCTGAAACAGCATGACCTCACTCCCAAATGGCTAAAACTGGAATTACTATGCTGCTTGTATTTTGGCCACCGTCACTTCCATGAACTAAATGCTTCTTTGTTTTCAATCCCTGTGCAGATCATTCATGCAATGAAGAAGAAAAATCTGTGGATTGGGCTACTACTGGCTAAGGGTACAAGGCACGTGCACAAACATGAAAACTGAGTCCTTTGAACTCTAGGCCACACTTCAAAGACCAATCCATATCTCTTGCTCTGTAACATGTCTTTGTTTTGAAAAAAGTCAAAATATAGGTGCTCAGTTTAGACTCTACATTGCCATTGCTGAAAATGGTCTCTCAGGCTAGAACCTATTGTGTGTGCAGTGCCTGCCAGCATATAGCCTTAGAGCAGCTAGTAAAGGAAATGCACCAGGGATAGGTTTAAGAATAAAAGGTCTAAAGAATATGCGGGCTTTTCAGTCACAATTAAAATATTTCCTCTCTCCAGTAAAGATTTACAAAGTTTTTAAATTGCAAAACTATGTGGTAATGTTTTCTTAACATCTGAGTTTAAATGTTAAATGGCTCCTGTGACTGGCTCTCCAAAGTTTGCGATCTTGGATTAATATTATGAGGGCCCCACCTCCTCTTTATAAAAGCTTCTCTCTTTCCTTTCCTTTCCTTTTTAGTTTCTAAGGCCCTGCCTTATATTTTGAAAGTTTTGTCTCCATATTCCCACATCTCTTCTACAGTTCTGTTGCTAGATCCCAACTTTTTGTCTAACTTCAAGGCATCTTTTTCTCATTCAGCTTTCCCTTTTCTTCAACTCTGAGAGATTAAGGGCCTAATATATCTAAGGCCCTGGCAGTGGAAATTTCTGCAGCATAAAACACTCACAACATTCCCTCTGCTGTGGGCTCTGCAAAAAACAACCCAAACCCAAGTGCAGGGCAGCACTCCATGTGGAGGCTATGTGGACATGGTAGATAGGGGTTCCACTGATTCAACCATCACTCAGCACCATCAGTCCCTGGAATTTATATGGGCGCACAACAGTAATGAAATCTTAGATCCTTAGGTTCTAAGGATGGCTAAATGCAATGTTATATTCACCTTGTCCTATAAGTAGGTAAGGGTTGGTTTGGCCTCTGGTATAAGTTTGAGCAGCAGTCAAGAGCAGCTTCAGGGCCTGATACTTAGCCTCCTCTGCAGTCCCTTTGCACAATTTCCATGGTGAGCTGCTCAACTAGTGTGCAGGAGGAGATAATCAAGGGCACATCTGCAGAAGTTAAAGAAACAGTAGATAGAGGCAGCATTGTGAATGCACTCACAGCCTTGATTCATATAAGTTAGGCACACCACTTTCTTACTTTCCCTTGTCAGGCACAGAGCATGACAAGAGCTCTAAGCACTGTGATTTTGGCCCAGGATGGAAGGGCCAAGATGAGACAAACAGTGGGGTGGTTTCCAAAGATAATCACTACAAGCATCTCTGGACACTATTCTGAATACTGGCACCATTTCCAAAAGCGGGGGTGATAGAAGCTGATATCTCACCCCTGACGGTAACCGAGGATGCAAGGGTTCAGATTCTGCATGCGTGTGGCTTCAGACCAGGTCTGTATGCTGCTCACCTGTGTGCAGCTTTGGTGCCTGCAGAAGTAATTGCCAATTGGTGCAGCAATGTTTCCTACTGTGGGGGAAGAAACAAGGCAGCCTTCCCAAGAACTCTGTGGCAGAGGATTGCAGATTACTTCCAGGAAAGTTTCCTAGAGATCTCTATGGAGGATTCCTGGGACAGCCCATTGTGCATTAATAAACTTTTCCACAGTGCCCCCTGTGCCTAGCTGCACAGGGGAATAAGAAGCAGATGAAAATGGTGCTAGTGTTATTTCCGTCCCTTATCCCTCTTCCAATCTTTAAAAAACAAAAAAGAAAGCAGAGCTCTACCTGATATCTCCTTGCAGTATCAAGGCATAACGAGTACTTATTAGGTGCTTCCCGCTCCTGCATCAGGTGCACCAGAGCCCAAGGGCGGGGACCAGCTAGACCCCACAGGAGTTGAAAAGGGGGACCGGCACGCCACATGACTGGACAACCTTGTCGCTTGTCCCCCGTCCTCCTCCAACTCCACTTCCTCCTCCAGCACTTCATCCTCAGGGTTCCCTCGGGTGTCCGCTGCCTCCAGCCCACCCCGAAGTACCCACGGGGCTCTTGGTGGTGAATGTGGGGTTGCCACTGAGAAGGATATGCAGATTCTTGCATAAGTGGAATGTCTTTGTAATGCACCAGACCAATGACTGACCTTTCTTGCCTTCTGGTACACCTGCTTCTGATCCCTGACCTTAGCACAGCACCGCTGCCTGTCCCTTTCATGCCCCTTCTCCATGCCATGAGCAATCTGCTCAGAGGTATCAAAGTTCCTGGCTGGAGCGGAGCTGTGACTGCACAACCTCCTCTTGCCACAGACCCAGCAGATACAACAACTCCGGTGTACTCGAGGCAGGAGAGCATTTGGTGTGAAAAGCCAGCTTGGTCTTCTGGAAAGATGTGATGTGAGCTGCCTATGCCAAACAAACAGGAAGAGGAATTTCAAAAATTCCTGGGTCTTTAAAGTGGGAGGGAAGCATGCCTGTATAACTGCAGGGCAGCAGAGTTCAAACTGGTGATCAGAGACGTCACGATGGGCATTGTGGGACACCTCCTAGAGACCACTTAAGGCAACATAAGCAATATGGTGCCTACAATGACACTGTGTGACTCTAAATTCATCACAAAAAGCTGTATGCCTTTTGCTGGAGAGGTTTTATAATGCCGGAAGAACAGGAGAATTAAATTGGTGGGAGGATCATTGCAGTGTGCACACCTCCACTGTTTTGTTGACAAAGCAAAGTAGTGTAGACATGGCCTTTAAAAAAACATTCAGTGGCTATTAAGACAAGCAGCTGGTGAGAGAATGCTGGAAAACTAAAGGAGTTAGTCATCTGAATTAACCAGGGGAGAAAATCAGGGAGGTAGTTTCCTCCTCTTCCCCGCAGTCCCCAAGTTGCAAATATTCTTCAAGGAAAAACCTGCTATGGGAGGAAAATGTCATGTCAACAAGACTGCTGCTAGCTCCTCCTCTGCCTGCACATATGAGGCCCCATACAGATAGGAATCTTGACCCAGGAGGCTTCCACCCAGGCCATAGTTTTGACTTGCTGAGAATGTGGCCTGCATGTCCCTGCTGATTAAAGTCAAGCAGGAGGAACCACCTGGCATGAGAAGTGACAGTTGGTGGAATCCCTCAGGAAGCTGGTAAGAGGTGGCTCATCTGTGTAACATCCAGGACTATGAGGGACTTCAGAAACAGGTTGCACACAGAGATGTCCAGGATGAAGGATGCTAGCCAACTAGAACGGAGTACAGAGGTACCAGACGGAGAAGGAAAACCAGCTGCTCTGCAGGGTGTTTGCTGGCCTCTTCGGGCAGTAGACAGTGCTCCAAGCCTCACCCAGGTCCCCCATCCATTGTGGCATGGTGAACTGGTATGGTATATTGGCAACAGGAGTAGAGGAGCAGACACCAGTGTATGGGCAGGCTCAGAGACACCACACCTAACAGGAGGAGAGGAAGGGGTGGTGGTCTGGGATTCCTATCTGACGGGGATGGAGGCATCTGTATGCCAGTCTGACCTGGTGTCCTAGGAGGTGGACTGTCTGCCTGGAGTCCTCATCTAAGACATCGTGGCAAGGTTGCCACAGCTCTTGCACCCCCCTGACCACTACTCATGCTATTCATCCATATGGGCATTAATGATCCTGCCAGGTATGACCCTGATCAGCTCAGCAATGACTACAGGGCTGTGGGAATAAGGGGGAGGGAGTCAGGAGCATGGGGGTGTTCTCACCCCACTGCAGATTGAGGGTGAGGGACTGGTCAGGGACTCATGCATCCTGAAGATGAATGCATGGCTATGCATATGGTGTTGATAGTAGGGCCTGTGCTTCCTAGACCACAGGATGTTGTTTTGGGAAGGAGGACTGTTGGGAAGAAATGGAATCCACATGAACGATAGAGGGAATAGCATCTTTGCACACTGACTTGCCAACCTAAGGAGGAGGGCTTTAAACTAGGTTCAAAGGGGCAGGTGACAAGTCCACAGGTAGGCATAAAAAAGGTGACCTTAACAGAGGTGTAGATGTTGGGGATGGGGTGGGGGGACATGGAAAATTACAGTAGGGCCATAGAAAAGCAGGAGGGAAATCAGTGGAGGACACTGCTCGATATCTTAGATGTCATAAGAACATAAATACAGCCAAACTGGGTCAGACCCATGATCCATCCAGCCCAGTATCCTGTCTTCTGACAGTAGCCAATGCCAGGTGCTTCAGAGGGAATGAACAGAACAGGTAATCATCAAGTGATCCATCACATGTCGCCCATTCCCACCATCTGGCAAACGGAGGCTAGGGACACTTCAGAGCATAGTTTTGCATCCCTGCCCTTCCTGGCTAATAGCCACTGATGGACCTATCCTTCATGAATTTATCTAGTTCTTTTTTGAACCCTGTTATAGTCTTAACCCTCACAACATCCTCTGGAAAGGAGTTTCAAAGGTTGACTGTGCATTGTGTGAAGAAATATTTCCTCTTGTTTGCTTTAAACCTGCCGCCTATTAATTTTGTTTGATGACTCCTAGTTCTTGTGTTACAAGAAGGAGTAAATAACACTTCCTTATTTACTTTCTCCACACCTATCATGATTTTATAGGACTCTGTCATAACCCCCCTTAGTCGTCTCTTTTCCAAGCTGAAAAGTCCCAGTCTTATTAATCTCTACTCGTATGGAAGCTGTTCTATACCCCTAATAATTTTGTGGCCCTTTTCTGTACCTTTTCCATTCAAATATATCTTTTTTGAGATGGGGCGACCACATCTGCTCACAATATTCAAGATAGGGGTGTACCATGGATTTATACAGATATAATACAATATTTTCTCTTATTATCTATCCCTTTCTTAATGATTCCCAATATTCTATTAGCATTTTTGTCTGCTGCTGAACATTGAGTGGATGCTTGCAAAGAACTATCCACAATGACTCAAAGATCTTTTTCTTGAGTGGTAACTGCTAATTTAGAGCCCATCATTTTATATGTATAGTTGGGATTATGTTTTCCAATGTGCATTACTTTGCATTTATCGACATTGAATTTCAGCTGCCATTTTGTTGCCCAGCCATCCAGTTTTGTGGGATCCCTTTCTAACTCTTCACAATTTGCACAAATGTCTATACATAATGCAAGGAGTAGAGGAAATAAACAAGAAAAATGGAAGTATTAGTCCAGAAGCTAAATTATGAATTAATTGGCATCACAGAGACTAGATGGGATATGTTGCATGACTGGAATATTGGTATGGAGTGGGGATAGCTTGGGTATAAAGACAGACAGGATAAAAAGGGAGGAAGTATTGCATTATACATCAAGAATATATACACCTTTTCTGAGGTTCAGAAGGTGAGAAGCAGATCATTTGGAATTCTCTGGTGAATACAAAGGGGGTACAAAATAGTGGTGACATCACAGTAGGTGTCTACTATAGGCACCAATTCAGGAGGACGTGAATGAGGCATTTCCAAAACAAAGAACAGAAATATCAAAAACACAAAACCTGGCAGTAATGTAGGATTTTAACTGCTCAGATATCTTTCTGAAAAGGAATATGGTAAAACACAATTTCCTATAAGTTCTTGGAATGTATGGGCAGCAACATTTTATTTCAGAAGTTGGAGGAAGTAATCAGGGGGACAGGCATTTTAGACTTGATTCTGACTATCAGAGAGAAACTGGTTGTGAATCTGAAAGCAATTTGGGTGAAAGTACTCATTAAATGGCTATGCAGATGGTGTTGATGGGAGGGCCTCTGCTTCCTTGTCAATGGGATGCTGTTCCGGGAAGGAGCACTGCTGGGAAGAATTGGGGTTAGACTAATGGGGTGGTCCCCTCTAATCCTATGATTCTATGATTTCATGATTCTAAGAGTGAGAGCAGCAGAATAAGGACAGTGCACTTCAAAAAAGCAGACTTTAATAAACTCAGAGAAACAGTAGGTAAGATCCCATGGGAAGAAAATCTAAGGGAAACAGTTCAGGAGTTTCTCAAAGACAATATTAAAAGCACAACAGCAAACTATCCCACTGAAAAGGAAAGATAGACCCATATTAGCTTCTTGATATTCTTCCTATCAGGAGTTCTTAAATGCTGAAAATCAAAAAGGAGTCTGCAAAAAGTGGAAACATGGATGACTCACTAAGCATAGTTACAAAAGAACAGCACAAGCATGTAGGGACAAAATCAGAAAGGCTAAGGCACCATATGAGTTACACTTAGCAAGAGACATAGAAGACAATAAAAAGCAGGTCTATGAAATGCATGAAGAGCAAGAAAAAGATGAAGGAAAGTGTTGGTCCACTTAGACAGGAAGGAGAGCTAATAATGGATGACATCAAGAACACTGAGGTGTTTAATGCCTATTTTGCTTCAGTCTTCATGAAAAGGTTAATTGTGACTAAATAATTAATACAATTAATATTAAGAAGGAGGTAAAGAACTCAAACCAGAATAAGGAAAGAACAGGTTAAAGAATATTTTGATAAAAATAGATGTACCTAAGTTGGCAGGGCCCAATGAAATTAATCCTAGGAATTCATCCTAATTAAAGAACTATCTGAAACAATCTTGGAACTGTTAGCACAGTTTTTTTGTGAGAACTCATGAAAGATTGGTGAATCCAGGGGAATGAAGAAGGGCCAACACAGAACCCATCTTTAAAAAGGGAAACAAAGGGAACTTGGGGAATTATGGACCAGTCAGTCAGTGTAATTTAGATACCTGGAAAGATACTGGAACAAATTATTTAACAATCAATTTGTAAGCAGCTAGAAGATAATTGCGTAACAAGTAATAGCCTAAATAAAAATGAATTAGTCAATAACAAATCATACCAAGCCAACCTAATTTCCTTTTTGATAGAGTTACTGGCATAGTAAATAGGGGGAAAGCTGGAGATGCGATATCTTTATTTGAGTGCGGCTTTTGACACAGTCCCATATGACATTCTGATAAGCAAACTAGGGAAATGTGGTCTAGATTAAATTACTGTAAGGTGGATGCAAAATCTGTTGAAAGACCATTCTCAAAGTTGCTATCAATGGTTTGCTGTCAAACTAGAGGGGTACCACAAGAGTCTGTCCTGGGTCTGGTACTTTTAAATTTTCCTTAATGACTTGGGTAATGCAGTGGAGAATATGCTTCTAAAATTTGTGGATGGCACCAAGCTGGGAACACCAAGCACTATGAAGGACAGAATTAGAATTCAAAAAGACTTTGACAAACTGGAAAATTAATCTGAAACAAGATGAAATTCAATAAGGAAGAGTACAAAGTACTATCCCTGGGAATGAAAAATCAGATGCACAATTACACTCTGGGGTATAAATGTCTAGTAAGTAGTACTACAGAAAAAGGTCTGAATTACAAATTGAATATCAGCCAACAAAGTGATGCTGTTCCAAAACTACTAATGTTGTTCTGGGGTGTACTAACAAGAGTGTCATATGTCAGACATGGGATGTAATTATCCCCGTGTACTTGGCACTGGTGAGGTCCAGCTAGATGTGGACAAATTGTAGAGAGTCCAGAGGAAAGCAACAAAAAATGAAAAAGAAAAAGTTTAGAAAACCTAACCTATGAGGAAAAGTTAAAACTGGGCAAGTTTAGTCTTGAGAAAAAGAACTGATAACTGTGTTCAAATATATTAAGGGCTGAGGACAGAGATCAGTTGCTCTCCATATCCACTGAAGATCGGAAAAGAAGTAATGGGCTTAATCTTCAGCAAGTGAGATTGAGGCTAATATTAGGAGAAATTCCTATAGCTTCCAAGACCAGAAGAGGCCATTCTGATCATCTAATCTCACCTCTTGTATAACACAGCTCATTAAACATCCTCAAAATAAGTCCAAGAGCATATCTTGTAGGAAAAAAAAAACAACCAATTTTGATTTAAAAATTGTCAGTGATGGAGAATCTACCATGACTCTTGGTAAATTGTTCTAATGGTTAATTACCCTCACTGTCAAAAATTTACCCCTTTATATCCTGTCTGAATATGGCTAGCTTCAACTTCCAGCCATTAGATCATGTTACATCCTTCTGGCTAGACTGAAGAGCCCATTATTATATGTTGCTCTATGTAGATACTTATAGAGTGTAATCACCCATTAACCTTCTCCAAGTGTTGCATCTCACCTGGGGGAATACTATGTTAGACAAATGCTAAAATTAGGCTTGAAATGGTTGAAAAGAGGAACAATTTTATTTAAATTAAAGGCTTACCTAGAGGAAAAAATAGCACTCAGCTCCATGAACTCCTTGATCCCATCTAACAACGTAGAGACCTAGCATCTCTAATTGTCAAGGTCAGTGTGAATTCTAATTTTGTCCTCCAAAGGGCTTGCAACTCCTCCTTCAAATTTTACAACCATACTCTCCGCTCCATTATCCAAGTCATTACTGCAAATATTGAACAGCACTATACCCAGGACTGACCTTGGTAAGACCCCATTAGATATGTCCTTCCCGTTTGTCTTTCTTTGAAAGTACAAATATAACACCTTTTATTAAAAATAAATAACAGAGCTGATAATAAAAGGTTGGATTGGATTTTGTGCAAATTCCACCCAGGAATGGCAGAACAGGATCCTGGGCATTTGCAAAAACTTTGATATAAATTAAGAAAAGCAAAGCAGTCACGGTATAGTTAATTGCAATCTTCTCTCTCTTTCTAATACATATTATATAGCTTTGAAATCAACTCTGAGACAGAAAATAAATCTCACAGAAAACAGAGAATGTCACCCTGCTATCCCATTTAAAATGTCTTTTCTTACAACGTGGGGACCAACTGGTCAGATGGTGTTTATTTTATTTTCAGATTTAGCCATGGAAAACTAAAGAAAGCAACTCAGCAAATAGGTAAAGTGTCCATGTGGAAAGTTCTTGGCCTCTCTTCATCTCTTCCCAACTGCCAGAAGGACTGAACCCTCATCCCCCATGGAAGAGAATCAGCAGGGGCCATTTGAATTGTGGGGGGCAGAGTTGCCGTGTGGGAGTTTTCTGATTCAGAAAGGTTGAGCCATACCTTGCGCTACCACAGGAGAAATAGCAGGTGCCAGTCAGTACATCTGTGATGCAGGGGGATAAAATACAGACATGCAGAAGATCCCTTTCATTTACCATTTGAAAGAGTGATTAGAGCAGCAAGAGCAACTCATGCCATGGGTGTAGGGCAGACATACAGGACACCCTGTCCCTCCCCCACAAGCAGAAGGACTGACAACTTTGCAGACTTTGTTGTTGGAATTTGAACAAATGCTTCTCTTGAATGGATGGAAGTTTTTGTTTTCCTGTCAATTTTAAGAGCTAGGAAGGGGAACATAGAAATTAGGAAGACAGGGAAAACAAGTGGCAGTGAATCAACTTGGATTGGCAATAAGGAATGGAGGGCTAAGCCCATGGGGTATGAGATCTGCACTCATGGGCCAGCTTCTGAGATATGTCATCTGTCTCTTTCACTCGCTGCTCTTATGTGTGGTTGGTAGTTCTATTGGTCTAGGGGAAAATATCAGTGGTGGGTGGTCTTTTAGGTAGCCTGAGAAGTAGACAGAGACTGGAGCTTGACAAATTTGACAGAGAGTCCACGTCATGAGTGGAACAACTGAATGATACACTCTTCAGTCAGTGTTGCTGAATGGGTGAGCTGCTGTATTCGGACCCTAATGTTGCCTTTTTTATTAGGTCAGCAGCTTCATTCCTTATTAATGTGAGTTAGAGTAATCATGCCTAGAGACCAGAGATGCATGGATCTCCTAGGCTCAGTACAGGTTTGAAGCCAGAAGGGACCATTATGATCATCTGATCTGATCAGCTAAACACAGGCCATAGAATTTCACTCTGTAATTCCTGTATCAGGCCCATATTTTCTGATTGATCTTGACTAGATATCGTGACTAAATGGGTATATTTTGTCATATTTTAAGTCCTGTTTGTGCTTCAGTTTCTCTTATATAAAATGCAATGTTACCTATTGGGGTGGAAATGGATTGTTTGCTCTCAGACCAGATGAAGAGCCATAGGTGTGGATGTCACCTAGCTATCTGGGCCTTAGTCTCCATATCAATGAGAAGACAATGGACAATCCAATTGCCAGAACACTGGCACCTAGCAACCAACGACCCAGAGGGATGTGGACTTCCCCGCCTCTCCTTAGGGAAGCTGAACAACAATCCCCCAGCTGGAGATCAATGGACTGGAGAGTTGTGAGATGGGGGATAAGAGTTGGCTGCTGGAAGGAGTCAGGGCTCCCACCTGGATTCTGACAAAGGAGGTCAGATGGACAGCCAGCCAGAGTTTGAACCAAGGGGTTCACTACAGACTAGCTAGGCTCTCGGTTAACCAGAATGGACTATGCTTTAACCTTCAGTTCTCAGTGCTAGCCTAAGGATATCCTGTGCTCTGTTCCAGTTGACTTATAGACCCTACTGTGTTCAGTGCTATGTAACTGTTGCTGCAAATGCTGGGTGAGGTGCATTAATCCCTTAAGAGTGTACCAGTCTCCACGAGTAGTCTGTCTCAGTGGGACTCACTGAACAGAGATCACAGTGTGAAGCAGGGGTGCTGAAGGCCCAGAGGTCCAGTCTAAAGAGGTGGTGAAGCCACTTTGCTTACTCTGGAGGAAGAGGGGGTTCTGGCACACTGAAGAAGCTCCTCCTAGATACTGTTCCAAAGATGGGGCTGTAGCATAGCACCGATCCTGTGGATCCATGACATGTATCTTTTGCTATAAAAACTTCAAGTAACAGAGAATCCACCACATCCCTTGGTAAGTTGTTCTGTTGGTTACTTACCCTCACTATTAAACATTTCATGATTTATTTTCAAATCCAGTATAGTGGGGTTCAGTCATCCAGTCATGTATATATGAGAGAGTGGCATGTTTGTTTATTGTTTTTTGGGGGAGGGGGGCATTGTTAGTTTTTAAGCTGTAGCTATTTGGGTGTCCTGTAGCAGTGAGGAATCTTCGAGCCTTTTGAAGCTAAGGATAAGCTTGCCAATCGGAGGCAAGTTTTCCTTAATGGAGAGTGGTATAATGGTACAGGCAAATTCTTCCAAGTGTTTCCCTGTCCTCACCAATATCTCCTCTGTGTGGCCTGGGTTTATCTACAGCTAGTTTCTCTTAATCTGTTATTTTATATCTCGCAGGGCAGGCACTAGCATTACTGTGATTACCATTCATATTTAACACTTACATTGCAGTAGATGCCTCAACCAGGTTGGAGGCCCCAATATACTAAACACTGTACAAACTTCCAATAAATGTCAGTCCATGGACCAAAAAGCTGTTAGATGGAGATGCTTACCTGACCCAAGCAAAATTCCTATTGACTTCAATGATCTGATCTCAAATTAGTGACTTTAAATTATTCCTTACAATGCACCCACTTTGGTCACACACTACCTTCTCATGCCAACTCCAGGCTATAATGAGCATGAGTTCTTACAAGGCTGGCTATGTATGAGGGCACTGAGTCAGTGTCCTAAATATCAGACTTTAGGCAAAATGCTGCAATCTCACTGCCTGCTATAATTAATTCCATCTCTGTCTTGTTTTATGTCCCTGCCTAAAGCAATTGTTTGGTGAAAAAGGTCACCAACAAAAGAAGAAACCTTTAGTATTGATTTCCTTGTCATGTTTGCTTAATTTATATATATGACCTGTTTGTTGGGAGGGAAAAAGATATTTCAACTTTCTAAACTTCAGATTCAATCTAATTTATGAAAATTATGCTGGATTCCTTTCACTTTTCCAACTTCAGTTATTCAATCCTGAACAATAGTCACATATATATGGGAAACAATTTTGAGATGGGATTGTGATACTCATTACAATCTTGATAACAAATATTGTGTGCTCCCAGAGGCAAAAATGTTTTATAGTCTGCCTCTTCACTTGTAGGGACAGGCACATGGATAATACTGTGCTTATTCAGAGGGGCCCAGAATTTTGTGTAAGAGAGAGAAAATGTTTATTGGTTACATGAAGTTACTAACCATGATTTCAGCAAATCTAAATTGAAATTAAAGATTTTAAATAATTAGATGTTAGATAAGGAACTCTTCTTGTTCATAGAATTTTGTTCTTACTATATTTCTCATTTTATGTAAGGATTATAAAATAACTCTGGCATGAATTCCTTCTCTATTGTACTATTCTGGTTTATCATATGCTGTATTTGGATTTCAATAAAACTAAGTTTATAAAACCATAAGTGTGCAGAACCCCCAAATTTATGAGACCATTTAAGATATACACTATTTCCCCATGCTAATTCCCCCCCTACACTGTTACTCACATCTTCTTGTCAACTGTTTGAAATGGGCCATCCTGATCATCACTACAAAAGGTTTTTTTTTCTCCTGCTAATAGCCTGATAATTGGTCTCATTACAGTTGGTATGGCAACACCCATTTTTTCATGTTCTCTGTGTATATATATCTTCCTACTGTATTTTCCACTGCATGCATCCGATGAAGTGGGTTTTAGCCCACAAAAGCTTATGCCCAAATAAATTTGTTAGTCTCCAAGGTGCCACAAGTACTCCCTGATTTTTTTTTTATTATTGAGGCTGTGCATCTTAGAAAACTTTCACATACTTAACACTGTTCCAAAACTAAACTTGATTTTTACACCAATTACCCATCCTTAGAGTTACAATCATATTTGATGCTTTCTATCCAAAAATAGTAAGGGTAGACAAGGGCCATTCATAGGTGGATGCAATAATAGATATTCTGGTCTAAACCAAACCATTCCTGATCTCTGGAGTTATTGAAAATCCAACCCAGATCATAATTTTACCTTTTATAATAGACTGAACCAAAACCTTGGACCTGAACACCACTAAACTTTGCAGCGTTTGAAATCTGGATTCAGATCTGTATTTGTGCCTGTTGTCTGGCTGTACGCAGAAACACTAAACTATATATATATATATATATATATATATATATATATGGTTTTATAAATGTCTCTGTATTTCTTTTGGGAATCTGGCTGAGAAATTAATTTCCCCGCAACATAGTATTTCAAAGGAAAATGTACATTCACATAACACAAAGAATGAAGATAAATGCTCAATATGTGCATTTTTAATTCCTCAATTAATCATGCTTTCTGGCTGTATTTCAGAAACACATTTTCAAAGGTTTTAAATAATGTGTGAAAGTATTTTGCCTGTTTAGATTCACTAATGCATAATATAATCAATTACTATTTTGAATTTCACTGTTTTGTTACTATTGATAGTATCTCCTAGGGAGGAAGTCATTTGTTATCCTATACTTGGATAAATATGGCTTGATGAGAAGATAGACTTGCCTGGAGAGGATGCCATATTTTCCTGCAAACTAGTTTAACTGTAGTGCGCATCACTACTCTCACCAAGATTTTTAAGTTTAATTTTTGAAGTGTGTGAATGCGTGTGTGTGCATGTGCGTGCATTAAAATCCTGCCCCATTAAAAACAATGGGAGTTTTACCACTGACTTCAGTGGGACCAGGATTTCACCATCGTCCTATCCAATAGCATGCACAGCACTTCTTTCTACCCATGAAACATCCTGAGATACACTCCCTTAAAATGATGATATTATGCACAGAAAATCTATCTGTATAGTAAGTATTTCACCCATACATGTAGCCATACTGGTTATATTTATACTTTTTAAAAATCTACCATGACTCTCCAGTATAAATAATGCTTCCAAACCATTTCTTTGTGGACATCTAGCATAGATGAAAACAGTGAATTATATCAGCATTATGTGAAAAGAAATGCATTTCATATTATATTTTTGTATGTATGCCCTATAGGGAACCTTGCTCCAAAGTGTTGAAAAAATACTTAGCAGATACCTCAGATTCCAAAGAGCTTAGCCAACAGAATGCAGGAAAACACAGGATGCAAAATATTTCCCCTCATTTCTCATATCCTATTACTGATTATTACTATTAGAAACTATATGTAGCCTGACAATATTAAACACAGAGAAAAGAAAAGGGCAAACATTGGTGTAAATAAAGTTTGTTACGTGAAACCACATGTTCTAATTTGCAAGTCCATATATGGGCCTCATGTGAAGGTACCTATAATTTCTGGATGAAAATATATATCAAGTTAGTGCTTTCGTTGGGTGTCTAGAGTAGATATCTATTTTGCACATAGGAGCTATAAGACTTGCACTGTTTTTGTGTATTTTAAAATGGTTTTCATTGGGGGATGTAGGCTGCAGAATAGTATGCTGGTTGCAAGGTGAAGTGTTTCAAGTGGTACAGATATTTTTGCTTCCAGTTTTTGCTTAACAGAAAAACTTTTGAAACTGCTATTATTTGTGTGATTTTTTTGTAAATGGGTTTGGATTGAATTTTTTGCCTCAAGGATGGCACCCAAGTAATGACTCAAATGAAAGAAGTCAGTGTGTCCGTTCCATTATTCTGGTGATGCTGGGAGAAAAAATATCTAAAGAAATACTCCACAGATGTAATTTTTCTGGACATTGGATCCTTAGAGGTCAAAAATGGTGATTGAAAATTGCTCTTTTGCTCTATGTGCCATGTTTAACCCTGCTTTATGCTGACTTCCCAATAGTGGGGAGTCCACCTGGGCATACGGATGATGTTATATCCTTCCAGTCCACTCAACTGCCCCACTGTAATGCATTTAAAAAGTAAGCAGAGTTCTTTTGGAAGTGGGAATGGTCAAGTTGGCCTGGGCATGTGCTGAACCTGTGCATTCCCGCTACAGTCTCCGCCAACAGGACTTCCAGGGTCCTGGAAGAAAGCTGTCCTTTCATTATGTAATCCCCCAGGAAAGGCAGAAGCAGACCTTACAGTCACAGAGAAGTGATATTTGCACCACCTTGTGTCAGCAAAGGTTAACATAGCCCATGTCTGATTAAAACTGTGGACCTATTTGGAGCAGACATAAAACTGTGAGTAATAGCACTGACACCATCTATATGGAAGCTGGAAGCCTTAAATCTCCAACAGGCATGTTAATCAATTACAGGCTCTGTTACATTGTAAAGCGGAAGCTCTAGAAGTCAGTCAGCTCTAGTGCTCTGTAGCCCTAGACCACTTGGCCTGATTGAGGGAGCAGAAGGTATCTGAGAAGTTCCCTTATTCTCCCAGATAGAACAAATGAATAGACAAATATTTCTTCTCGGTGCAGGAATTGCAGGCACGTTGAGTGGAAAAGCAGAGGGACCCCTTTCTCCCTCCCCCCATTTATCTGTTTGTCCTTTTCTGATCTGGCAATACACCATGACCAATAGTTTCACTGCTCTTGGCTGATGACTAGCCCTTCCATTATAAAAGAGGTCTCTTCACATATTGTAGAGCTACTGTTTTCAGCTGTTTGCAGACCCTGGAAGATGCTGGTTTTCTTCTCAAACAAGAGGTCTAGAAAATAGATCTATATGTCCTTTAAACAAAACAAACAAACAAAATAGTTATCTTAAAAGAACATTAAGGTTGCAAAGTCAAGCACTAAAAAGTTAAGAAATGACAGAATTAAGGTTGCCATTTCCATTTTTCCAAACAATCCCTGCCTCACCTAGGGCATAGGTGGTTACTCAATATTTTTTGTTATCCTCATCATTCAGCATGCAGCCCTAGATCTTATTTACTACACAACTTTCAAATCTTGCAAAATAATTTATTTCCTCCTAGGCTCCTATATGGTGCTCTCAGCCATATCATCTGAGCACTTTACAACCACTAACAATTTTTTCTTGACAACATACCTTTGTGAATAGGTGGCATGTTCCCCATTTTGCAGGGTGTGTGTGCAAGTGAGGCAATAAACATATTCAACCAAAAAAAGTGTCCCCTAATTGTGGTGCCCAATTGGTGACATTCCGATTACTTAGCACTTTTATAGCACTTTACATTCTCGAAGCACAGCTCTCATTGACTTACCTTGTGGTTGTGAGATAGATCCAATGTAATCTCTCTCACCTATGCTTATTATTATTATTTGTAGTGAAATGGCATCTGGAGACCTCAATGAAGTACTGGGCCCCCATTTTGCTAGTCACTGTACCCACTGCACTCACTGAAATGGTCCCCACCCACAACAAGCAGACCATGCTCTTCACTGCTACCCAATCATGTGGTATTCCCTCTCATTCTACGGTTTTCTGTATTCCCATCAATCCATTCTTATATCTCTCTTCCTTGCTCAGGGCTTTGCAGATTATTTCAAACTCAGATTGATTATAAACTTTTGGCCAACTCAGCTTTTTCACATGTGTGAATTTGGAAAGACAAGGTGGGTGAGGTAATATCTTTTATTGGATCAACTTCTCTTGGTGAAAGAGACACACTTTTGAGCTTACACACAGAGAGGCTTTTGCATATAATGTAATTTGGTTAAGATTTCATGCCATGTTTCAGTGTGCCCATCAAATACTGAAACTTTATTAAAATAAGCTAGTGTTGAGGGGGGGGGGGGACTTAAAACCCTCCACTGCATTTCTGTACTGCAGGAAGAGTTAGGGACCAAGGCAATCTTGTATGTTGTCCTATGGACTCATTCTGTGCCAATACCCAGCACATCATATAATGGCATTTATTCTAAAAAAAAGAAAAGAAAAGGTCATACATATTTTATTTGTGTGTACGGTGTATGTATCACATGCATTTATTTGTGATCCAAAGGGGTAATAATGGGAAGGCACAGAGAATATACTTTAATTGATACAGCTATATAATTTAAACAGCAAATAGGATAAGGATATCAACATATATTGATGGATATTATTACACTAGTCGTAGGTAGTACAATTATTTGCAGAGCACAGTGAGGCATCAGTAGTATTTAATATGTGTTGATGTGACTATTTCACATTCCCCTGAAAAGCCATATTAATTTTGTGTTGCCATTTTAGTTTGGGTCTGGCTGTTTTTTAGTTTTAGTTTTTTCTTTTAATATTTTGTGAATAATAGGCTTGATAATGCCCATGTTCCTCAGACTGAACTTGGGATTATTCAAATTTAAGTTATTTGTTCTAGGTTTGCTATTTGTTTTGTCTTGATTAGCCACATCTTAATTATATGACTTCCTCCTGTGAGCCACATTAAGGCGATAGATTTTCTAATAGCTAGTGTTATAATTTTGAATAGGTGGTGTTCTGTATTGTTTTGAAGGCTGTGTCAGATTTTCCCAGAAGAGAGCAAGTTTCATTTTTCGCAATCTATTGGATGAAGACATTTCATAGATTATAAAAAGAAAAGGAGTACTTGTTGCACCGTAGAGACTAACCAATTTATTTGAGCATAAGCTTTCATGAGCTACAGCTCACTGCATCCGATGAAGTGAGCTGTAGCTCACGAAAGCTTATGCTCAAATAAATGTGTTAGCCTCTAAGGTGCCACAAGTACTCCTTTTCTATTTGCGAATACAGGCTAACACAGCTGCTACTCTGAAACCATTCATAGATTATGTATATGAAATTACAAATATTAGATCTGAGGGCAGTTTTGTGATCTCGTCCCCTCTTCATTTAACTCTACTCATACTCTAACTCAGTTAGTTCTGGACTCAGTCTTTGCTCAGAATTACCTCTATTCCTTTGCTAGAAGTTGAGCCTTGCTTGCCGCTTCTCCAGCTATCTGTAAAGTGCCTTTCCTTTGCTTCACTGGCACCACATCCTTTTTAAAAAAAAATATTTCTAGAGATACTGTGGATGCTGTACCAGGAAGCCTAGAGCACCTACAGAGAATAGCTCTGGAGACAATAAATTATGTGCAAAATATGTGCTTGTGCATATAATGTAAGTCAGTGGTTCTCAAACTAGGGCCACCGCTTGTTCAGGGAAAGCCCCTGGTGGCCAGGCCAGTTTATTTACCTGCCACATACACAGGTTCAGTGATCGCGGCTCCCACTGGCCGCGCCACTGCTCCAGGCCAATGGGGGCTGTGGGAAATGGCGTGGGCCAAGGGATGTGCTGGCCGCCCTTCGTGCAGCCCTCATTGGCCTGGAGCGGTGAACCGTGGCCAGTGGCATCCGCAATCGGCCAAACCTGCGGACATGGCAGGTAAACAAACCAGCCTGGCCTGCCAGGGGTTTTCCCTGAACAAGCGGCGGCCCTAGTTTGAGAACCACTGATGTAAGTGACATCAGAAATGGAAAACTGATTGGTGTAAGTGCATAGAAATCAGTGCACTCCAAAAAGCATGCTAAGCAAATAGCTGGTTATAGGTCAGCTTGAAATAGGCATTTCCTACCTATCACTCCTACTTGTGACACAAAGCAAGGAAGTTTAAAGGTGCCAAGTCCACCTTTCTTCCTTGTAGCCGAGACAATCAGTTACATTGTGGGTCTCCTTCTGTGCTACATAAGGAGTGCCAGACACAAGACCACCATTCCCTAGTGGAGGGAAGTAGTGTATACTTCTTTCTTTTATTATTATTTTAAACAGCTATTGAGATGGCTTTTCTATTATATATCAGACTGACAGCTGTTTCCTCTGGATGTCAGGTTAAATCAGGGGAACTTCCTGGTTGCTTCAGGTGTGCATCCTTGAACAACCTACCACTGCGCCACTCAAATGACCAAAACAGAGACGCTAAGAGGGAGGGTTGTTTTTTTGGGGGGGGTGGGTGGGGGGGCATAAACAGTGGACAGCAACTAATATGACAGACACACAACACAAAGTCTTCTGTGCCACCTACCAGCAGTATGCCCATGCCCAGCTCCACACACCAGGACTTATCAAGTCATCATCTCTGGAACCATTTTCATCTTTATTAATCCCAACTACACACCTGGAAGGCTGCTAAGCAGAAATAGGCCTGACCTTTGAAATTTAGAATTGAATCTGAACTTCCTTAAATTTCAGGAGTGTTCTAGTTTGGGCCCATCTATTATGATAAATGTATCTTAAAAGCCAAGGGACAGCATGCTTGCTTTGCCAGATATAGAGCACTTACAAAAAGACAAATGGGCTAAATATAGCATAGCCAAAATCAAAAAGCACTGAAGTCTTATTAGCAAAAAGTCATATCCACTGTGTGGATGAAAGATCACATTAAACTATTTAGACTATAAGATTGATTCAAGTTAGAATGAACTTATCGGTGGTGTTGTGATTATTAGACATACAAAGTTACCCTACGTTTCATTGTAAAAAGTATGTGAAAGTTCATAAGATGACCTATTTTTCATGGTTGTTGTAACAAGTTGTTTATGAAGATGACTGTTGTAATAGGTGCAAGAAAACCAGGCAGAAAAATTGTATTAGTCCGAACAAAATGCCCTACTGATATACATCAAGGACTGAGGTGAGATCATACTTGGTAAACAAGAAAATGTGGGAACAAAGTTTTACCTATGCCAAGTTTGGTCTTACAGAAGTAGGTTTAATCGGTGGACAAAATAATGAAGATAAAATATGCCACCCTCTTTGACTCCTTTTTGGGGTTCTTAAATAGAGACTTTGGGGAAAAAAATCATTCCCCAACCTGCCTGCACTGAAACTCATCTAAAAGATTTTCTTTCTGAAAGGAAGGCCGGCTGGCTTTGCTCTTGTTAAGGAACTGTGTTTTCACCTATGAGTACTGAAAGACATCACATTATCATTGACATCCAGTCCTCAATCCACCAGTGAGGCGGAGAACATCCTGTATTGTATTCTCTTTCCTCGTTGTGTTATTTTCTGTCCCAGTGTTTCTTTCCTCCTCTCTTCCTTCACTCTCTTGGCTTTTCATGGAACCCTGAAATCCACTATATTCATCCAAATCTGCCTTTTTTAAGGAAAAAGGATCAGCAAGTGGACAGACCTGACCAGATATTAACTGACCAGGTTCCAAGAAACAAGTGTCATGGCTGACGTGCCAGCCAAGGTATCCAGTCATAACTAATCAGAGGTTCAGTGCTCCAAAAACATCAACAAATGCCATATTTCACACATCTTTTCTATCTTGATCTATCTTATCTATCAGGATAAATTAATGCCCTTCACATCAGGACTGAGTGTAAAATTAATCTTTTCCTTATTATCAAAGAAAGTTTATTCTGAAAATAAGAGATGTTTTGACTCAAAAAGGAGAAAGCCTTTGATAAGGTCTGACTAAGCTTGTTTTGCATAACCTTTCAACCACAGTTTCAATATAAATTCTTGTCTTAATGTCTTACTCTTTCTTGTGTTTAATCAGTAAACTTTAAATTTGAATTAATACTTTGGGGTGTTTGCCAAGCAACCGAGTAAAGTCAAGGGCTCTGTTTAAAAATAATCCTAGACCTTCCTGTTACTGTTTAATGTTGTACGGTGAAAAAGTTTATAAACACTTACACTTTTAGGCTGGGAGCTATGCCCCTCATTGAGGTGGTGTTTTTAGAGTGCTGGGAGAGCTCTCTTCCAGCACTGTGCCACAACCACACAAGCACCTTTAACTGCTGCCGCTTTAAGTGTAGATCAAGTATTGTTTCAATGTGGACACTCTCACTCTTGTTCTCAGTCCAGCTAGGCTAGGCCAGCTTGAGTGGAGTAACTTGACTTACTTACAGTGATCACAAGCCCCAGTAGCAGGGCGGATTGTTCTGCATGAGCCCAATGAGGTTAATTGCCCTGTAAGAATTATAACAATTGTGTCACACTCAAACAATTACATCAACGGGGCCCTAAGATGTCAGGATGAATAAAGGAATTTTGTTTTAAGATAGTGTTTTAGGATTTCATCTCTAGGTCTATATCCTAAAGTGCAGGCTCAAAATGTCACTGTTAATTGAAACAAGATAGTCATGTGCTGAAAATAAAGAGTGTGAATTTGTCATTTATGTAATAGGATGGGATTCTGAGGGTGAGTTTAATAATCCTTGCCCATGCCAACCTGATTTTCCTTCTCTAAAAGCATACATTGAAAAATTAAACACTTCCATATTGTCTGGAACAAACGGCATCATCGATTATTTCACCCATGAAGGGTGATGGCATTTCTTTCTCTTGGTGGAAAAATATGATTTCCATACTTCATTGATTGTTCACATTTCTGAAAGAAACAAACTGTAGCAGCCACCCTTCACAGGTGAGGGACCCCATCCTGTATGTCTGAGACCAACGTCTGAAGTTTGTGTTACAGAATATCCTCATAAAAGGCCCAGTATGATAAGAGAATAATATCATTAATTTTTTCAATGGTTTTGTATTAATCCCTGAGCATTTCTCTTTTGCAGTATTAGGCAGTTGGATGTAATAATCAGAGTCATCCCTAGTCCTCAAGCGATGTAGGCTGGTTGGGTGGGATCATCAAAATAAGGGGCTACAGAAACAGGGCTTGATATAGTCTTTAAGTGGAGAAGTTTGCGAGTATAGCCAGTCTGTACTCAGTGCTCCCTTCATAAGTAGTCGGTAGAAATTCTGCGTGAAGCGTTTGGCTGCAGCATTCAGCCTATAGTTTGAGTTTTTGCAAGGAGGTTTTGGACCAGATTCTCAGTCCTGCTCTGTTTCCCTTGCACTACTTTGGCAGCACAAATGGGATGGAAAGGTGGTTTAAACAGTCAGCTGGAGATTCTCTTTGCACAGGGCAGATCTCAGGTGATATAAAGTTAACATAACTCTTTCTGTGCCACTCACTCCTGGCCCCACCAGTGCAGAGAGTCTGATGAGGTCAGAAAGGAGCCCCTTGCACTCTGGTGAAGTGGGATTAGTGTAAAAACCTTTGGGAGGCTATCATCAGGTGGCATAATTTACAGCAACTCTGAGGCAGCCTTAAGATGCACATGGGTTGTGTAGGGTTGCCAACTTTCTAATTCCATAAAACTGAACACCTCCTTGCCCCGCCCCTTCCCGAGGCCCTGCCCCCACTCACTCCATCCCCCCTCCCTCCGTCGCTTGCTCTTTCCCACCCTTGTTCATATGCTCATTTTCACTGCAAGGCCCAAACAGGCATATTTATTGTTTTGGCAGATGTATTATGTTCAGATTTTATTTGTTACAGGATGCTAGAGCTGGCAGCAAAACAGTCAAAAAGGGTAATTTTTTAAAAAAATGAAATTTCACAAAGGTTTTCAAGATTCTTTCCCTCCCCCCTTCCCATTTTTCATAACCAACTCCATGTTTTTTGTTCACTAAAGTTAATTTTATGTGTGGAATTATGACCACACATTATCACAGCTGCAATGGGTCCATTAAAGGTCCACTCCTGAAGCCCAAATACAAATCCATAGAGCACCACCACAGAAATGCACACCTGTCCAGACACCTAGATAAATAAATCTATAGAAACTGACTCCCACACCTACATGCAGATACACATGTGTATTCATGTGTACACATCTAGCGTGCACTAACGCATATACTTCCACACTATTTATTATTGTTGCTAAGTGCCTAGAGACCCCAACTAAGATCAGGGCTCCAGGGTGGTAGGTGTTGGACATACACATAAAAATAGACAGTCTGCAACAAAGAGTTTATAATGTAGCTAGACAAAGGTGGGGAGAAATATATGATACATTGCTCCTTCTGCAATTACTAGTCAACAACATTCACTTTTTAAGAAATAAAACATTACTTTTAGAGTTCCCTTCTCTTTTAAAAACTTGTTATGAAATGAATACACACATTTTATGTCATCAATTTTTTTGTGCGCAAGCCAGCAAAAGGAATAAAAGTCAAGAGTTAGGCTGCACATTTTATTCACGCAGGTATACACACATGTGGCAATACACGCACCTCCCTACACAAAGACACACAGTCTCTTACACACATACAGTGCATGCATGCACACACTTGACTACACAGAGACACGCAGCTGGAAAGGGAGGAGGGTAGGCTGGAGGGGAAAAGATGGCGGGGACGGGTGGGGGAGAGATGATGGGAAAGGAAAGAGGCCAAGGACAAGAGCAGGGTGGGGGTGAGAGGGGCAGTGAAGGAGAAAGGAGGGGGTTTGAGGGGGTATGTGGGGTGGATGGGGATGCAGGGGGAGGCAGAAAGCTGTAGGTGCATGAGGATGTGGGGGGCACAGGGGTGTATGGGGACATAATGGTAATGTAGCAGTGTATTGGGTGACTGGGGTGCAGGGGGTGAGGGACATGGGAGTGGTGGCTCTGGGAGGTGGAGAGGATGGGTGGGAGAGGCTGTACAAGGGGTACATGGCTGGGATGGGTAGGATGGGATGGGGGAGGGATGCAGTGAGGGGAATGCAGCCCCATTCCCAACACTTGGAGACGGGAATACACATACCTCCAACTCCTGGGTGCCGGTGATGGGGCAACAGACCGTGGTTCATCTCAGGGCACACACCACAGCTTGAGCCCAGTTGCGCAAGGAGAACAGGGCCAGGCAACAGTGGGAGAGGCACGTGCCACGCGACCCCTCAACAGCTGCCTATGGAGTGCTCGAGTGGCGTTAGTTCCTCCCCTGCACTGACCCGGCCAATGGGAGCTGCACCTGAGGGCAGGGTGGGGGGTGGGGGGCAGTACTCACAATACCCCCACCCCACCCCGGGCAGCCCCCAAGGCTAGGAGCTGGACATGCCAGATGCTTCCCTACTCGGGAGCTGCGTGGTCTGAGTGCAGTGGCTAGCAGGGAGCCTGCCAGCCTCACTGAGACACCGCGCGAACTGGACATTCAACAGCCCTATTAGCAGGTCTGACCAGAGCTGCCCAGATCCCTTTGGGACGCGGGGTTCCAGTCCACAACTGGACACCTGGTCACCCTAGGGTTGAGCCAGCCTTCAGCTGCCCTGAGGATCAATAGGAAGGAAAAGTGGCATAACATCTTCTCTATGTGCCCCGCTCCACAGGTCTTGTGCCAGGGTAGAATAGGAATCTTAGGGGAAGAAGGAAGACTGCAAAGGTGTTTAAGAGGATTAATTAATACCCCCTCATTTCAATTTAAATTATACTTCCTTATTTTTATTTCTATCTGCTATATTTCAATTTAGTAACTGCATTATTTAAACATATAGAGCATGTATTGAGATATTATATAAATTAAAGATGTATTTGATAGCATGGTTTTCCCTACCACACGATATTCAAGATCAAGTTAAACACAAAACAATCTAGCTAATTATACAACTTTCCTTTTCTGTTTTTCATTTGAAAGCTTTATCTCCACCCTACCCATATATAGCCACTAGAGTATAATGAAAGAGGGTAGGTCAAATTAGAAAATAGCTGTCAGACACCTGAGTCTTGGTGCTAATGAATATATAGGATCTCTTATAATCAACCTTGAAAGCTTATCCTGTGATTGCTATTACTCATATTGTTGGGAGTCAAATTGCTGTCATTGGCTGCTAATTGTTTTTCTTTTGATCACAATTTTAGAAACCTAGTTTTTGTCTGTGTCTTCTGCTGAACACCTTTTATGTTTTGCTTTGGCTGAATTATACTTAATGCTTTATTGTTTGTAACTTTTTCATCTTTTTTTCTGGTTAACTTAATTATGTTTTCTCCCTGTGCATCTAGAACAACCATTCACTGTGATTTTAAATAATAATACTAAATTGCGAAAAAGGAACTTAGACTCAAAGATTTTAGGGCCAGAAGGGACCATCATGATCACCTACTCTGACCTCCTGCACATCGCAGGCCAAAGAACCTCACCTACCTACTCCTGTAATAGACCCCTAACCTCTGGCTGAGTTAATGAAGTCCTCAAATCATGATTTAAAGACTTCCAGTTACAAAGCATCCACCATTTACTCTAATTCATACCAGCAAGTGACCTGTGCCCCATGCTGCAGAGGAAGATGAAAACCTCTCAGAGTCTCTGCCAGTCTGACTTTCTCAACCCCAAATATGGTGATCAGTTAAACCATGAGCATATGGGCAAGACACCAGCCAGACAGCTGGGAAAGAATTCACTGCAGCCACATGGTTTAAATAGTTCTTTGAAATATTAATACTGTGAAGATCTACAATCACAAACACTGGCTTCCAACTTTCCCTGGGGGTGCTCAACCCCTGCTCAGCCCCAGCCCCACCATTTCTGTGTGTGCTTTTTTGTGTGTGCGCTGGATGCATCTGCATGACCTGTGAATGTGCTGCACCCAGCACATATTTGACAGAGACCCAATTCTGATGCCCTTACTTATGTTCAAAGCATTCACAAGAAACATGGGTCATTGGTTAATTGAAGCTATTGAACCAATGTGTGTTTTATACAGCACCTACTTTAATGTTCCTAATCCCATCATTTCCTATTAATAATGAGAAAGATGAGACATGTGTCAGAAATAAATGGAAGTAATATCATAATAATGAGGATGCTCATCAGAAGTAGCATTTTACTGTGTTCCCAAAAAGAAGATTAATCAAGGCTATCATTCTATATACTCAGGGTTTGGTTTTTTTTAATACCTTCACTCATAATTGCTACGAAGAAACTCGTCTGTTCTCTCTTTGTTTCCTGTCCCTTTTTCTTGACTCATGCTTTCTGACAAGCAAGGCTTCAACTTTTGTTGTTTCCCCTTCCTGGCTCTTGTTGTCATTTTCTATATTAGGATGAAAGGGAAAAAATGATTAAAAGAAAACCATTTTCCTGACTGAAAAGTAGATAGAAAATGTGCAGGTTTTATTGAGTGCTGGTCCTTCTAAAATCATCGGTGTAAAGTGCACAACCAATCATCTTGTTCAAGCAGTACACTGTGGCATCAGAGTGATATAGGAATATGTTTAATAAAGGTTCTAATAGCCATGTCTTCTGTGAGACCCACAGTTTTAATTCCTGGTAAGTGTAAAGCCTTAGTTATTAAAATCTCTTATCATATGCAAATCGCACTCTAAAATTTGTTGCTACTCCAATCTTAGTCTCCACTCTATCTTTCCAAGAGTGAGGCAAGCAAAAGGAGGGGCTGTCTTTTTGTTATGTTCAATTACTGTGCTAGCCCACTGAGGCCTCACTAGGGCTACCAGGTGTTACTGCAATAATAATAATAATAATTAATAAATAACAATAATACTTAATAATAATTAATAATTTATGCACTGTTTTGGCTAAGACACACCCTTGTTTGGTATAGGACCAAATCCTGATCCTGTTTATTGGCAACAAACTCACATTGAATTCATGGGAGCAAGGATGAGCCCATTTTATGTCGCTAGAAAAATTATTTGTATTTGTTTTCCAGTTTCAGTGTGCTCAGCCTTCCTACCTTCACTACCACTGAACACTGGGCAATTTTCTTCAATGGGATATCCATGGCATTGTCTTCAGAAGACTGCAAGTTAGTCACTGAGATACCATGATGATGAGTAAAGAATAAGTGTCCAGATGAATTCATTGCCTATTACTGTATAAGAAAAACTTTTTTTTCTATTTATGTAAGTTACATATTATCTGCCATCATACAATCCAATCTCTCTCTGTTTTCATTTCCCCTCAAGTATATTTTGTATAGCACTTACTTTGCTTGTTTTGACACCAGTAGGATTTTATATCTGTTTTTTAAATGTCAGCACTTCCACACTGTTGTAAAGGATACAACAATAACACGTAATTGACTGTGAAGGTCATTGCAACATTTCAATAATACCTTGAAGAGAATTTAGTCGTATGATCAGATAAAAAAAGTAATACACATTCAGAAAAAGAAAACATCCCCAGGTGCATTAATGTAAAAAGAAAACAGATCTATACTATCTCTAAAATATCCCTGTCATCATCCTTTTCATTCAGGTAGCCTGTACATAATATACTCCCTGTGCAAATGAAGGCAAAGATGGTGTCCTCCAGAAAGAGTTGTTGCTTATGATCTATCTCTACCGATACTGGAAATGAAACAGGATGAGTGCTGGTCAGAATGAGCCCAATCTTGGAGCCCAGACTGTGTATTATTGACTTCAAAGAGACTACACATGAGTTAGAGCTACAAGTTCAGGATTGAAATGTTACTCAGAGCACCTATTCACTTTCAGAGAACCCATGATGTCATATTCAGTCTTGTTTGGTATTTTTAGTGGATCGAAATTTGTACCAGAATAAAATTTTAATGGTGAATCATTTACTATTTGCTTTATTTATCAGAGTGGGTCCATTGACGTGGATACAACTATATACTCATTTAGCAGGGTTTAGCTCAATAAAATATTACATAAGTCATATTGTATTTGGCTGGCCAGCTGCAGCTAAATTTTAGTGCTTTTGCCTACCTGAGTGACCAGGAATAAAGAGAATGCCTGAAGGACCACAAGGCTACAACCTGACTTGACTTTTTCCGGGCACGCTGTCTCAGAATAGTGGAATGTTACGGTGGGGACTAGGGGTGGAATCTACAAAGTTACTTAGTCACCTAAACCCCAGACTTAGGTTCCTAAGTCTTGGATTTATATACCTAAGTCCTAGTTTTGGCTCCACTGAGATCCACATAACTCCTGCCAAACTTATAGGTGCCTAAACTCACTCAGCACCAAAGTTTTTTAGAGCAAATTCCCTACGTGCCTATGTTTCTGTCTCTGGATGTGTGCTCTTCTGCTTCCTTCTAGGCATTTGGACGCTCATCCTCAATCTAGTCCCAGAGTGATTCATGAACTGGGGAAAGACAGGTCAGCTAAATCGTCTGCAGGGCCCAATCTGTAGGTGTGCTCAGAGGCTGCCTGCTAGATAGGCTCCCATTCAAAATTCCAGGTGAGTGTTCCAACACTGGGCTAAAAATTGTAAGGAAGGCACCTCTGCCACCACTGCTGGTTGTTTTGCCTGGAGGCAGGGCCTAACTCGTTCCCTCAAAGCAGCTTAGTCACCTAAGCTGCCTGAGTCCGGGTATTGGGTTCCTGTTCATGGATTGCCTAATTGACATAGGCATCTCCCTGCAGCCTGGAATTAGGCACCTTTCTCTGAGAGAAGGGGCTGGGGTGGAGGATTGAACACACCCATCTGGTCAGCACTGTGATGCTGGCAGACCGTGTGTCAGCTCATGCCAGAGCCCCAGGCCATTTTAATTGTGTATTAATATAGATCAAAGTGATTGTTAAATGTATAAGAGTGTATTTGGTGTTTCCACTTCATGTAAATAATGGGATGTTACTTGCATTGTTTTCACTTAACTGTATCTCGTTGTAATGTAGTAGCAAACTTTTACATTGTGTATACCTCTGTAACTAAACAACCCATCAAAGGAGAAAGGAGCCTTGTGGAATGCAAATGCAGAACTTTTAAAGGAAAGTGCTAATTTCACAGCAAGCAGTCATTGTTTGTGATGATTGGAGGTCAAAGGCTCAAAAATACCTTCCTCACTTTCTGTCTGTATGTGACTGACAAACGGTCAACCTGGGTATGACCCATAACAATTTAACAAAAGGCATTGAAATGTAATCAAGATAATCTATCTGAATGTGAATTTCAAAGAGATGTACAAAACTAGCAACCATTAACCCATTTATTTGTATTAATAGAAATCAAGGGTACATAATAAGTGTTTTTTCTGTGTTTACCACTATATCTTTGTTAGAAATTTAACAATGTAACCAGATTAGCTTGTAGATGCTAATTTCTTTTCATGTCTTAATTGCCTTATATTATCCATGCAAATGGTTCAGTTAACCTTAAGATCAATGATGTAAGATATTGCAGGAAACTAATATTATCTACATTGTCTTCAGCTCAACTATCTGTGCTATAATGAAGTACCAGCTAATTGCCTTGTGTGAATGAATGTAACTAGTTTACCTGTTTCAGAGTAGCGGCCCTGTTAGTCTGTATTCTCAAAAAGAACAGGAGTACTTGTGGCACCTTAGAGACTAACAAATTTATTTGAGCGTAAGCTTTCATGGACTACAGCTCACTTCATCGGATGCATTCATTGGATGCATAGGAAACAGAAAATTAGCTTCAAAGGAATGGTGCACAGACAATCTGAACTGCCTGTTCTTCCTCTGGGGAAGGTCCTTGTGTGACAAGAGGCTTTCCAGCTGGCTAGAGAGCTATAAAAGAAAGCCCCAGGCCTGATCCTGCCATCTCTAGTCTGCTTAAACTTTGAACAGGTATAAATTGTAAGATCTTCCAAATAATGATTAGGAATAACCTGGAAAACACATGGAAAGACTGAACGGACTCTACACCTGGACTGCCTATTGGATTATAATCCTTTAAATTGATTCCAGAAAGACTTTTACAAATCATCAGGCTCATCATCTCTGCTATGAAACTGACCTAAGGACTTTACACATATTTGTGTGTATATTGATCTTTTAACCATTTACAACTCTCTTCTTTTTCTTTTTATTATTGAACCTTTAGTTTTAGTTACTAAAGGACTGATATCAGCATCTTATTGGGAAAGATCTGAAACTCATATTGACCTGGGCATAAGTGTCTGGTCCTTTGGGTTTGGGAACCTCACATATAGTGAGTCAGGTTTTCAGTAACCCCTCACTATATTAGATTTGTCTGTCTAGATGGGGGCCAAGGTCTGGAATGCTTAAAGAGGATTGTATTTGGCTTCTTGTTAACCAATGTGGTATTACAGAACCTGATTTCAGAGTAGCAGCCGTGTTAGTCTGATTTGCAAAAAGAAAAGGAGTACTTGTGGCACCTTAGAGACTAACCAATTTATTTGAGCATAAGCTTTCGTGAGCTACAGCTCACTTCATCAGATGCATAAAGTGGAAAATACAGTGAGGAGATTTATATACACACAGACCATGAAAAAATGGGTGTTTATCATACACATTGTAAGGAGAGTGATCACTTAAGATGAGCTATTACCAGCAGGAGAGTGGGGTGGGGGGAGAGAAAGCCTTTTGAAGTGATAATAAAGGTGGGCCATTCCCAGCACATTTCCAGGAGTTAACAAGAACGCCTGAGGAACAGTGTGTGTGTATGGGGGGGTGGGGGGAGGAATAAAGAAGGGGAAATAGTTTTACTTTGTATAATGACTCAACCACTCCCAGTCTCTATTCAAGCCTAAATTAATTGTATCCAATTTGCAAATTAATTCCAATTCAGCAGTCTCTTGTTGGAGTCCTTGGTGAATCTAACTATAGAATAAACCATGAGTTTTGGGGATTCTGCCCTATTCCTTGGAGTCTTCCCTGAGTGTAGCATTCTCAGCATGACCCATCCTGGCACCCAGTCACACCCTATCATCTTCTTTTCTGTGAAAAAGGTCAACAAGTATGGATTCAAAATAAGATCCTTCATCTCTGGACTGTTTGCACTCTTACAGGGAAGTGTACCAAATGCAAAGCGGAGATTGCCAGAGACAATCTGGGTACCCTGAAAAGACTTTTGGGAAACTGGCAGTTTATTACATCACTGCCACCATTTGGAATTACGAACTCTGAGTCATCTATTCATGTATTTCACCTGCTTCAATGTCTCATTTCTTTTTCTTAGCTAAAAAACCTTTAGTTAGTTTACTATAGAATTGACTGCCAGTGTTGTCTTTTGTGTAAGATCTAGAGGACCAATTGATCTGGGTAAGTGACTGGTCTCTTGGGCCTGGAAGCAAGCTAAATGTGATGTGATTTTTGGTGTGGGTGACCTTTGATCACAAAGTCCAGTTTGTTTGGGTGGCAAGATAGACTGGAGAGTCTAAGGCGATTGTCTGTGACTTCATGGTAAGATTGGTATGGTGATCCAGGAGTTCACATTTGATACTGGCTTGGTGAAATCTAATTATAGAACACACCACAGACTTGGGGTATCTGACCTGTTTTCTGACAAGCTGCCCTGTTGCCATGATGATGACTTACTCACCTCTCACCCCATCTCAGACTAATTAAAACCAAATGGTAGCACGCTAAATACAAAATGGTCCAGTGCTGATAAAGCAGTCTCACCTCAGGAATTCACCCACCAGCAGTCACACCAAAAAATAAGCTGACAGTAAAGAAATCCTCCCCACAAAAAAAGTCATAAATTAAATAAGCCTTAAAAAATGTTTTGTGCTTAGCAAACCAAAGTTATAAAAATAAGCTGTAATGAGTAAAGCAATAAATACATGTAAAACGTGGGGGGATTTGTGTAATGGGTTAAAATATGTTTTTTAAAGGTTTTTTAAAATGTAATAGGTTAAAATCTAAATAAAGTAATAGTGATTTTACTATATAATGTCTGTAAACTGTACAACTCTTTAAAAACAACTCTGGACTGTAATTTAAAATCAATCTGTAATAACTCATACCCCTCACATGACCATGACACACAGAGGCAACAGAGTCCTGGATACTTGCTGGCCATTGAGTAAAGTCTGTCTGTATATTAGGAGTGGTGAGCATTGCAAGCTTGGTGTGTGTATTTTGTTGTGTATAGATAATAAATAAAAGTTGAGGTACCACTTTGTAAGGCTCTGTCATTAGGAAAAGGTCCTGCCACCCTGTAAAGGGCCAGTGAACTCCGGGCCCAGAAAGGGTAGGGAGTAAAAGCCTAAATTCTGTGGGTAGCAGATTGGTGGAGAATGAGGGCAGTCTAGCTTATTCGGACTGAATTGACTGAGCCTAACACAGTAAAGAACAGGATACCAGTGCCCTTCTGCCAACAAGAATTGCAACCTATTTGGTGGAATGACTACCCCAAAGCAAAAAAAAAAAAGTAAAAAAAAAAAACCCAAAGGCAATGTACCAGGAGGGGTGGGGACTAGCAGAGAAGCCCAACCTCCTTGCAAAATGGGTACCAGACTGGGGCCTGTGCCCATGGGGACAGAATTCCTGTCAAAATGCATTGAAAGCTGTGTGTAAAGACTTTAAAGCATATTGTAATAAAAAAAATCAAAACCAAGAAAGGGCGAGTAAACCCCAGCCCTCTCCCCTCAAAAAAGTTAAAAGCTTACATTCTGCAGGTAACAGCCCTGAGGTGAGCCACTCCAGACAGTGTGACAGGCATCTCCCACTGGCTAGCTTACACAGGGTGCTACCTAGTGTGCTGGCTTTTGTGGATTACATTCTTGTTGCCAGTCTCTCTTCCTAGTGAGGGGGGAGGGTCTGTACCCCAAACTCCAGCCCAAGCAGAAACATCTACACTGCTATTTTTTTTTTTAGCCCCACAACCCAAGCCCTATGAGCCCGAGTCAATTGACACAGGATCTGTATCTCAGTGCTGTGGGCTTTTTTTTACAGTGTAAACATATCATCACTTAACCACCGCTAATCTGTGCCCTATCCAATAAAAAAACTCAACTGTACTTACTTCAAAGAGCCCTGCTAGAAAGCAGGTGCTAACTCATCTACCTGCAGGGCAACATAGTCCAGACAGTCAGCAAACTAGCCCAGACTGTCAGCAACCAAGCCTAGATTTCAGAACACAACAAACACTACAAAGAGCCCAGAGCCTTACCAAATCTGATGGCAAGTTCAGACCAGAGACAATGTTCCTCTTTTGCCCCCAAAAGTTAATCAATAGAAATACAAGAGAAGGCCCCAGAGATAGATCTCGATATCTTCCCTTGGTCACCCTGCTATCTGTCATAGAGAATTCAGTTAGGGGAAGAAGGGGATAGGGAACAGAATGGAAGGCTGGCTCCTGTGAAGGCCTGAAGTGCCAGAGGCTGTTGGAGACCAAAGACCCCAGGAGGACTTAGATTGGACAGGACAGTGTTCAATACCAGAACTGAGAAAGGCAGTGTAACTCCAGGAGAGGGTTGAGGACAGGGCTCAGAGGATAGCTTGATTATTTGGGACTACACCTGAACATCTGGTTACCTCAGAAGAGGTTTGGACTAGCCACTTCTCAGCTGGAAAGCTGAGTGTTGCACAAAGACAGTCAGCCTGCAGGGAACACTGGAGACAAAACCACATTTCAATCAACAGAAGTGGTGCATTGGTGGCAAAGGAGCATCATTATGGCCAGTCACTGTGATAAGCTAAGTGAAAGCACACTTATTAATTATTATTTCTTACTTGTGGCACCCACATAGTTCTAGTTATTGTCAACATTTTTTTAAAAAAAGGCACAGTCATTATGATTCATCTTCCATGACAGACTGGCTCAACCAGAGGGGAAACTATGGCGCATCATAGGAGATGTTTTCCTGACTGAAAATTGAAACATGTCAGCAAAACTGAAATTTTCCCATGGAAAATTTTGATCTTTTTTGAAATGTCATTTTTCATCCAAAACCATTCTGATGGAAAATTCCTGACAGCTGTAAAATATAAAACTATATTAAAATAACCTTTTTTTAGGTTGCAAAGCTAAGCCCCGGAAGTTTAAGAAATGAGGCATGGTTCCTGTAGAAAAAAACACAAAAACTGTATGTGATCGTGTAAATTATAGGTTGTTTCATAATGCTTAGGGGTAAAAAACAGGCCCAATTAAGGTAGCTCAAGCAACTGTAAATCTGGCATTTCCTAACTTCTGAGTCCTTGATTTTGCAGCTATTCTATATTGGTTGTTATACCACACTTATATCTGAAAACTTTCCAGTTGATCATTAAGCAATGTGACTAATATCTGCCATGTGCTTATTCTATCATCATTTCCCCAGGAATAGATTTGTGTGCAGTGGAGTTTTGTTTTGGATTTTGGAAAATATGTATAAAAACACCTGATGCTGCAAAGATATGTTAGATAAAGAAAGGTCAAAGTATGAAGTATAAGGAGGAGTGTGATAAATTGTACTCCTTAACCACTGAGGACAGAACAAAAAATAATGTGCTTAAATTGCAGCAAGGGAGATTTAAGTTAGACATCAGGAAAAACTTCCTAACTGTCAGGGTCATTAAAATGGAACAAATAACCTAGGGAGATAGTGAAATCTCCATCACTGGAAGTTTTTAAGAACATGTTAGACGAACATCTGTCAGGGATAGTCAAGCTAATATTTAGTCCTGCCTCAGTACAGAGAATTAGACGAGATGACCTATCGAGGTCCCTTCCAGTCTTACACTTAGAGTAGAATGTGGTAAGTAGAGGTGTGCAGGAACTGGATTTTGTGTTTCATGGGAAATTCCATGATTTTGAAAAAAAAAATCTGTTCCAAAATGGGGAGAAAAGTCCCCAAAAAGTTCAAAAATTGCCCTGAAACAAAATAATACTAATAAAATAATTTTGTGTTGATGGAAACATTTTGTTTCAATAATAATGAAATGTTTAGTTCTAATTCTGACATTTAAATTTTTTTATTAATTTAAAATAAAACAAAAGTTGTTTTAATATTAAAAATAGAAACATTCTTATCCAAAAAATGTCAAAACAGTATGTTTCAACCTTATCGAAATACTTTGTTTCAGTTTTTTCCCAAAATGTGATTTCTTCAGAATTGAAATGTTTCTGTAAAATAGTTTGCATCTAATGAACTGGCATTTTCAGATGGAAAAAATGTCATGGAAGAAACTTTCTGACCAACTCTAGTGGTGATTGTTGTAAGATGTTCCTGGCAGAGTTCGTTCCACAGTGTTGGTCCAATCCCTGAGACAGCTCTGTCTGCAAATTAATTATATTCTTTCAATGCAGGTGTGTGTGTGTGTGTGTATTTTTCTACCGTGTTTTAAAAAGAAATTCTATTATGTGCATCTGTAACAACCTCTCACAATCACCATCAGGGATCATTAGTGTACGTTGAACCCTTAACCTGTAGCACAGAATGCTACTATTTGAACTAAAGGACTAACCACATTAGCCAGCAGTGGGAGAAAATTCTTATCTTAGAGGGGGATGGACCAGTGGCTTCAGGTCCTGGTCTGGGGGACTGAGGAAGCCCAGCATAGTCCTTCCCTCCCACTCTCTTTCCCCTGGGAGTTGTGGGAGTTGCTGCCTCTTGTGGTAATCCAACAGGAGAGCTACAGCCACTAGGGCCATGTCACAAGTCTCGGTGGCCTGTATCTCTGTCTAGGTCTTTTTCTCTCCTACAGCTGTTTTGGAAATTCCCAAATATTTCTAGTACCATGTGCAATTGTTACTGCTGCTGCTATGATGGCAATGGCAGTCAGGCACTTCAAAATTTTCCCAGCTTCCCAAATTTTCCTGAGGAAGACGAGTGAGAGAATGGATATGGTTATTTTTACCAGTTCATATGTCTGCAGCAGCTGAGCAGAATTTTATGGGACAGATAAAAGGCACCTTTGCAGTTCCTGCACACCTCTACTTACCACATTCTGTTCTAAGTGTAGGACTGAAGGAGCCTCTAGCAGTCTGCTGGAAACAATGAAGGTGTGACAGATTCTCAGAGAGAATGTCACAAGAATATTTTATAATGGAAAGTGCTAAGCAACCTGCATACAGGGGTAAAAGCTGTCTCCCCCTATAATTTATAGATGATCCCTAATCTTGCCAGAATCAGCTGGCTGACATCTTCTAGGCATCACAATACTTCATCCTGAGTGGTCTCTTGCAACATGTGTTAACGCCTTATGCTGAACAATCCATTCCACCTTGTATTCAGGTGTGAGACTCGAGTGTGTTTCCCATACCTGAAGAAAAGCTCTGTGCAAGCTTGAAAGCTTTTCTCTTTCACCAACAGAAGTTGGTCCAATAAAACATATTTCTTCACCCACCTTGTGTATCGAATATCCTGGAACCAACATGGCTCTATCAACACTGCAGACAACAGAGCAGAAGAAGTAGAAAGTGTGAAGACACCTGTAAATGGTTTCTTTTCTGCAGAGATAGAATCATAGAATCATAGAATATCAGGGTTGGAAGGGACCCCTGAAGGTCATCTAGTCCAACCCCCTGCTCAAAGCAGGACCAATTCCCAGTTAAATCATCCCAGCCAGGGCTTTGTCAAGCCTGACCTTAAAAACTTCCAAGGAAGGAGATTCCACCACCTCCCTAGGCAACGCATTCCAGTGTTTCATCACCCTCTTAGTGAAAAAGTTTTTCCTAATATCCAATCTAAACCTCCCCCACTGCAACTTGAATTATTTAGATTTAGATTTTGAAATTTAGATTATTCTAAAAGCACAAGTCTCTGCTACTCAAGCTAAAGACCAAGTCCATTAGCTGTGAGGCAACAGCAGATTCATAAAACTTGCTATGCGGCCTTGCCATTAGCGTGGCAAAAGAACCCACACGATGTTAGCATGGGTGACAATAATCTTATTAGTGACAGAAATATATGAGATTTAGAGCTTCATATGGCTAATATATAGGCTTGGAAGGATTAATTTTTTATTGGGAAATATTGATTTCACCGTATACACACAGAACAATACAAAATATTTCAACTGATAATAGAAAATAACAGATAGACAAAGGAAGAAATTCTCCTTGAGAATGTTAAGAATCAAAATCCAGTGATTTAGACTTGAATTAGGCTTGTTACAAATGTAGTAATGAATGAATAGGAAAAACAGGTATGATTTGTTGATTTAAGGATATTTACTAGGGATGTTTTAACAAGGAATGTTTCATAGGCGCCGACTCCATGGGTGCTTCAAGGCTGGAGCACCCACAGAAAAATATTAGTGGGTGCTCAGCACCCACCGGCAGCCCTGCGGATCAGCGTCTCACCTCCCCCTCCCCATGCCTCCTGCCTGCTGACAGCCCCGCCAATCAGTTCCTCTCCCTCCCTCCCAGCTCCTCTCACCTGCTGCGACTCAGCTGTTCAGCAGTGTGCAGGGAGGGGGAGGAGCTGGGGCAGGAAGAGGTGGGGGAGTGAGTGGAATGCGGTAGGAAGAGGTGGGGTGAGGGTGGAACAAGAGCGGAAAGGGGGTGGGGGAATGGGGGAAGCAGTAGAGTGGGGGTGGGGCCTGGGATGGAGCAAGGGACGGAAGAGGCAGGGCAGGGGTGGAGACTTGTGGAAAGAGGTGGAATGGGGGTGGGTCCTGGGTTGAGCATCCCCTGAGAAATGAGGAAGTGAGCGCCTGTGGAATGTTGGTAGTCTGTGTTTTAATTGGTGAAAAGCTTTAACATTTTGAATCTCAATGTCTACTGTCATTAAATATTTGTCTGACCCCCCCCCCACACACACATTATTTCCCACAACAGTGAACATTTAAATAGGTAAAAATTAAAAAATATGCTTAAAGCCCATAATTTTGCACATCTGCAAAAATTTAAATAGATAAACATCTAAAAGAAGCTTAAAAATAAACATCAATATTATCTATCAAAATTATATAAACAATTAATTGAATTCTGCCAAGCCTACTAATAGTTGGGTCCATGGTGTCACATGATTTCTGCCAATGGGTTCACATCAGTGTTAAACAGGATGTGGAAAAGCACAGAGACTTGCGGAACACCACAGGTGAGCAGGAGCAACCATCCATCTCTACATTATGGGTACTACCTACCGGGGAAGACTGGGATTACTCCCTGCTTTTCCTTTAACCCAGGCCATATTTTTAAGGTAAGACAGTAGAATAGGTAAATAAATGACTGTCTCTCTTGACTTACTTCTGATCCTTGAGCAATGGAATCAAATTCCAGGGACAGAATACAACTAATCTGTTAGGATTGTCATAAAGAGATGTCTTTATATTCTTTTTAATGTTCAAGGTTTCCCATGTATAAAAAATACACTAATATATTGGCTACTAAGACTTTGTGTGTCTCCCACACACAATCCTACCTAACCAAACAAAATATTATCTCAAGTCTTGGGAAAAATTCTGTTAATTTCTAACTTCTGACCTTCATAGCTGCACATTCCTCTGGATATAGATCATTTGTGGTCAGGTTTTCATTTTGGATAAGCAATAATCTGTGCAGGCTCCAGTTTGGCTATCAATATATCCATTTATGATTACATACAAGTGAAGCCTTTTATCAGCAATAAGGCCTTTATTGTGCAATGGTTTTCTAACATAAATTGAACTCAGGAGTTCATGACCCCTTTCATCCTAGTTAAATAGCCACTGAATATATCTTTGGATTTTCCACTGCTAAGGGTTAGTAATAGTAATGTGTCTTGACTGTTCCAACTTTTCAACTTATCTTTAAAATAGAATATGGTAGAGTTATTGATTTTTCTAAGACATATTCTACTGCCAGGGCTTGCTTTCTAATTGATAGTTAAACTACAACATGATCAAAATAAAAGGCTTTGTATCAAATCTCTGAATACTAATCTGACATGAACAACTACTAAACCTATTGCATAATCACCACATTTCTTCAGCACCATTTTTTTCTAATATGGCTGTTAACTTTGTTCAAATCCATTAACAAAAATAACAGCAAATACTGACTGTTTTATACAGCCGCATCAGAGTTCCTAAAATCAATAGAAAGCTACATTATGTTTGCCTCCATTGCTAATTCCATCCTTCATTACTGAACTTTAAAAGATATAAGTGCCTAAATCCCAGTTTTGGCTGGAGCATGCGCACTGTAGTCTCCCTCTAGATGTTCTGACACATATCTCCTGTCTAACTCCCAGAGCACTCATGAACTGGGAGAATTGGGGGGGAAACATTCAGCAACCTAAATCTCGGGTGGAGCCCGATCAGATTGCTGGTGTCTGAACATGCCTCCCAGATTGCGTCCCATTCAAATCTAGGAGAAGGAGGCAGTGCCACCATTCAGCTTATGCCTTTCAGCCCAATGGTTAGAGCACTCAACGGGATTTGAGAGATGCAGATTCAATTTCCCCCTCTGAGGAAGGTAGAGAAGAGATTCTCCTACTTTGCAAAAGAGGGCTCTAACCACTGAACTATGGGATATTCTGATGTGGGTCTTTCTCCATCTCTCCTGTTGAATCTGTTTCTCTGTGTATAAAGAATGAAAGAATGATGGGATTATGGGGACTGGACCCAGGATCTTCCACCTCTTGGCTGGGTGGCTAACCACTGGATTATGGAGCCATTTTTACTTGTAGGTACATGCTCTTTCTTTCTCTGGCCCAATGACTATTTAGCCATAGTGGAACAGCCATTGGATAGGGCAGGGAGGGAGAGAGAGGGAGAGAAAGAGAGAGAGAGAGAGAGAAACTGTGTAGTCCAATGATTAGGGCACTCATCTGGGAGATGGGAATCCCTGAGCTCAGTCCCTCTGCTCTAATCATTATTTATTTACAGTGAAACATCTTCAACAAGATGCAGAATATTCCATAGCTCAGTAGTTAGCATACTCTTCTGAGAAGTGGGAGAGTCTTGTTCGAATCCGTTCTCCACAGCAAGCAGGGGCGGGGAGGGGGGGGATTGGATCAGTGTCTCCCAGTCCCAGGTGTTGTCCCAAACATGAGGTTCCAAGTTATAAAAAATGTTGGCAGCATCACTTTCACCACACTGATTTGTAATGGCACCCAGTCCTACAGGCATGCTAAGAGGCTGACTACAAGACTGGGTCCCATGCACAAGATGGCCAAATGACTGTCTTCCCTTAGTTCAAGAATTGCTGTGGGGCTTAGATGGGAAATAGGCTTCTGGTTGCCTAGGGGGAGGCAGCAGTGCACATGCACAGAGGCAGAAAAATAGGCATTGAGTGAGTTTAGGCACCTACAGGGTTTGCTAGGAGTTTTGTGGATCTCAGGGGAGCCAAATCTGGGATTTGGGCACTTATATCTTGGGTTTAGATGCCTAAGTAGCTTCATGGAACCCACCCAAACTGCTTAAATTTACCCACATATGTAGTCCCCTTCACCTCAATTGACCTACTCATGTGAAAAAAGTTAGGTGCTGTGTGTCTGCAGGATCAGAGGTGTCATAATATTTACATTGGTGCTTATGGGACACAGAGTTGCATATAATATAGCATTTTTACAATGGCAGAATTAACTCAGTGATAGAAATTCAATGAGTTGACAAAACACAATATCTTTAACATTCACAATTATTGTGAGAATTCTCTGTTCTTTTTTAGGAGTCCTAAAAAAATAGACAAAATTGTTCCGATAATTGTACACTACAGGGTAGATTTTTAAATATATTTCGACAGCTAGTGGGATTTTCAAAAGTATCTCGGCACCTAAAACTCATACATTTCAATGAGTGTTAGGAGGCAGGTGATTTTGAAAATCCCACTTTTAAAAGTGCCTAAACACCTTTAAAAAGCTGGCCCAAGTCTGTTTGTTAAGCTTCCACTTGCTGCATGGAACCCTTCAACAAAACTTTGCCATACCCAGAAGTTTTGCCACAATAGTAAAAGTGTGAATGTTTCTTTACTCATATTTATTTCATAAAGCAAATACTGGCTGGCCAACCGCAGATCACAGGGAAGAGGCTGGATGGAAACAAGTCAACTTTGATTTGTTTTATATAGAATGGTCTAATATCTGCATTGTGATTATAAGATTGAAGGGCTGTTTAAGGTACAGTCTATTTTTCTCCACATCCATTCAATAATTATCTTTAGAGAAAGTGCTGTGGTGTAGCCATTTAGTTTTCAGTTTTCAGCTTTCCTGCATAGAATACATATTTGTAAAGGTCATTCTGTGTTTGATAAATAAACGTATGGCCTTGAACACCTGAGCAAACATTCAAAGTGGTCCGGGGCTTAATCATCTTAGAAGCAAAATAACACATTTGGCTTTCAAATGAATTGCATCTCCCCACTGTTGTTCTGAAGCAGAAATCTATATTTAAGCGCACCACATGTGCATTTTAACTGATAGTTCATTACTAAAACTATTTCTGGCTCAATCCTTAAAATCATTTTATAAAGATCTGCTTTTCAATGATGTATTATGCAAAGCAACACATTTACAGCACATAGTTTTTATATTAATATATCATGACTATTCAGATACTGAACTCCTTTTCAGGATTAACATTTTATAGAAACTTTATGCGGAAAAAACAAACTGCTTGATTTCAGAGGAAATAGTTTGAAGTATGGAATTGGTATTATTATTATCTGCTTAGATCAGGATGAGCTGCAAATAATGTTAAATGGTTACTGAAAAAAAACAAGTTCTCATCATGATGGAGAGAAAAAAAAAGAACAAAAACCAAAACAAAAAAACCCCACAAAATCCATATGCATTTAAATGTTTTAAGAATAGATAAATAGAATCATAGAATCATAGAATAACAGAGTTGGAAGGGACCTCTGGAGGCCATCTAGTCCAAGCCCCTGCCCAGAGCAGGACCAATCCCAACTAAATCATCCCAGCCAGGGCTTTGTCAAGCCTGACCTTAAAAACTTCTAAGGAAGGGGATTCCACCACCTCCCTAGGTAATGCATTCTAGTGTTTCACCACACTCCTAGTGAAAAAGTTTTTCCTAATATCCAACCTAAGCCTCCCCCACTGCAACTTGAGACCATTACTCCTTGTCCTGTCATCTGCTATCACTGAGAATAGTCTAGATCCACCCTCTTTGGATCCACCTTTCAGGTAGTTAAAAACAGCTATCAAATCCCCCCTCATTCTTCTCTTTCGTAGACTAAACAATCCCAGTTCCCTCAGCCTCTCCTCATAAGTCATGTGTTCCAGTCCCCTAATCATTTTTGTTGCCCTTCGCTGGACTCTCTCCAATTTCTTCACATCCTTCTTGTAGTGTGGGGCCCAAAACTGGACACAGTACTCCAGATGAGGCCTCACCAGTGTCAAATAGAGGGGAACGATCACGTCCCTCGATCTGCTGGCAATGCCCCTACTTATACACCCCAAAATGCCATTGGCCTTCTTGGCAACAAGGGCACACTGTTGACTCATATCCAGCTTCTCGTCCACTGTCACCCCTAGGTCCTTCTCTGCTGCCTAGCCATTCAGTCGCTAGTCTGTAGCGGTGCATTGGATTCTTCCGTCCTAAGTGCAGGACTCTGCATTTGTCCTTGTTGAACCTCATCAGATTTCATTTGGCCCAATCCTCCAATTTGTCTAGGTCTCTCTGTATCCTATCCGTACCCTCCAGCGTATCTACCACTCCTTCCAGTTTAGTGTCATCTGCAAACTTGCTGAGGGTGCAATCCACACCATCCTCCAGATCATTAATGAAGATATTGAACAAAACCAGCCCCAGGACCGACCCTTGGGGCACTCTGCTCGATACCGGCTGCCAACTAGACATGGAGCCATTGATCACTACCCGTTGAGCCCGACAATCTAGCCAACTTTCTACCCACCTTGTAGTACATCCTTCCAGCCCATACTTCTTTAACTTGCTGACAAGAATACTGTGGGAGACCATGTCAAAAGCTTTGCTAAAGTCGAGGAATAACACGTCCACTGCTTTCCCTTCATCCACAGAACCAGTTATCTCATCATAGAAGGCAATTAGATTAGTCAGGCATGACTTTCCCTTGGTGAATCCATGCTGACTTTCCTGATCACTTTCCTCTCCTCTAAGTGCTTCAGAATTGATTCCTTGAGGACATGCTCCATGATTTTTCCGGGGACTGAGGTGAGGCTGACTGGCCTGTAGTTCCCAGAATCATCCTTCTTCCCTTTTTTAAAGATGGGCACTACATTAGCCTTTTTCCAATCTTCCGGGACTTCCCCCGAATGCCATGAGTTTTCAAAGATAATGGCCAATGGCTCTGCAATCACAGACGCCAATTCCTTTAGCACTCTCGGATGCAACACATCCGGCCCCTTGGACTTGTGCACATCCAGTTTTTCTAAATAGTCCCGAACCACTTTTTCCTTCACAGAGGGCTGGCCACCTCCTCCCCATGCTGTGCTGCCCAGTACAGTAGTCTGGGAGCTGACCTTGTTCGTGAAGACAGAGGCAAAAAAAGCATTGAGTACATTAGCTTTTTCCACATCCTCTGTCACTAGGTTGCCTCCCTCATTTAGTAAGGGGCCCACACTTTCCTTGGCTTTCTTCTTATTGCCAACATACCTGAAGAAACCCTTCTTGTTAGTCTTAACATCCCTTGCTAGCTGAAACTCCAGGTGTGATTTAGCCTTCCTGATTCCATTCCTACATGCCCGAGCAATATTTATATACTCATCCCTGGACATTTGTCCAATCTTCCACTTCTTTTAAGCCTCTTTTTTGTGTTTAAGATCAGCAAGGATTTCACTGTTAAGCCAAGCTGGTCGCCTGCCATATTTACTATTCTTTCTACACATCGGGATGGTTTGTCCCTGTAACCTCAATAAGGATTCTTTAAAATACAGCCTGCTCTCCTGGACTCCTTTCCCCCTCATGTTATTCTCCCAGGGGATCTTGCCCATCAGTTCCCTGAGGGAGTCAAAGTCTGCTTTTCTGAAGTCCAGGGTCTGTATTCTGGTGCTTTCCTTTCTTCCTTGTGTCAGGATCCTGAACTCGACCATCTCATGGTCACTGCCTCCCAGGTTCCCATCCACTTTTGCTTCCCCTACTAATTCTTCCCAGTTTGTGAGCAGCAGGTCAAGAAGAGCTCTGCCCCTAGTTGGTTCCTCCAGCACTTGCACCAGGAAATTGTCCCCTACAGTTTCCAAAAACTTCCTGGATTGTCTGTGCACCGCTGTATTCTTCTCACAGCAGATATCAGGATGATTGAAGTCGTCCATGAGAACCAGGGTGTGCAATCTAGTAGCTTCTGCAACTTGCCAGAAGAAAGCCTCGTCAACCTCATCCCCCTGGACCGGTGGTCTATAGCAGACTCCCACCACGACATCACCCTTGTTGCTCAGGCTTCTAAACTTAATCCAGAGACTCTCAGGTTTTTCTGCAGTTTCATACTTGAGCTCTGAGCAGTCATACTGCTCCCTTACATACTGTGCAACTCCCCCACCTTTTCTGGCCTCCCTGTCCTTCCTGAACAGTTTATACCCATCCATGACAGTACTCCAGTCATGCGAGTTATCCCACCAAGTCTCCGTTATTTCAATCACATCATAATTCCCTGACTTTGCCAGGACCTCCAGTTCTCCCTGCTTGTTTCCCAGGTTTTGTGCATTTGTATATAGGCATTTAAGATAACCCGCTGATCGCCACTTGTTCTCAGTATGAGGCAGGAGCCCTCCCCTCTCACACGCTCCTGCTTGTGCTTCCTCCCGGTATCCCGCTTCCCCACTTACCTCAGGGCTTTGGTCTCCTTCCCCCGGTGAACCTATTTTAAAGCCCTCCTCACTTTGACTGTCTCTCTGTATTTCTTTCTGGTAGGCACTATGGTCTTGAGGGAGGATTTGAGAGGGCAGTGGTTTTGTGGATCAGCTCATGTCTAGGGGGAAGCAGAAAAGAAAGGGTAGAGAAGGCCGGACTGTGGGAGAAACAGACAAATGAGGCATCATTAAAGGCATATAAGGGATGGAATGGACAATGCAATAAAAGCAGATAAAGAAGGTCAGAGTTAAGCATATCTTTCTAAAAGGTATGCTATAATCTAGCTTCTGGGAGGAATTCTGTAGCCTGTCCATGCAAGACTTGGGGTAGACGGTCACATTAGTCTCTCCTGGCCTTGCAATCTGTGTCTATTAATTCCTCATGGTCATCCTCTTCCTTCATGGTGTATGGAGAGAACAGGATTGCTTGCATTGCCCTCAACATGCTCATAACACTTACAGCTCTGTATTAAGACAATTACTATAACCAAATCTTGTGTTTCAGGGCTTCAGTTAGTTGCCTCTAGGATCAGGAAGGAACTCTCCCCCCACCCCTTCCCCCCATGCATGTTCAATAAGATATATTCTGGGGGTGCGGAAGGGGAGGAGAAGATTCACCTTCCCCTAAAGCATCAGAGAATGGGTATCACAGCTGGAGATGTGACACAAGATGGTGTGGACAAGTGCTCTGAGGTGTCACAGAGAATCCTCTTTCTTATATGCCTGGCTGGTGTGTCCTGCTCACTTGCTCAGGGTCAAACTAATTGCCAGATTTAAGTTTGGGAAAGAATTCTCCACCAGGTCAGACTGGCAGGGATTTTAGCATTTTTTTCACCTTCCTCTCCAGCATGATGTGTGAATCATCTGCTGGAATCATGTGGATATATCTCACCTAATAAATTCCCTGCCACTGCAGGAGGCATTGGTGAAACACTTTGGTCTAACTGAAATCCTTAGGCTCAACACAGGAGTATGTGTGTGACATGTAGAAATATACAGGAGGCCAAACTAGATGATTTATGGTCCCTTCAGGCCTTAAAATCTGTGAAATCTATTACATGAAATCAAGGCCCTGATGGCAAGATAAAGAAGCTTGACTACGGTATGGAAGAGAATGAGGAGACACTGCAGATGGCAGCTGATGAGTGACATGGGATTTAGGAAGATTGGACACCAGTGAGATGAGACTACATTAGGAGATCAGCAGGAGGTCAGACTAGATTATCATGATAATCCCTTCTGGTCTTAAAGTCTATGAGTCTATGAAATGTTTTGTTTGACCCCAAATGATTTTTTCCCTGATTTTTCAGTTCACCAAGAATTTCAAAAAAATTGTTTAAAAATATTTTGTTTTTTTTGAAAAACCACCGAACTGCAAATTCGATTATTCACAGAGCTCTACTGCTGAGACATTAGAAGAAACCAGTCTCAGGCCCAAGAGACCACAGGGAAGCACTGCAATGGTAGCTTAGCCCCAGATCCTTGCACCCTTCCTATGCTTTCACACATTAGGGTCAGACATAATCTGCTTCATATTAAGCAGTCATAATTTTAAAAAAAATCCCACAATAATATTAGTGCTGCCAGCCCCAAATGTATCAATTGCCTGTTGATTACTTCAATAACCTTTGCTCAACACAGACATAAAAGCTTTATGGAAGTAATTGTGACTAATCTGATTAATAAAATGAATCCGTATAGCTGTTCTTGTCTTTTTTTTTTTTTTGTCCGAACTGAATTTAGAAAAGACTAACATAGCTTTCATTGGACTACAGATTACATTTGCTTTCCAAATGAAATTGTGAAGCAAAGGGATTTGATTTACTAGCTTGAAGGATGAGGTGTCATTTGTAATTCTTATGTTCCTAGTTGGCAGTTTTATGGGAAAAATAATTGAAACTGCAGATGTTCTAACGTTGATGCTTAAAGACGATGCAATGGAGAAAGGACAATAACACATCTCCATTTCACTTGCTAAATTCCATGCAAACTGGGCTGAGTAAAATACTCAACCGTAGACTTTTGTACTGGAAAACATCTAGCACTATTAATCACAGCACAAAGGAATGACTCCCCTGGTTCATGGAGAGCAAAGGCAACAGTGCCAAAAGAGCAGAATCTCTGGACCAAGCTTCTGTGCACTGAGAAGCTGCAGTATAAGTCCCTCAGCAGAGAGGGATTGAGTCCTGCTCCCAGAAGTCCTGTTTTTCACACACACAACCTTCTTCATCCCAGACTTCATAAATTCCTGCTCATACCCCAGTCTCCAAATTCTTTCAGCTACCGCCCCACGCATTCCTCTTGCACATCCAAGGCCACCCTGCAGTATCCTCAAAGCCCCGATCAAGCACCTATGGCCCTGTATAGCCCCACTCACTGTTTCTTCCCCACGCCACAGTCTCCCTTCATGTTCCATGTTCTACTTACCCAAATGGAAAGCTCCTGCTGTCTAGCCTGCTTCCCTGGCTTACGAGAAGTGTGTGCAGAGAACCTGTGGTTGGTCAGGGAAATTGGCAGGTAGCATCAGAAAATAGAAGTAACTGACAGATCTCAGCCTAATCTTTGCAATCAGGTTGTTGTGATTTAGGGCTTTATGGGCCAGCTTCTGATGCCCTTATTTATGTTGCGAGGCACCAAATTCCACTTGTGGGGTACGGTGCTACCCTGTCTGAACAAGGGTGTCAGAACCTGGCTGTATGGGTTTAATTCTGCAGTCCCAAAAGTAGCTTATGTCTGAGATATAATCACAGTGTGTGCATGTGTGTGTGTGTGTGTGTGTGAGAGAGAGAGAGACAGAGAGAGAGAGGACTGCGGTTGTTTAGCTAGGGGAAACTACATGAATGAAAAAGCTGTCATTGGTCATTTTCATAAAGGGAATCTTTCTAAATGTTTATTCTGCAAAAGTTAGTAAAGATTTGACTGTGCCAAATTTGGAGACTAAAGTCAATTATTAAAGTTAAAAAAAAAAACATAGGGATTATTTCCCACTGCTGCAAGAAGAAGAGGGGAGTTGAATAATATTGTTGATCATGGAGGATAGTCTGCCATTTTGTTCTCCAGCCAATAAGGGGTCATTAGAAATATGAATAAGGGGATGCATTAGGACCAGGCAATGTCAGATAATGATAAACTATTTTCACAGATGAGCAGGGCCGGCTCCAGGCACCAACTTTCCAAGCAGGTGCTTGGGGTGCCATTCCGAATGGGGTGGCAGTCCGTGTCCCACGGCGGCAATTCGGTAGAGCCGCCCCTGCAGATGAGAGAACTAAACAGGTGGAAAGACCCAACAAAACGTGTTTCTGTCGCTTAAACCACAACTACAATGCCTCCTGAAGCCTCATATTTGTGGAGAAATGAGTGACAAAGAGGGAATGGAAAATTCTCCAAAGGGACAATTATCTGAGGTATGGTGATGTTCCACATAAAGGTGCTTGGCTAAGAGATTTTCACAAGGTTAGCACAGTGTGTACTTAGTATTATACAGAGCATTGTATGCTTCCTGTTAAAATACTCATTCTATAATAGGTTGGGCTTATCGTCTCATTGTACAGGTGCTGACTTGTCTCATTTTTCCATCAGCCGGTTGGTTGATTTGGGTGCTTTGGCTCTTCAGCTAAAACATTTTGCATCTATCAGTCGAGCCCCATATAAAACCCAGCCTCGGCTCCTGCAGTGGTAGTAACAAGAGGAGGGAGAAATGGGAAAGTATGTGTATTTAAATAATTTAATAGATGGCCAAATGTGTTTTGGAAGAAATTCATCTGGGCTCAAGAAGCTTAAAAATAACTGAACTATGATACCAAATGTCTATGGACTCTTTTAAAAGATTAGTTTCATACTGATGAAACAGTCACTGTTTTCCAGTGATCATTCTACAGACATAAAGTGATATAGAGCTGAATAAGAAGATATAGAAGGAAGGACAAAATCTATAGCAAAGCTGTAAAGCTCAATATTCAGATGCTGAGTTGCTGAATACAAGATAAAACACATACTTGTGGTATTTTAAAAGGTAAAAAAAGAAACCAAGTTTGGATCTGATCCTACAGTCTCTTACCCATGTGAGTAGTGTCTTCTAAACCAATAGGGCTACTTGTGGGAGTAAAAAATACTCGTAAGATTAAGAGCTTGCAGGATCTAGCCATGTATTTGTGCTATGAAGCATTAAAATAAAGACATCCTCTATATTGATTTACATTGAGATTGTTAGACTTTTACATTAGAGATCATACAGACATTAGGTACAAATGCAATATATATTAAAATATTTCCATATACAATAGCAAGTGCATCTGTGAAAAACAAACGATAGAAACAAAAGTTACAGTGTTCTGTCAGAAAGCTAGTATGCTTCTTTATATTAGTAAAAAGGCTGATTAAAATGTATTAACACATGTGGAACAGCTTGCTGTTTGATTCTTTACTATAAAGCCGTGATGTTGTCTGATTAAACTATGACCATGTATATCATTGTTGCTATCACTGTTATACAATTGCAACAAATCTTGTATAAAGTATGTCATATAAGGTATCAATGGAAAAGTTACAATCTATCAGATACGATTATCCTGTTGTATGCATATCATCTTTGAATCTAAAATTATGAATATTGACTATGAATCAGTATTTCAAATGTGTTTGTTCATAGTGTAACACCCACAAGTTGTTTACATCCAGTCTAGCCAGCACATTGTGAATGGACTGTTCAAGTTGATGGCCCATTAAAGGACACTAAGCTTGCACAATAGACCATAAAAGAAGTGTGACCCTGTCTGATGGGCCTTCTTGCGGAGGTTTTAGCCAGAGTATAGATAATGGCTGCTTTTAGGACTCATCGAAGCATTCAAGGCCATGTGACTTGATTATGGGTCCCTGGACTCCATCTTGTGCCTGTAATTTTCCACAAACTAAGACTGAGAGCAGTCCCTTCACATGGAAAAAGGTATTTAAAACTGTGGAAGCATCCCCATTTTGCCTCTTTCCTGCTCTGATCTCTGGACTATGGACTTACACTAAAAGGAGCATTCCAACCAATGGCCTGAGGACCTTCCAATCTTCTGGAAGTTACCAGAGACTTTACAAATTAGTAGTTTATTCATCATTGCTTCAAACCTGATACAAGAACTCTGCAATTATTTTATGTATACGATTCCTTTGACCATTTAAATTCTCTCCTCTTTCTTTTCTTTTATAAATAAACCTTTAGCTATTAGATATTCAAGGATTGGCAACAGTGCGATTACTGGGTAAGACCTGAGTTATATATTGACCTGGCTATGTGGCTGATCTCTTGGGATTAGAAGAACCCTTTTGTGATGGGTTAGACCCCCTTCCAGGGTGCGACCTGATGTACTGGGATTTCCCTGAGCCTGCCTGGGCTCCCTTACATGGTTTTGCTGAGCCAGGCTCTCCAGCCTCCTCCAACACACACACACAGGTAGGGACACACCCTGCTATAGAATCACCCAGAGTCTGCAATCAGCTCTGCATGGGAAGACTCAGCTTGGAAATTGCCCAGCACTCAAGTGCACCCCCTCTGGAGAGTAAACCCAAAATTGTATTGTCTTGTGTTGTGCAGAAAACTGTACAGAGTAAGCTCATGAAATTTGCTCCTTCCCTCAATGTGGAGGAAGATATGCACAGCTTTTTGTGCCTCCTCCTATCCCCCTGCCCATCGCTGGTTATGAATTGCACAAACTGGGTTTTAGAAAACAAAACAAATTTACTAACTACAAATGATAAATTTTAAGTGATTAAAAGGGATAGCAAACAGATCAAAGCAGGTTACTGAGCAAATAAAACAAAACACACAAACTAAACTTATTACAGTAAATTAACTGGTTAATAGTATCAAATTCTCACCCTAAATGTTGTTTTTTGCAGCTTGCAGAGTTTCTTGAAGGTAAACTGCACTGCTTGCAGCTTAAGTCTCCAAGTATTCCTTTCACAGGCTGACCTTTATCCCCTGGGTTCAGCCCCTGCCCCCCCCCCAGCTTAGTTCCTTTGTTTCTTCAGGTGTTTTCAGCAGTCTTCCTTCTTGTGTGGGGAGGCAGTGGAGAAGAACCCTGATTAACTCATTTTCCAGCCTTAAATAGGATTTGCAAATGGAGGGAATCCTTTGTTTCCCAGTTTGACCCCACCCCCTCTTAATGGAACAACACTAGAAGTCCAAGATGGTGTCTAGTATCAAGTGACATGATCACCTGACCCTGCAGTGTCAAAGCAGCATCCCAGGAAACTTCTCAGGAAGGAGGGAGATTAGCATCTTCAAAGTCCTATTGTCCTTCCTAATGGCCCATCCAGGCTGATTGCATGCTGTCTGGTGGGGTTCCCCAAGTACATACACAGTTGTAATTGTTACATAGTTAATATTCCTAACTTCAGATACAGAAATGATACAGACATACAAATATGATAATCATATTCAGTAATCATAACCTTTCCAAAGATATTTCACATGACCCATCTTGCCTAGAACACATTTTAGTCATGCCATATTCATATCATAACAATATCTCAATGAAGAATATGGGGCATAGAGTCTTTGTTTGATTAAACTCATGTTCAATAACCACTCATCATTAAGTCTAGTGTTTGGGTGGTGAAACAAGAGCTGGGATACCTAAGGAGAGTACATTTCTGACTTCCTATTAACCAGTGTGGTCAAGTAGAAGTTTTCTTTTGTTATTGGCTTGGCATATCTTATGGAAGAATAACCACCAGCTTGGCCTGGGTCTGCCCCATTTCTCAGCAGTTTGTCCTGAATCTGGTATTCTCAGCTGTGACCCACTGAGGCACGGTAGCAAAATCACTTTTTCTGGAGATTCTCAAGGTGTCCCTAGAAAGGTTCTTAGCCCAGAAGTCGGTTAGCAAAAAGACAATGTGCTATAAAATTGCTTTCCTAAAATCATCCTTGTATGAGAGAAAGTTTGTATAAAGGGTTTTCTAAGGTGAAATCATGAGAGGGAGTTAAAAAAACTACTAGTAAGGCATACTGAATGTTATTTTTTCATGAGTTACAGTATTTTTTTCTTTATTTTCAACTCAAGATGGGAGAAAGTAACAACATGGGAGAAAAAAAAGATAAATGGCTTTGAAAAAGTGCCACGAGGAATGATTCTCATGGGAATAAATACAGTGGACTCTCAAAGAAAGGAAAATTCACCCCAGTTTAGAGATTGCACCCAAGGCCCTCTGCACCACTTAAAACAGAATGTTAGTGAGTCTTAAATCAGGCCCGGATTAAAGGCAATCCATCGCTCAAGGTACACCCTCCTTGGCTGTGCCAACATATCATGGCCATGCCTCCTCATTAACCTGCCCCCCCCCATACATCTAAGGGTAATAGTACTGGGGTACCTGCCCAAGAGCAGTCAGTTAGACTGCTGTGAAGTTCACCACTACAATTCTTTGAGCAGTCTGGGCTCCCACAGACTGCTGTTCCCTGTTGTCCAGCAATCTGGGATCTGTCCAGCAAAGGAAGGTCTTAGCTTCTGTATGGGCCCCTTCTGACAACATCCCTGCTGAAACACAATGGGGTGGTGGCAGTAAGAGACCTACCCCTACTCATTGGGGCTCTTGGGATAGTGTTGATGGGCCCCTAATTCAGCAGGTTTCAGGACTAACAACCCAAAAAGGAGTATGGGAAGTTCAGCCCTTTCAGAGCTATTATTCCAAGTTCTCTGTCCACCTAGGCAGACATTTGTGGCGTCAGCTACACCTGGGGCACATCTTTAAGTTTTATTCACAACCATGATTAGGGGAAACATAGATTGGGGAAACATTTTTTTTAAATGAAAGCTGAGATTCTGAAGTCCTTCCATGATTCCAGGAGCTGGGGATCCATTCATGGGCCTAAAGTGCATTGGACTTAATCCAGTCCTGATTTAAGTCAGTTTGAAGGCCTTGCATAGAGCCTTTGCACTGGGGTGACTCCTACCAAGAATTAGTAAAAGTGCCATAGCTGATCCTCTCACTGAGAGGCATACCTCCTGTGCTACACTCAGCACAGGAACTCAGGGTGGGAAGCAAATGTGGCTTGAAAACTACCTCTATACTTGGTCCTACATGGGCTGTTGGTGTGTGTTAAAGAAGCTTCAGGACTGCTATAACTTCTATTCTAATAAAACTGCCCTATAGGCCCTGATCTACATACAAGAATAGCTGGAGAGCAACACACACCTCCTTTTTGCAACATACTCCCCTCACTGGGGGCTGTGATTTGGGACATATAGAGCACAATGCCAATCCTTGCATGTTGGAGATATTATGTGAGGCTGTTTCTATAGAATTTACAGCCCTTTTATTTAACTGAAGAAGCATGAAGCAGCTGTGGTGGACCACAACATCTGGTCTATTATATGCATTATCACTTTCTCCATCACAATGGGATAGGATTGAACTGGAAGAACAGATGAAAAGACCAGTCCAAAAAGGCAGCATGTCTCTGCTTAAAATCAAGAAACATTTCTCTTACATTTTAACTAAAATTCCCATTTTATAAATAAAGACACTTTATTTCAATTATTGATGTCTGGTTTTATTTCAAGCAGCCAGCATCAATGATTACTTAAATTGATCTGATTCTGCTTTGTGTAAGAGGATAGATGAGATCTGCTTCTTTGCTTATTAAACCGGTATTACTCCAAAGATATACTTTTCCTTGACGTGTGTGAGTGTATATTTTATATATAATGCCTGTGTTTATGTGCTGTATGTGTGAGTGAGTATTTTATACACACATGCATATGTATGTGTGCATAATGTAATGTACACTTACACACACACTCACATAAACACACACATAGTATCAAGGAAAAGTAAATCTTTGGAGCAACACTGGTCTATTAAGAAAATAAGCAGATCTCATCTACACTCATATACAAAGCAGAGACAGATCAGTTTTAAGTTACTGTTGATGTCAGCTACTTGAAGTACAACCAGACATCAATCCCTAAAATGAAGCTTCTTATCATACTTGGCATCAATGCAGACCCTGTGAAAATCTCAACCATGGGTCTCAATAATGGAGCTGATAAACCAACCAAAGAAAACAGTTTCAAAAATCCAGTTTCTTGTAGCTCTACTGCTTTCACTTCCCAAACAACTGAACTGCAAATGTCAATGTTTTCTCATTACACACTCGATGGAAATATCCCAATCAATCTCTCAACAGGAACAATTGCCTGCACAAACACCACATCTGAAAGTGTTCTTCTTCTAACTTAACAACAAATTAGCCTTTATTAATTGCCTTCTGATTCATTTTTCAGTCTTTGAACAAGGTGTTTAGTTTCTGTATTTATTCTACTGTGAATGTTCAATATTAGTTGCAAATGTTCTGTACTGTTATATTTCTTCCTTCATTACATTAGAGTAATTTATTGTATTCAGTATATAGCTACTCTAAAAGGAAAGCAATTTTTAGTAGCACAAATCCTATCCAGCAGTAAAATTCAAATATTTGTGCTTGCAGTGAAATTCACCCATCTTTTGGATGGCCAATGCAGGACCTTCTATTTCATCCAAGTCTTGTATAAGCTCTGTGCCTCTCCTACGTGCTTTTATAAGAGTCTCCATCGTAGATCTGCATAGACTAGTCAGAAGGAAGAAGATGGGTCATGAGAGAAGCTGTGTATCCATATACATGTAGATCCAGTAGCAGCAGATCCCAAACCGTGCACATCTTTTCAGGCAGGCATTCAGCTCATGCACATTTTTGTAATGAAAGAGATTGTACAGGAATAAGAGTTCAAAGGCAGGCAGTGTTTAACAATATCCCTAGCCAATTCAGCACAAGGTATGTACTATCACAGTTAGCAGCTGTTGTGTCAGTGGCCCAAACTGAACAAGTGAATGAGTGTAAATTATCCTACCACCCCCAGTGATCGGGGTTGAGGATAATAAGATGGGAAAGTGTAAAACTCTGCATCCAAATTAAGCTTGTCCTATAATTAGAAAACTCAAACCTTTCCTGCCCCAATATTCGTTAAGAAAAAATAATAATGAATAAATGCAAATTTCCCTAGATGACAAATATGTCTGTAAGATTATTCTAGTTGACTTCAACTCCCATGTAAATGACACCTCTTCTGGATTACTTCACAATCTCATATTTATCATGATAGCCTTAACACTACCTACTACTAGGTGGTTGCTTGCTCAATTTATCAGTATCAGTTGTTTGAACTAGGTATAGAAATTTCACATTTGTCATAAACTCACCATCACCCCTTCCTGTTTGAAGTTGGGAAGTATCTTTCCTGTGATGGAAACAGATCATTGTTAATGTTCTGTCCTGCAAGAGTGATGGAACCAGTACATTTCCAGTAGGCTCCCCAGGGTAATATCATTGACCAGTAGGCTGACTTGTAGCCAAAATTCATGCCCCCTCATTAGTTGGTGCTATTTTGCACTACAGAGTGGGCTCAGCAGCTGCCCTTACTGTTGAACGAGAAGGGGAATGTTTTAACACACCTGTGCATTTGAATGAGGTCTGTGATCATTTTGGCATTGAAGCTCCATAAAGGCATTAAAACATGTTTCAGAATAGTATTCAGTTGACCACTCTACTGATGGCCTGATAGGACTTTACAATATTCATTGGCTTTTGATTATTAGTACAACTGTTCCTAAATTTCTTTTCCTTTAGTCCATCTTCATAGGTCCACCAAATTACAGAGACGGTGTACACCAGATGATTCAAGAGAGAAGACTGTGGGAACTATTACTTGCCCCTGGTGTACTTAATAAAAGCCTTGATTCTCTTGGACACAGCTTGCTTAGCCAGTTCCCCTGGCAGCAGCAGGAGCACAGCAGTCTGGATCTCTTGGGAAGTGATGGTCGAGGGCTTGTTTTAATACATCAGGCAGGATGCCTCCCCAGCAATGTCCTCATTGACGAAAGGGTTCATAATGCCTATTGCCTTAGAAGAAATGCTGGGTTAGTGTGAACCTGCTTCCGCACTCTGTACATGTAGATAGAATAACTCTTCTTCCTTGTCTTGCACCACTTCTTATCTCCCTTTTTCTGAGTCTCAGTCACCACTTTCTTAGAGCTCGTTTTGGGAGCAGCAACTGCAGAGTTTGGTGGATCAGGCATTCTGGTTTCTGAAGACAGTTCACTCAATGAAATACAGAAAGAAAAAGCTGGAGTGCTGGTGGCAAAAATCTCACTCCAACTTAGACTAACTGTGACATAGAAAGCTCTTGAAACCCTTCATTGTTACTATGCAAGAGGCAAAGAAGAGTTTCTTAATTTCTATTATAGCATCTGCAAAGTCCTGAGGAGTGGAGCTATTCTGGGCAATTGACAGCCTATTTTATCTGGACAGTTTCCATGTGGGGTCAGAGTCCTTTTATTTTATTTTATTCATTTTTTTTTGCTTTGAGTAATTTTCATGTTACTACATGGGTAAGATTGTTCTGATCTGGACAGAGCTGCCTGATACCATGGAGGGCAATGTCTGGCAGGGGAGAGCGCTGTGTCTGCTCTGAGTTTTGGCTAATGCCCATCACTGAGGTCCCAGTTTTTGGCTGTGTGATTTTATTTTTTATGTCTGTTTTATTTTATGTGGGCATATTGAGTTGTGGGTTTATTATGTGCTGATGATCGTAGGATGACTGTGTTATACTTTGCTATGTTGTAATGAAGCCTGGTTGGGAATCTTTGTATTTTATTTGTATTAAGGATATCTATCCATACTAAGTTTTCTCAATCATTATTTACCACCTAGTAATCAGATAGGCAGCTCATTACATTCAGATTTACACTTTCCCATCTAAATAAATCAATAATAAACACTCAGTTGATACTTAATTGCACTCGATCACAGAATAATATAGAAGGACTAATTAATTATATCTTCCTTAGTTAAGATGCAGTGTTTCCTTTCTCTACAGGTATTAGTCACCAAGAGCCATATAGGGAAAGAGATGCATTTATGTTTGTTTTGCCTTTAAATCATCTTTCTACTCTATGCTTGTCTCTACTAAATAGATATCTTGTTTTTAGGAAAGAATTGATTAGTCTGGGATTCACACTGGTCATTCATCTTTGAAGAGAGAGGTGAGCAGGTGCCTATATCAGAGGGTCCTGACAAGTCCTAGCCACTGTACTCTACCGTCAATCTAAGAGTGGTAGAATTGCAGGATTCAAGTGAAAGGGGTGGGGCAAAATGACCAAGACCATGGACTTACTCTGAGAAACTAAAGAAGGGGCAAAGGAACAGGGTGGCCAATAAACCTTTTACATAGTGTAAAAAAGTCTAATTAAATAGCAACATTATTGGACCAACATAAGCAATTACTGTATCTATTGCATTACTTAGTGCTTCAAAGCTGGATAGGTATCATCATCACACTGAAGCATGTTTCTCAGGGTAAAACCATTCTGCCTCTACAATGAATTGGTAGATGAATATTTTCATGATAAAAGTTCTACATGTAAAAGAAAAGTCCTTAAATGAATTAGAGCCCAATTCAATTCCTACTGAAGTCTGCAGCAGTTTTGCCATTGACTTCAATGGGAGCTGGTCCTAAGACTAGAATCTCCATTTATAACCAGCTTCAGAAACATTGCTGTACTCCAGAGGTCTTGCCCAACATCCTCCACATGTACTTGAAGAAAGTCATCACTGATGTCTGTGGCATTGTTAACTTAACACAATAGAACTAGAGATGAGTGTCACTTACGTCAGCATGAATTTGAAAACCTCCCAATCTATATCTCTGCAAATACCATAACTAACACTAACAGCAGTTACTAACACTATATTGATACTTGTGGCTTCTATAAGTCTAGGAAAATAGCTTCAAAATACATTCTGAAAACCATTTGGAAAAAGGATCGAGGCAAAGCATTTTGTCACCAACATTCTGAATCTGCGAAAAACCTGATCATTTTTCCATTTTCTTTTCCTCAGAGTCTTAATAGGTTTTGGAATCCATTCCAGAGAAACCTTCATTTAATCATCCACATTAGCTAGACTAATTACAATTTTCAGTACCTGACACTCCCAGACCTCCAAGCAGAATTACCTTGAAGTGTTATTTGTACTAGGCTGTTAGTATTCAGAAGACGTTGCTTAATTTCTGCTGAACTCCTGAGATTTGATAGCCATAATGTCTTTTATCTGACTTTCACTTTCTTTCAATAAAGAAACTGACGTAGTATTTTCTTTGAGATGTATAAACCTATCAAAATGGATAGCATCTGAATGGCAGAGCACTAGAACTAATAAAAATCAGTGACTGTGTGATCAAAAGCTTGTCAGCCATATTTATCTGTCACCTATATTATTTGATGTAGAAATATAGCTAGACTTTACTAATTATTTTTGTGCATTGGTTTGGTCATTTAAAATGTTATTTTCTTTAAATTATTGAATATGATTTTAATTGTAAGATAGCATAAAGGTCTTCAATGTCAACAGTAAAAAGAAAAAAGAGCAAAGGTTGTCTTCTTGAAAGGCTGACACTAAGACAACAATTTTAATATGATAATTTTTTCATTAATGGAAATCTTTGCTATTAAAATATGACTAGCCTGGGATATTAAAATATTAGAACATTAAGCCCTCTGTGTCAGTTGTTCTGGAGATATGCTGCCCTAGTTATAGCTGTGGGAGGCATTGTGCCTCAGAGAGAAGCTCCTAAAAAGTTCAGCCATTGCACTGCACTTACAAAGGCTCTCCCCACCACTGATCAGTGTACATAGGAGGGGTGGCAGACTTGCCCCTTCCTCTTCCCTGTCCCTATGTACTGGCTAGTGCCAACAGAATCAATAACCCTGAAGAGGCCTTGTTCTACCTGAGCTCATGGATTCCCATTGTTCCCATCCTGCCCTGTGACCTTTCCCTTCCTTATACCTTCTCCATCAAATGTGCCTTTTGTAGGATATTTGAGTCCCCCTTCACCTCCCTTTTGTCACCATGCAGGGATTAGGCAGAATCTGGTCTTTAATGGGCAATACAATGCCAAAGACTGTAATTTTCAAAATGCTATGAGAACCCCTTTCTCAAAGGCCACACTGGGAGCCAGCTTTGGCTATAAACAAGATAATTTCTCTTCCTCTAAACTTCCAAACTGTTCTCTCTTTCACCAGCAATGTATCACAATGAAGGATGTGTGATGTGGATTGCACATTGTGGAGAATGTGTGATTCCCTGTCAAGAAGCAATGCAGTTTTCAAGCCAGAGATTAACATTGGATTTGGACAATCCTTTTTTATTAATCAAGTAAAGCAGCTGTGCACAGCTGTTGCATCACTGAGAATTGTAGAAGCAATTTCCCAGGAGCAAAAGGGCTGCGCTTAATTAGCATGTATATTTACATATATTTGCATATGATTTTAATTGGTGATACATGAATGGTTTTTATTTTCCATGTGTATACTACTTCTCTGGAATTAATGTATTTGAAGGGGGACATGCACATTATGGAAGTGGATATGTGTTTGTGAGGACACTACAGGTTTGATTATAGCTTGATACATCTGTTCACAAATACAAACACTCTGAGCCCCAATTTTCAGAGGTGTTGAATGCCCACAGCTCTCATTGACTTCTATTTTGAGTACTCAGCACTTCTGAAAAACAAAGCCATGTACTTCCAAAGCAACTTGTAGAAATAGCAGCCCATCAATCTCCTGTTTCTTGAGCATATGTTGGAAAGTTGGAAAATGGAAGGGGAAGCAATCTCACAAGTAGCATTATTTATTTTATTTTATTTTATTATAGCACCTACTAACTCCAGTCCTGGACAAGGACCTGATTGTGCTGGGCACTGTACAGATGCAGAACCAAAAGACTGGCCCTGTCTTAAAGACTGTAAATTAAATTACACTAACTGATGATTTTCCTGAAGCTGGAGATTCAGGTTATTAACTATAGTAAGGGGATGGGGATGGAGCCTTATTAGGTTTTTTGGTTTGGGTTTAAAGTTTTTGGTTTAGACTGAACCAGGGTCAGAGTTTTACGTTTGAGAGCACCAAAATCTTCTGAGCCATTCTCATGTAAACCCCAATGAAGGAAATTCCATGGGATTCATTGTTCTTGTGAATTTTCTGCCATCTTGGGCCACATAGAAACTGAATACCTAAAACAGGAACCATCTGATTTTGGATCCCTGGTAGATCCAAGTTCACAAGGGTAAGGCTGAAATCCAAACTTCACTCTCCGCAGAACTGGAGGAATGTTGGATGTGAGCTTCTGGTTCGGGTCTGTTTTTAGTCTGGTGTAACATCCATGAGACATGCATTATTATACTCTCTAAGCATCTCAGCATGTCAGTCCTTCTCAGTTAAAAATTTCTGGATCTTTTCTAAAATGGAACAAACTTTACCAAAATCTTCCTTCTGCTGAGCCACTCTGTTATACATCTCATAAAAGTATGGGTGAGCAGAAAATTCAGCTTTTATTTCCTCAAGGAAAGTCTTAAACTGAAAGTCATTTAGGCCACAGGATCTAATGAAATTTCTGTTGTGACAGTAAGAGTTATGACATTATTGAAGCGTAAATCATTCCTATACATGGACAGTGTAATACTAAACTAATTGTTCTAAGCAATCACCCAGACAGACAATTAAATGTTATATCATCCCTTCATTTGTTTTGACTATTGAAGAAGCACCATGTGTTGGGATGCCAGTAAGTCTAAAGAAATCCACATTTTTCAGAAATCCCTTGAGAAGGTTGAAGCCCTTTGGTCCTGAGAAACCAGATCCACAAAATCTACATAGACTTCAAAGAAAAATATAAGTTCCACCCTGAATGTGCAGTCAAAAGTAGATTTGTCTTGGTATGTTCTTAACCTATAATGTAAAGTAATCAAATACATCTACGATTTAATAGTCATTCCACTTCATTCTCAAATTTGCAAACTTTGGCATTGATGTTGGAGACTACTTACTACTTTCAAAAAGAGATCTTCTTGTCAACTGTTGAGAATAGGCCATTTCCACCTTAATTGAATTAGACTCGTTAGCACTGACCCCCCACTTGGTAAGGTAACTCCCATCTTTTCATGTGCTGTAATATTTATACTGCTTTCTGTATTTTTCACTCCATGCATCTGATGAAGTGGGTTTTAGCCCACTTATGCCCAAAAGCTTATGCCCAAATAAATTTGTTAGTCTCTAAGGTGCCACAAGGACTCCACATTGTTTAAACTACTTTTGTAACTGATTGTTGTGGCAATTTCAACGTGATCAGTGACCTTTTGGAGCTATTGCTATTGGGTACAGTGTACAGGCAAGAAGCACATTTGGGGTGTTTACTTCCATACTCATTGAACTGACTTCAGCTAATATAATAGTGTTTCTTCACATAAATTCTTTGGGCACAGCTATTGTTACATTGTTTAGTAGGCACATTCCAGAAACTTTGTTATTGACATCAGAATACTCTATCCACAGTCTTAGTGTTCATGATCTGATTCCCATATTTTAATTTCAAAGTTCTTTTTTTTCCAGAAAATTGTTTAATGTATTGAACGTCTGTTGATAAGCCACTCTTTAATATGCCTCCATCCTACATGACTCCCCCAGCAGCACTTCCTTTGTAATATATTTTTCAATTTCCCCATTGGGTCTAATGATCATGGAGAAGAAGCTAGAACTAAATATAATGTCAATGGCACCAATATGTAGATTCTGTTCTTTCCTGTCCACATTACATAACTGAAGTAACAAAATTCAGAATGAGATGGGAGAACTTGTCACCATCGTATGTCCACCCAGTCGAGTATTTATCCAATTTTAATTAGCTATTTAAAATACTTATTGATGAGTGAGCACAATTCTGTTGGGGATTCCCATATTTATCCAAAAGAAAAGACATTAAATGAGAAAAAATTATCCTGCTTTTAATAAAACATGAGGGCATTATGCCTGCTTATTTACAGGGGAGATACATTTCCATTTGAGAAACTTTCCCACCTATTGTAACACAATAAAATATATACTTTTAGAAAGTCACACTATTATACTTAGGATAAATTGCACAACATGCAAAATTACATTATTTTGATTCATGTTATTTAATTATTTTCAATAAGTATGGTGATATAAAGCATAGAAAATGTGTTAGGCCATTAATAATACACTGTTTTAATGTACAACCTACAAACGAATAAAGGTAAAAAAAATTGTGAAAATTAACATTTACTTACCATTCTACAGCAAAAAAACCCTAGATTAGCCAAAGTAAATGATTTATTTATTTATTTATTTTGCTAAAGAAAAGAGTTGAAGTTAGCAATCAATCATACAGGAGAAAGTTATTGCTTAAATGAGTAGCACTCAGCTTCATCAGAATTAAACATATTCAGTTTAGCAAAGTGAAGAGCATAAAATGACTAATCCAAAATGTATTTTTAATACCTGCCATGTTTGTTCACAGAGAGAATCATACATTTAATTTAATCCCCCTTTTCACACAATTTCATTGAGAGGAACATGGAAAACTAATATAAAGTGTTCACTCAGCTGCACTTCTCTTACCTTTGCCCAAGAAAGAATAACAAGCGATGAACTTCCCAAACTAGATGCATTTGTTGTAGTCCATTATAAAAAAGTCAGTTCTTAACTTAATCAGATTTATTTCATTTCATGTAGCTATGGCCTTGTTTGCGTCCTAGATTTTCTCCAAGCCACCTCTGCTAAAATTTGTACGTGGACAACTAGGCATTCTATTTAGAGAGTTAAACAGCCTAAGCTCGTTGGTACTTTGAAAGTTATTGGACAAAAACCTGCTCCCCGGCACCAATTCAAGCCTGAATTTTACTCATTATACCAAATTTTCCTCTTATTTGAGTTACATCGGTATAAATCCACTGAGTTGAGTGGAGTTACTCAAGATTTATATTGCCATAAATCAGAGCTGAATTTATCCCACCATTTCTGAAGTATGTAGTTATAGCTTCTTTTGTTCTACACTTTCATGTTGTCATAACCTAGAGCAGGATATTACAAACTAAGGGCCAGATTCTAATGCTCTTCTTGACACTGAGTAGGATTTTTCAGCATAAATGATCTCATGGACGTCAGTATCACTATTTGTGCAGTAAAGTGATATTCAGTGTGAGTAAAAGGATCAGAATCTGGGGCAAAAGGCTGATACCTACTGAAAAAGGAAACAGTTTTATTTAAATTAGAGGCTTTCCTAGAAAAAAAAATAGCACTCAGCTCCATGGGCTCCTTGATGCCATCTAACTGCCCTTTATTATTATGAGACTTAGCATCTGTAATTATAATTGGCTTGCTCAACAACTTGCAGAATCGGGCCCAATACCCCTAAAAATTATTGCCTACTATAATAAGAAGAGAAACTCTGTTTTCCCAGAGTATTATATGAATGATACATAACAGACTATACTGCATATTACTGTACATTTTACCAACACTAGGACAGGACACTTTCAACAATGTAGGTATGCGCACAGGACAGATTTTCAAACTTAAGTAAGTCCAATTTAAAATTTTCATTTTATCAAAACTAACATTAGTTTATCTGCTGTGTTCACAAATCTACACACACATTTACCCACTTTAGTGTTTGACTTTCAAAACCTATCCTTCAGTTTACATATGGGAGAAGAGAGTTGCCAAGAGTCAGTGTTCCTGAGTAGATAAACAGCACTTCAGATGCCACTTAAAAATTATACCGGATAAAAGATTGCACCATGCTTTGGTGTACAGGCAATTAGTTTAGAATATACAGGCCGAAGGACGTATTGGATTTATATTTGGTAAAAGAGGAGGGGTTCTTCAACTGGATGGGCCCCCACACAGCCAAGGTCTGTTCAGTCCCTAAACTTTTTGCTTATTCCCTGGTCTGCTTCCTACCCCGGCACCCACCTTCCCCCATGGTTTGCCAGCCTCTCTACTCCTTCCTCCCAGGGAGCAACTGTGGGCTACTTGTCTCTATAGCCCCCAAACACACCTCCCTTCTCCCAGGGAGTGATTGCAGGCTGCCTCCCTGCAGCCTTCTTCCTGCTGTCAGCTCTCTGGCTTTATAGAAGCCCACCTGTTCCACACTGGTGAGCTTCCCCTAATTAGGGCTTTCCTCTCAGCCTTCAGAGTAATAGGCTAATTGGCCCATCTGGCCTCCTTTAACCCCTTCCTGGAGAGTGTGGGAAGGACACCACTGGTCTGGACTTTATTCATATTATAGATGTGATCAAGTCATGATCACTTGTACCTAAGCTCCAATTAATTTTTAGTTCTGTGATCAATTCCTCTTTATCCATCAAAACGAGGTCTCAAATAGAATTCCACCCATGTGAGATGCAACAATTTTGAGTTAGGAAATTATCTATAATGTTTAGAAATTTCAGGGATGTTTTAATACTGGCAGCTTGAGATCTCCAGCTTATGTCACTCAGATTGATGTCAGCCATGTTCTCTCAGTTTCACCTTCCCTCCTGTACATTATAAGGAGTCCATAAGGAGTCAGTCACCCTGTTCCTAGGTGTGGTTTGGTGGTCTGTAGCAAACATCAACAAATCCCCCATCTTGTACTTTGTCTTTTTGACATTGACCCATGAACATTCAAGATCATTTTCTTCTGAGTTGTAAGTGACTTGCAAACAGGTAATGCCATTTTGGCATAGAGTGCAATTCCTCCTCTTTTGCCCACTTGATGGTTCCTAAATAGGTTAGAACCATTGATTTTAACATTCCTATTGTGCAAATCATCCCACCAGGTTTCAGTAATACCAATGAGATCAAATTTATACTCATAGATGAGCAATTCCAATTCCTCTTGTGCATTTGCTCAGGTTCCTAGCACTGGTGTATAGGCAATTAAATAATTTCTTCTCTTCCTGTCCTTTGGTTCCTTGATTAATTTTGTTCTAAACATCTCAAATTTGTGCCAAAGGAGTGCTCACATCTTCCTTCTTTTTACCCCCTCTCCCTGTTATTAGTTTAACACACCCTCCTGACTAGCCAGACAGTCCTTGAATACACTGGTTCCCCTTTTATTAAGGTGGAGGCCATCCAACTTGTGCAGCCCCCTCTCCCCATAGAAGGTGGACCAATGTTTCACAAAACCAATACCCTCCACACCACATGACTTACCTAGCCAACAGTTCACTTCCAGAATCTTCTTCCTTCTGTCTTCCTTTGATTGTAGAACAAGAAAGATCACTGAGAAGATTCTGAGGACATTCTTCTTTTTTAGCATACTTCTGAGTTCCCTGAAGTCATCTGTTATCTGTGACATATCCTGTGACACAATGTCATTAGTGCCAGTATCAACTGATCCTGGCCTCTTTACTTCAGAAGTCTATGAAATCTAGAGTGATGACTCAAATCTTGGGTCTACAAAGAAAGCACACAATCCTGTTGCCCATGAGTCCCTTGCATACAGTTCTTTCATTTCTTCTGAGTACTGAATCTATCTCCAGCCTTATAGAATGCCATCTTGACGTCTTGCCTCTAGGGGCTATAAGCTGTCAAACTTTCTCTCTGACTTCCTCTCTCTGTGACTTATTGGTGGCCAACCCTTTTCTTTCTGGAACTTGTTTCTTGAGTGTGGCTGTCTAGGAACTCCTCAGCTTCTCTGATTCTCTGTAGCATCTCTACAATCCCTTCCAATCCAAGAATATTTTGTTCCAGCACAGCCACTGATTTGCACTTCATATACAGGGAATCCCTTCTGGTTTCAGGCAGGAAAGAAAACATGGCACATCTGTTGCAGGTCACCACCACTATTCCACATCTAGGCATTGTGGAATTTCACATAGAGCTTAACCCTATTCAAATGACCTCCAAAACTCCCTGTTAACTGCCTTTGTTCATGGTTCTCGAGTTCACTTAGCCTTTTTATACCAAGTCTCCCTACTTAGCTAAGTTCATATAAGCTCCTCCCTCACCACCAGGGAGCAATTAACTACTCAGAGACTTCACAGACAGTGGGGTTGATCAAAGCTTAAACAATCAGAGCTAGGCAACACTTACCAAGGCGCCAACAAATAGACTTGCCTCTGCTGCTTGCTCAGGGGCCAACAGCCCAGATATGTAGTGAATACACAGAGAACAAACAAACAGTTAAACAAGCAACACACAGACAGACCAAACATATCACTCAGCAAGTCCCTTCAAGCACAAAGTCCTCAGATATGCCCTCTGAAACTCTCTTGTTAGCTGCCTCTGTTGGTGGCTCAGCTGCCTTTGTTCTACACAGGAGGAACATGGTCTAAGTCTTAGAAGGCTAAAGAAGAGAGAAAAAATTCAATACAGACAATATCCCATTCTTAGGAATAGAAGCTAAGTTTATGTGACATATCATGAGACCCCCCCCACCCCCTTAAGCTGAAGGGTGCCCATGAGGAATTTAAGAATGGTTAGATTTCTAGCACAGTATGTCCTAGATAAAGCAACTTTGACTACTGTACCTGGGGCGAGTGCCTTTAATATGCCTCAAGTGAGCAGTGGGTGTATTTCTGTGAGTGATGCAGGCATCCAGGTATCCTGAATGTAGATAAAAGCTTATTTCTGTCAAATTGCTGAGCCAAACTCTACAGTTTCTTTTGGGCTTTAGAAGGATTTACTGTACAATGACTTACAGGGATTCTTCAAGTGGAGAGGAAGATAACAAAGAGTGTATAAACTTATAAGGGCTCATGGTATTAAGATGAAATATTCACTATTATTGCCATAGTATTAGTGTTGAAAGGCCTATCACATGTGATGTGTTCCAACAGTCCCAGTGCACATTACTGGTGGATAGGTATTACAGAACAAAACATGAGTAAACTGTGGCCAAGAATAAATTAAAATTAAATTCTTAAATAATTTTTACTTCCAGATAAGAAATATGTTCTTCGAAGCCACTCAAGCTTGTAAACAAACCTTGTTAATGTGTTCAGAGTTTGCAAAGAACAAATGCATAGGTCATGTCAAACTACATTAAATTGTTTGGTAAGTATAAATGAATGACAATAAAAGCTTTAGAACCTTTAATGCCTGACCAACTTTTCATCTGATTTCTTTCTTTCTTTTCTCTTTGGCAGAATGACAGTATGGCTCATTACTTTCTTTCTCATCACCTTTACCTTGTGATGGGAGGGAGAGCTTTAACAAAGGTCAAACAAATTACGAGCTCTGGACTTTGGGTCAAAGTGAGGATTTATGAAACTAAGTGACTAAGTTGCAAAACAATTCCACAGCAAGGTTTTCAAGTGAATATGACATTGACAAATCTAATGATAAAAGCATATCATTGTCATTCCTCTAAATTCCTGTTACTAGTGGCAAACTGTAACAACTAAAAATGGAGCAGTGGCTTTTAGGCGTACCTGTATCAGGTACATGTAACATGTTTATTCATGTTAGTGGAAATTGGGCTGGGCAGAAAGGTGTTCATTATAGAAACATATCTACAGATCTTAAACAGATGTTGATGCATCATATAATACATTGAAACAGTCTTCCCCACCAGTGTTTTTGATTATTTAATTATTCCAGGTTCAAACCTCTGGGGTTGCACCACTTTTGATTGTGAAGGCAGATGTGCCAGATGTGGGGTGGCTATTGCGATCTTTGTTTCAGAGGCTCTGCAGGGGGAAGGCAGCTTTAAAGCTATTTGGGATTTCATAGAAAAACTGCTGGGTCCCCAGATCATCATGGAGTTATTATTATTATCTCCCATCATGGAGTTATTATTATTATCTCCCAACTGTTTGCCTCGGCACTTTCTCACTGCAGCCTTGCCCACTTTGGGAATATGCTGGCTGGCTCTGTGAGAGCAGGCATTTGCATTTCTCAGGCCAAACAGATTTACATCTGTCAGGTACCTGAAGCCTGGGTCCCATCAGCTTGCACCTCTGGATGCAACCCTGGGTAAAATCAAACCCATTGTTTGTTAAGCACTGTCTCTGTGCCCAGATGAATATTCAACAACTCCCTGATATACTATGAATGTTTTTTATTTGGTTATGGAAAAAAAGTTGCCATTTTCTTTCACTTCTATGCATGCTCCAATAAAGACATTTGTTTTATAACAATGAGTCAACTGGGCTTTCAGCTGTTACATTCTAAATGAGGGAAATTATATTCATATGTATGATTGGGTGTATATATATGGTGGAGGCTTCATTGCCTCATTGAAACAAATAGTAAAATATTTCACCACAGTAAGGGGATGCTTTTTTTAAAAAGGGCCAACATTTTAAAATTCACATTAAGGGAGTTTCCCTCCAAGTGAACGAGACTTGGCAGATCTGGATCTGCAAGGTACACATCAACCCCCGAAGATGCTGAGCATCTTCCACTCTCACTGAATCGAAGGGGAATTGAAGCCATGGAACAGTGTGCAGACTTGGCTTCTCTGTGGCCATGATACATCAAAGCAGTGAAGCATACTTAACTTTAAGCAAGTGTGTGAGCCCCATTGACTTTAATAACTTCAGCAGGACTTAAGCACATGATTAAGTAGTCAGCTGATTCGGGATGGGGTTACTCATGTTAAAGATAAGTACAAATGTTGTGTTTGTTGCTAACATGATTTGCTGAATCAGATCCAATAGCAACCACCATCACAACTAGAGTTAGGTAAAAAAATTTGGCAGACACATTTTCTCTGTGAAAAATGAAGATTCAGTGATATTTATTGTTATGAGTTTGTGTTGGTTTCAACAAATGGTTCATGTTGCAAAAACAAACAAATGAGAAAACCAGAAAGTTTCACATTTTTATTTTTTCAGTGAGACGTTGCTTTTCAACATTTCCTAAAGTTAAAAAAATTGGTTAAATAAACCTCTCAAAATCAAAACAAAATGTTATATTTCAGGTAAAATAAAATGTTTTGTTGCAGCCCCAAATGATTTTTTGAAAACTTTTCAATTTTCATTTTTTTTTCATTTTTGGTTCAACTTGAAATATATTTTCCCAGAATTGCCAGCAAACCAAAAAAAGTATTATTCTGAAAACCTTAGTCGCCAGCACAGGATTTTCACTCTTTTGCCCACAGTAAGATTGTTTTTCTGTCCTATTTCTAAGTTGCTTATCAACATGCAATCAAAGTACCATTTTAAATATGGAAAATAACAATGTTTTTATAGTTGCATGATTTACATAAGCATATCTATTAAGGAAGTTTTAACCTCCATTACTCCCTGTGACACAACAGGTTACAATCCACACTAGTGGGCGGCTGTGTTATCCCTGCCCTGAAAACTTGGATGCCTTACAAAGCCTTGATGAAGTAGCTCCTACCTGGGTCACTCACAAACAGCTTTCTAGCATGCAAGCCACACCCCGAGTGTCTGTGTGTAACTGCAGCCTGCCAGCCACACTAGGGTTACATTCTGGCTCTCAGCAGCCTTGGATGTACTGCATGGTGATCCCCAGCACACCCCCAGTCCCAGTTTTCCTCCTAGAAATATATGTCCTGTAATGCCCAGCCCTCTCCTGGACAGTACAACATATTTTAAGTCTGTTATTCCTTAAAGGTAATAATTTGCCAGATTATTATCTCAAATAGTTATTCAGACACTTACATTTAAACACACTGGATTAGATGAAACAGTAAAACAAGTGTATTAACTACAAAGAGAGAGATTTTGAGTGAATACAAATAATGAGGCATAAAAGTCAGAAATGGTTTCAAGAAAAATAAAGATAAGACATTTATTGATACCTAACTTAACAAACTATATCTTATTCTCTCGTGCTTCCAGCCATCTGACTGGCCAAACCCTGTAGGTCAGGACCCCTCCCCGAGAGCCCAACAAATGCTTCCTTTTTCACTGCAGGTGCAGTGAACGTGATGGACAGGGAGAGAGAGGGGTCCCTTGGGGTGGTTGTCCCTCCTTTTTATGGTTGCTCTCTTGAAAAACATTTCCAGCTGGGCACTAGGAGACAAAGAGTTTATGTGGAAGATGGCTTTTTCCTCACATGTTTGGGCTTTCTGTGTTTTCCGTCCCGCTTGATGACTCTGTTTCCTGATTAAATGCAAATTAAGCAGAGCACACATTCCTTTGTTTAGGACAGACCTGTTTGCCAATCTCAGTTTGGGCAGAGCTGTGGGGTTTGGAACGTGTTAAAAACGTCATACAGGGGAACCTCATAACTTCACATACAATGTTGCCATACATAGTTTATCAGGACAATACTGACCAGCAAGTTATGCATTTTCAAATTATACCTTACAAGACGTGCCTGGTACAAAAATTATAACAATAGTGTATAGGGTGTGTACACAAGGGTTCATTCTGTCAAATTCCTGTCTCTAGTTGTGAAATAAAACACTGCAATTGCTCTAATCTTATTTTTAAGATTGGTGATCAGAGTCCCATTCCTTGTGCTAGTGTTTTGGAGATGCTGCCCTAACTCATCAATGGCTATTAGCCACGATGGTCAGGGATGGTGTCCCTAGTTTCTCTTTGCCAGAAGCTGGGGATGAGGGGCAGGGAAAGGATCACTTGATGATTACCTGTTCTGTTTCATTCCCTCTGGAGCACCTGGCATTTACCACTGTCAGAAGACAGCATACTGGGTTAGATGGACCTTTGTCTGACCCAGTATGGCCGTTCTTATGTTCTTAAGTTCTTATGTTCACTAGTTAGTGAAAGCTCTTTTGGCCTGCTCATAGATATATTTAAACTGGTGTACTGGTCAGTGCCGTGCCATCTTGTTGTGATTCATGCAAAGGATAAATGCAAGTCATGGACATTTTTAGTTTGGGTCAAAAATTTCATATCTAGATGTCTAAATTTGGCTCCTGCATATATATTTATATAGTTAAAATGAGTGTTAGGTTCTTAAATATGGATTTAATAGATTAATCTTTGGCACATAGTTTTGAAAAAAAAATTGCTTTATTCTTTTCCAAGCTATATTAAACAAAGACACTCCCACTAGCTGTCCCCATTACACACATTCATAGCACAGTAGTAGTTGAGGTTCTCAACACATATGATTCAAGAACAATGAAAGGAAATTGTACACCACACATCTGTGGGGTATCACACCCATTAACTGTGTACCTTTCATCGTCTACCTTCTGTAAACATAGACTCTCTAAAAAGTGCAAATTAAATGTTCTTACTTAAAATTAAGGGTTAAGTCAGTACTTTACACAGCATCCTCAGAACAGTTGTTAAAGGTATTGAATCACTCACTACAGGGATTTATTGACTTTTTTGGAAATATTCCCAGCATACTCCATGTTTTTTACCATCAGCCTCACTCCAGGAACTGAAAAGAATTCTATCTAGCCAAACACTTTGCCATGTTAAGAAAAAAATGATTGTTCCTGCTGGTATCCAGTATTTTTCAGTTCCACTTCTTTCTAATAATCCAATAAAATGGCCACTCTCCAGGGTGCAAGGAAAGGACTTGGCACCAGAGTGCAGAATACAGGAGGCCTATTCCTGCAGATTAGGAAAGACAGAGGGGTTCTTTGTTTGTTAGTCTGCTTGTTTTAGGGCCAGTCTTTCTGGAATGCTGATACACCATAGTGCAATGCGATAGTTTTCTTTCCTGAAAATTAGACTCCATTATCCTGACTGTTAAACTATGAACCATGGTTGTTGGGACATGCAGTTCAAAAAATAACATAAAGTTACCGGTAACTGATGAATGTCGGATCACTTGGAAAACAAAACAAGCTGCTTAAATTTCTCGTCTCCATAAAAGTCAGTAAAATTATAAAAGAGGTTTTCTTTGTTCTGACAGATGGTGACCTTTCCCATTAATCATGAGTATGCAAACACAGTTGTATTTTTATTGGCAGGCTTAAACCTGCAGAATTTATTGACTGGGAACCACAAAAATAAGGGACCGAATCAACCACACCCCCTTTTCTAGATCTGCACACAGAGGGGATCCTCTGCATGGAAGGGGAATCAGACATCTGTGCAGCATTGTGAACTCCAGACTCAGAAAAGGGTGCTCTACAGACCCAAGCCTGCAGCGGCTCCCCTCTAGCTTGTAGCAGGGAACAAGGGGACTGGCTGAGGGAGAAGCCTCCCCAGGATGCCTGCTGTCTTCATAGGAACAGTTTAAACTTGCTGCTCCCTCCCTGGTTCCGTCTGGGATTCAGGGGTATTTCTGGCCTCCTTGTTAATTTCATTCACAGTTGTTGGGGGGGGGGGGGGCAGAAGGGGGAAGGTGAGACCATGGCGGGGCAGAATACAATAGGCATTTTATTGCACATAACAGCTTAAATCCAAAGCTAATAAAAGCCAGTGGAAGGGGAAAACTCACTGTCACATTGGTTTCTCTCCTCCCTCCTCCTCCAGCCAGGCTACCCGACGATGCAGCTAGGCTCCCCCTTGCCCCCCCCCCCCACCCCCAGCAGGGGCTGCAGCGGCTCCCCTCTAGCTTGTAGCAGGGAGCAGGGGGACTGGCTGAGGGAGAAGCCTCCCCAGGATGCCTGCTGTCTGCATCAGAACAGTTTAAATTTAGCTGTTCACTCTGCGGTCTGAACCACGGAATGAGGGGCTATTTCTGGCTTCCTTGTTAATTTCACTCAAGCTTGTTGGGGTGGGGGGTACCAAAGCCTGGAAAGTTCTTTTCTGCCCCCTGGATGAGGCGATCTTCAATAATATAATACACAAAAAATACAATCAAAATCAGGAACCATTTCCAAGTTCAAATCTATCCCATTCCCTCCCCAGCAAAGGATCATGGTTATGATGTCCAAACTGCTTGCAGATCCTCTTTGAAATATTACTGTTAAAAAAAAAACCAAAAACATGGAGAACATGGTGGGAAGATGTGTTCTGATGATCGGGGTTTATTTTGGGCAAAGCAATTTTGGTAAAACAACTAAAGATTCACAGGGAAAGCAAATAGCCCCATAGACAAAACCACAAAGGGACTGGAGGGGAAAACTGGATATTCAGGGAAATTATTGTGCCTCCTTTGAAAGAAATAGTAGTTTTCATTCCACCCTCTTTATATATTGAAGTAAACACCTGAAATGTCCTTAGGACGTAGGGGCTCAGATCTCTTTTTGTTTTGTGGGTGTCGGTGTCCTGCGGAGTACGGAGGCTGAAATTGACAAAACTTTCTCTAAGTATCTTGTATATTCCATGGCGGCTATTCTAGTTGTCCTTCATTCACCCCGGTCTTCCCCTACTAATAGCCACCCATTGGTGTGCCCGCTGCACCCTTTTATGTGCCTGGGAGGGAGATTAAACAATCCTTGATATCTGACTTGCTAGGAAATAGGGAGCGTATACGGAAAGCGGGTCCCTGGTGGGCATGGCGCAGTGGCTGGCTGGCTAGCTGTGGTTTTTGCCTTTGTTACTTACTCCTTGGCAGACGCAGCCCAGCGGCACTTGCTGGCTCTCTGCAGGCAGCAGCCTGCAGGGCCTGGTTGCTGGGATGGCTGCTGGTCAGCAACAGGCTGCAGCTGCATCGTTTGTGACACATTCATACACATACATACTGTATGTATTGCTGTCCTTGCGCAAGCAAGCAGCCACCCATTGCAGCGGGCCAGACACATTCTCCAGGCATGCAACCCATAGAGAGGGCGCCAGTGCCCTTTTGAGGGGTGAGGGGACAGGGGAGACAGTGTTTCTGCAGCTAACACCTCAGGGACTTCTGCAAGAGGCACAGTCTGGCTGGGTACTGTCAGTGCACCTGTGGACACCCAGCTTTTGGGTTGCTGCTTAATGGTGTCCACAGGAAAACTTCCAGCCTCAGCAATTGCTGCTCTGTCAGGTTGCAGGAGGGAGCCACCTGGGAGGCAGGGGAGGAGACAGAGGTCCGGGGGGCATGCAGCATCAACAACACAAGCGATAGGGGGTGGCAGGTGGGGGCTGCAGCTCCAAGGGGAACCACTACGCACAGCAAAGCCGCCCCAGTCCCTGGCTCAGTCCTGGCATGTGGAATGTCTGAGTTGGCTAGCCAATGGGGGCAAGAAAGGGGCATCCCTGGGAAGGACTAGATGGAGCAAAGCATCCTAATAGAAACTCCCACATTTGGGCATACAGCTGATCTCACTGGTCTCCCTGTTGTCGTGCCATGCCTTGAGATGAATGTGCTGCACGTCTGCCCTTTCCAAGCCACAATTTCACATCTGGCATGGGAATCCACTGAGTATAAGGAGGTCCCACACATGAAATGAATAGCAAGTCCACCACATGACGAGTGGTAAGTACAGTCCGTTTCACTGTAATGATGTTGTTCATCACACTGAATCCTCTTTCACAGTCAGTGTTGCTTGCAGCAAGGGTGTCCACTGCAAGAACGAGTTTTTTAAGTTTACCAGGAATGTTTTTTCCTCCAGAAGCCTTGAATTCAACAAATCCCAAGTGTGTTTCTTGTTGATTGATTCTCAGTTGATCAGCCAATGCTCTTATTTTCTTTTCTCCAAAGTGGGGATTCTCTGGATTCTCTTGCCATTTTTCAGGATTCAAAACTGACAAATTGTTAATTAAGTCCTTATAATTGGAAGCCCTTTCTTCACGTGTGCTTTGATCGGCTTTGTTTGAGGCAGTTTTGAAGAGTTTTGTCCTCATGTTGTCAATGACTGCTTGAATGAATTGAGATGAGTTGATTCTGGGGCTTTTCCTAGCACCGTTTAATTTGCTGGTTTTGAACATCATGGATTGTTCAGCCTTCTGAGCTTCTTCAGAGTGAATTTCTGGGTCTGTTTTTAGGCTTTCGATTCTCTTGATGTATATTTGCATCAGGTTGTCTGCTTTTGGAATGGTCATGTCTCATTCTTGTAAACATCTCGGACAAGTTCTTCAGTTCTGTCAACACATCCAGCATTAATTAAAGGTTTCTGATGAAATTTACAGAACACAGCTTTGAGTGTAGTCCTTGAAATTTAATACATTCACTTCCGACTCTTGACAGGTCTTGTGAGGCCGTCTCAAAGTGTTTTGCCAAAGCAGGGTATGTTTGCCACACTGCATTGACTGCTCTCCATGTTGACGCCACCCACCTTAAACTGAATATTTTGCCAATTTTTTTTTAAGTACAATGTGTAATTCATTGGCAGGAGCACTCAGTTCATGAGAGTTTTTTGATGATTGACTGTACAAGGAATATAATGCATCCAAAAAGGCCTTAAAGTCATTTGTACCTCCGGTGACTTCTAAAGCTTCATCAACAGCAAGTTCCAGTCTATGGTTGAGGCAATGCCATAATATCACATTAGGAAAGTCCATTTGTAATAGTTTTCCGACAGCAGCTTTGACTCCTAACATCACATTTGCGCTGTCACTACAAAAGCTGATCATCATTTCCAATAATAGCTCTTTAGTGAAGCCACAACAAAGCAAGCATTTCAAAATTTCCCCTTTAATGGCTGCTGCTGTTGTGCTTTGCAGCTCTGTCAAGTCCAGAGGAAACGTCAGTGGCCTCATAATTCCATCTATACCGGCTTTCAAAAAAATGATGAGAGTCGAGTTTCCAGCGAGAGTAGTCGATTCATTGACAAGTACTGTAATTTTTGCCTTATTGTTGATGATTTTGTTGACAATTCTCTTTTTCATTTCAGTGGCTATATGATTGATTATGTCTACACAGACTGTTCTACTGTGCAACAAACGCCCCATTTCAATTCCGTTGGTTTGCTGTAGGTCAATGAGGCTCTCGTGGTCACTGAGGGATCGATTTGTTTTGGCAATGTAGTCGGCTGTTCGGAATACACGAGCAGTAGTTTCAAATGCTGCTTCCTCACTTTTAGCATTCAGATTAAGAAGAGTTTCTTTTTTAGCCATGGCTTGATTTTTTTCAGCCTCCATGTGAGCTGCAGGTTTTTTATATTCATTTATTTTTTTGCGAAGGGAGGACAGCTCTGTCTCTTTGAGGAGTATGAGGATATTTCACAAGAGGCCCACTTTGGAGAGGTGTTAACCCCTCTTGCAGAATGGAGCTTCAAATCTGAAACATCATGACATGCTGGGCACCCAACTTTACCGCCCAAAGCAAAAAGCCAGTCGTTTTTCTTTTTGAACTCCTCAAATTGCATTTTTGACCACACAGCAGGGTATGGTGGTGGAGTATCCACTTTTTTACAGGCAATTCAGCAGTTTCATTTGTCTCCTCTCTTTGTGGTGGCTGCAGTGTCAGCATTTTTTCCCTGTGGTTCTTTTTGACTGACAATCCCCCTTTTCCTCACTTTTCCATTTAAACATACCTGTTAGGGTCTGTTGACCATGTATCTTCTTAGGTGGCATTTTTCTCCCCACTTACTGTCCTGCTGCTGTTAATAGCGCGCCTGACAAGATTTGACCAATAGGAAGCAAGCCCACGCAATTACCATGTGGCGGTATGGCATTCAAAAGGTAACTTTGGGACATCCACATGAATGTCTTCTTGTGAAAACAAAATCTTGTCTTCCTTGACAGATCTAAATCTACTCATATTCCAGGTATGTTCTAAATGTATACGTCTAGTACAGATGGGTCTCTCAGAAAAGATAGCTCTACAGTGTCAGAATCAGTCCAACAGCCCCCCAGGGACAAGATGCCATTGAGCAGCACACGTTAAGCAGAAGTTCCTGAGGTGTTAGCTCCAAGGGTGCAGAGGGCACACCAATATGTGGCTGTTAGTAGGGGAAGGCATGGGTGAATGAAGGACAACTAGAATAGCCGCCATGGAATATACAAGATACTTAGAGAAAGTTTTGTCAATTTCAGCTTCCGCACTCCGCAGGACACCGACACCCACAAAACAAAAAGAGATCTGAGCCTCTATGTCCTAAGGACATTTCAGGTGTTTACTTCAATATATAAAGAGGGTGGAATGAAAACTACTATTTCTTTCAAAGGAGGCACAATAAATTCCCTGAATATCCAGTTTTCCCCTCCAGTCCCTTTGTGGTTTTGTCTATGGGACTATTTGCTTTCCCTGTGAATCTTTAGTTGTTTTACCAAAATTGCTTTGCCCAAAATAAACCCCGATCATCAGAACACATCTTCCCACCATGTTCTCCATGTTTTTTTTTTTTTTTAACAGTAATATTTCAAAGAGGATCTGCAAGCGGTTTGGACATCACAACCATGATCCTCTGCTGGGGAGGGAATAAGATAGATATGAACTTGGAAATGGTTCCTGATTTTGATTGTATTTTTTGTGTATTATATTATTGAAGATCGCCTTATCCAGGGGGCAGAAAAGAACTTCCCAGGCTTTGGTACCCGCCACCCCAACAAGCTTGAGTGAAATTAACAAGGAAGCCAGAAATAGCCCCTCATTCTGTGGTTCAGACAGCAGAGTGAACAGCTAAATTTAAACTGTTCTTATGCAGACAGCAGGCATCCTGGGGAGGCTTTTCCGTCAGCCAGTCCCCCTGCTCCCTGCTACAAGCTAGAGGGGAGCCGCTGCAGCCCCTGCTGAGTGCGGGGGTCGGGGAAATGCGGAGCTGAGCTGCGTGGGCAGCCTGCCTGGAGGAGGAGGAGGAGGAGGGAGGACAAGGAGAAAAATGTGACAGTGAGTTTTCAGGCTTATTTCAATAGTAAAGTTTTATTCCAGACAGTACTGGTAGTAGTAACAGTAGCTTTATTTTCTATAGCTAAGTCATGCAATGGGAGGGATCCATGAAGTATGTAGGAGAGTAAGTATGATTCTATGATTCTATGAGAGGTGGGTTGCTTGTGTTTGGACTGTAGGGGTAAGAAATGTAACTTACTTCCGCCCCTGGCCATGCCCCTTCCACCTGAGGCCCTGCCCCTTCTGGGGCGGGGGGGGGGGGGAAGAGTGGAACCCGTACCGGTAAGAGCTGTATTTTACTTTCATCCCTGCCCGAGATCCATGTAAGGGAAGATGGAGGGACTGGACAGGCTGGTGGAAGCGATGGAGGGCAGGAGAGGGGTGACACATACTATCCCCCTCTGCCTCCATAGTCTTTTTGTTTGTTTGTTAGACCTGTGCTGGTGTCTTGGGGCAAGAAATTTCTTAAGGGAGTCCCTTTGAAATCAGTGGGACTACTCTTTGAATAGGTGCTCACCAACATGAATAAAGGCTTCCCAATCTGGCCCAAAGAACCTGTATGGTGAGAGAGCCATGAATAACAGGCAGCATGGGTATAAAAACAATAAAACCTGCCAGACTAACCTGATTGTGTTTGTGGCTAGAATTGCAAAATGAGTGGATAAATGGAATGTAGTAGATGTACCATATGTTAATTTTAGTAAAGCATTTAAAACTGGGTATCACAAATTCTTAAGAGAAAAGTTATTTCAAATTGGCTCAGACAGGCATGTTACAACATAGACTGAAGCTGGCTATCAAGCTATAAACAAAAAGAAATGTCAAATACTAATCTTTTGAGTTAGGGGATACATAGAAGTGTACTGCAGGGACTGGAATTAAGACTGATTTTTCTTTAATATCTTCATCAAAGATATGGAAGAAAAAGAAGCCAAGATATTAATAAAATATGCATCTGATACTAAATTGAGAAGGAGTTGCAAACATCAGTGAGGAATAAGAAAAGGACCCTAGAGAGAGAAGAGAAAAATTAAATAACTGAGATTCAATTTGGAAAAGTACCAATTAATCCATTTGTGGAAAAATAATCCAAAGCACATCTATTCACTGGGAGAGAAACCTGTGCAGGAATAATTCTAAATGAACCCTGGGGTGTGACAGTAAACAGCCAATTAGACATGAGCTTGAAATGTGACATGTCATCTAAAAGCATCCAATGCAATTCTGGTGAGCGTATGCCACCCATATGCTAGGAGATAATAGTCATTCTCCATATGATTCTGATGCATGTGCACCTGGAATGTGAACTTCAGATCAGGGCATTGCATTACTAAAAAGATAACCAGGAGTCCCAAGAAAAACTTCAATATTGATTAGCAGTGCTGGAAAGATTGTTTTGTGAGAAAACAGCTAAGTCTGGGATGCCAAGAAAGTAGACACCCAAATCCTATTGAACTTCAGAAGATCAATGGGATTTGAACACCTAAATGTCATAGGCTCCTTTGAGAATCTCAGCCTAAATATATCTTGTTGAGCTAAGCGAGGACCCAAGAGTGAAATGATATTAATCTGACACCAAAGAGGGAGAAAAATTGGTTAGTGTAGTACATAGAGGTGTAACTAAAAGTTATGAGATAAAATTAAGAAAAGTAATATTGAATCTGGATGCCAGTTACAATTGCCAGATTGTGAGGCCAGGATCCATAAAGGGATTTATATACTGCAAAACAGGACATCAGAGTGGGGTACAAGACCCTGCTTTTCCACCTGCCAGGTGAGTGCACTAACCGTCAGGCTGTAGATTTGTTCTCTCTCACATTCTCTCTTAGCCCCAGTGAATATTTAAGTATTTATCCAAAGTGGAATGTCTTCAACAGGAGGCACTGGGAGAGCTCCCTACCCCACTGACAATTTCATAGCCCAGTGGTTAGAACATGCACATGAAAGGTAAGAGATCCAGATTTCAATCTTTCTCCCCATCAGGCAGAGAGGGGAATTTCCCATGAATCCTTTTATAACCTTTCAGTCCCTTGATCAGGTGACTCTGGGATCAATCTCTTTGGGTCGTCCCAAATCCTTACCAGGTGATTGTGTTGCTAGACGAACTCTCCTAGTTCTCCTGGACAGAACCCAGCCTATTGTTTAGAGCAATTCCATTCAATAGGACAAAACTTAAGTCAATGGTCCTCTGTTGTTACACCTTTGCCACCAACCTTTATAATTCTAGTCCAACATGGAGGTAACAGGACAACAGGGAAGGTAAAGTACCCCAAATTCAAATGGAGTCTGCAATCTGATACAAATAGGTGTAAAGTGTCGCCAATATCAACAAGAACTTATAAACTGTTAATGCAGATTCCCCAAATTGTCACACAATCTGACTCCCATAATTCAACACAACAGGTGTTTCACGGGAGAAATAGTTTGCCCAGAGAGTCTGGATGATACAGGAGAACGGAGGCATGTGGTGCCAGAACTCCAGCATCCAGGAGTCATTGTGACAGCTCAGAACACAGATTAATGTAAAATTAAGCCAAAATGAAACATTTAAATTAGAGTTGGTCAGAAAAACTTGGATGGAACCATTTTCAACTGGAAAATGTAGCCCTTTCAAAATCTAAAGACTTTGAAAAATCATGTCCATTTAGTTGAAATTTCATTTTGGAGAAAAAATGGTGGTGGGAAATGTTCTGATGTTGAAACTTTCTGTCCCATCCCATTGTGTTTTGATTTTTTAGAATGAAATTGTCTGCTTTTTTTCCTTTTGAAACAACTTATTGTTTCCTTTTTTTGGTTATATTACAAATGTTTGTATTATATTATATATTGTATTCCTATTGCATTATTTGGTATTATATTATATATTGTAGTTGTTAAATATTTATATTACATATTATCCAATTATTTCAATTTTGTTTAAATGAAATTTTTCAATCAATTTGTTCTTTTGCTGAGAATTTTGGTTTCATTCCAAATAGAAACAAATTTTAAATATTGAAATCATTCATGAAATGGAAGTTTCATCCTCTTCCCAGCTCTGGTTTCAATTCAGTTTGACATCCCAAAATATTTTAGCTTGGGTCAACTCAAACAAGCAAAATACTTAATTTAGATTTTCCTGATGGGGACATTCCATTTTTAGGTTTTAATGAAAAGCTGAAATTTTCTGTGGAAAATTTTCAATCAACACAATTTTTCTTGTTCTTTTCATCAATTTTTTCCCTTAGAAATAAATCCCATTTTCCAATCAGCTTTAAGTATATACATACTTGATGAGGAAAAATCGCTGTGAAACTACTTAAACCAGGTAATAAAATCAGGTTTTAGCTATTTTGCATCACCAGAGAGGCACAAAGCAAGTAGAAACACAAAACAGATGTCCCAATCATAAGTGACTGGCATCACTGTAAGAATTTTGAGGCCCAATTGTGTAATTTTAATCACATCACTGAATATTTAATTAAACAAATATTCAGTAGGAGTAAGCATGGGTAAGTGCTCAGTGACCATGAGTAACTATTGAGTGTGATACTGCTTATTAGCACTGCTTTTGAGAGCAACAAAAAAACATGATGAGAGATTGTGACAGGTATGACAATTTCCTGCAATGTCATGGACAAATCTTATTGAATTAAATTAAACCTTACTGAATTAAGTTTAAGTAGTTTAGGAGTTCATTGTTTTAAAAACATATGTATGTATTATTGTGGTATTGTATGGAACTTCTTTAGAAGAAAGACAGGATTGCTGCAATCTCTGGGAAGCATTGTGAGATTAAAAATACTATGTTGAACAATGTAGAAGACACAAATGATCTTTTGGAGCAATACTTGTGAAGTGGAATTCCTAGGAAGTACTTGGGAGGAAGGGATTGAAAACTCACACCTAAGAACTCAGGTCCACTCTACACTATAGAGTTAGGTTGATGCAAGATAGCTTATCTGTCAAGGATCAGTGTTCTGGGCCTTATAACTGAATATGCTCTTTGCTGATATACTGTGCTGGAAATGGCCCACCTTGATTATCATACACATTGTAAGGAGAGTGATCATTTTAGATAAGCTATTACCAGCAGGAGAGTGGGGTGGGGGGAGAGAAAACCTTTTGTAGTGATAAACACCCATTTTTTCATGGTTTGTGTGTATAAAAACATCTTCTGTATTTTCCACAGTATGCATCCGATGAAGTGAGCTGTAGCTCACGAAAGCTTATGCTCAAATAAATTGGTTAGTCTCTAAGATGCCACAAGTACTCCTTTTCTTTTTGCTGATATACTAAAGATTCTAAAGCATAGCTATATATAAGTGAATCTAATATACAGAAAGAAAAGGACTAAAAGTGTTAATTCTTACTAACAGTCCTAACAATAAAAATATTAAATTCCTTATCTTCAGAAATATTGTATGTTAGCTGATGGCACTAGACAACGAGTCAGTAAAATATGCAAGGTTTGTTTTAGTTTGTTTTTTCCTCCAAGGAGGCCGTCTCTGAATAGTTTAGAAAGGAGAGTTTTGTCCTACCACAGAGAAAGCTTTGGTGCTGCTGTCAGCTCTGATGAAGGAGAATCAAGGATTTCACCTTCAGAGAGCAGAGGGAGATGAATAGGTGGTGATAGCAAGGATAAATGAGAAGCCAATACAGTTGGACAAACACTCGTCCTGAGAGGCCTGACAGAACCTATTAGGATTCACCCCACAATTCTCATTTTCACACTAGCAGAGTGAGTGAACACTGAAGGCTCATGTTGCAAGCTATCAATGCAGCCTCGGTGGCATGGGTAGCACCCCCAGTACATTGTGTGTTATGTATTACCATTGTGATGGCTTTGATGTGAATTCCAACAAAATGCATGGCGGAAAATAATTCAGCGTGTGGGGTTCACCTGCTCCTTGTATTAATCCAATACCATCCTAGCCTTGCTGTCAAATATATCCCATTGCAATAAATAATTGACAAATTAGGCTCTGTGATATCGCTTTCCCCAAGTCTCCTCAATTTTACCTCACAATCCTTTATCAGTACTGTAGTAAAATGTATGGGAATGTGCATTTTGTAAGTCAATGAAGCTATACCAACAGAAAATTTGGCCCTGTGTGCTTTGTGGGTAATTCTATCTAATCTATCCATTTATATAGGTACTTCTATGGTGATAAGAGCCATACTGAGGCATTATTTCCCCCATTTTACACATGGGAAACAGAGGCACAGAAATGTTAAGGTTATTTGCAAAATGCCACAGAAGAATTATGTGGTGGAGGCAAAAGCTGCACACAGATCCTCTGCTGCACAGTCCAGTTTTTATCCAAAAAGCCATCATTCCTCTTTCTTGTCCAAAACCTATTGAGGTTGCAGAGTTCTTACCACTTAGATGATGTTGCAACATATGCACTGAAGACATTAAGCAATGTTCAGTGAAAGAGGGCTGCTATAAAAATATTGATTGCCAAATGACAAGCACTAATGATTTGTATCAAATACCAATTTGTGGCATAGTTGATCTGTAGAAACTGAAACAGGTTTTAAATGTCTTACTTTCTCACACTCCACTTGGGCTAGTTTTGCCCTTCATATTTACTGAAACAATTCACAATATAAATCTAGGCACAATATATTTTTTTTTAATCACATACTCCATCTGTTTTGCTCGTTTCAAATACTGCAATTTTGAGGTTATTTCAAGAAAAATACTTCAGACCATAGCTATTGAGCTTTTGCATAAATTAAGCATGTTTTTTTTAGAAACTGACTAGGAGCAAGAGACCCACTTCCCAAATAGCCCTAAATAAACACATGTGCAATGATCACCTTTCACCTTTGTCCGGCTTTTCCTTGCCTGTCCCTCCCTTGACTATCTTGCAAGTCAACCTCACACCATTCTATTTTGTTGCAAACTTATTTTTTACATTTCTAGCCAAAGAGTTTTGCCAGGGGATTGGTCCAGTGTGTTTTTGGTCTGCCCAGCAGTTGCTTGTGGTCTCTGGGGATCCAGTCACTGATGCGGGTTGTCCACCTATTGTCTTTCCTGAGGACTACATGACCTACCCATCTTGTTATCAGGGTGCATAAAATATGCAGTATTTGCTCATCTTCAGAGTGGAAAACATCAACATCTATTACTGAACTACTAAAAAGGCAAAGGAATAGTTAGATAATTAAATTATGAATAACACAACCAGTGGCTTATGTGGCTTTGCTGTTCATCCTTACTTTCTACTGCATATGTCAGATGTTTTCTGCATTAACAAAAGATGCTGCTGGAGTACCATTTGTTTCTTCCAATTGTTAAAAGTTTATAGGTGCATTTTGCATCTTTCTGTTGCCTGCCAGGTTTAAATTGGTGAGAACCCTTCAGTAGTAACTACCAGCCTCTTTGAAACCAAAAGGAAAAAACAAATCAAATAACAGCTTTTCTTGCATTTTTATCTGGAAACTGTTCATACAGGATATCAACTCAAGGGGCCTGATTCCCCTCTCTCTTACACCAGGAGAAAGTCATGGCAGTCAATGGAGTTACACTCATGTTAAACAAGATAATCGAAACAAGAATCCAGCCATCGGATCCCCAAAACTTCGTTTGAACTGCAGACACCTTCATCTTTTGAGGTCTCTTGTGCTAATAATTTTTTATACCTTCAAGATGTCAGTCTTTTTAATCCCACTATGACTCAGATGACCTCACAGGCCATGCAGGTTACAAGGCTAAAGTGGTAAAAGAAACCCTGTCCTGTTTTAACATGTGACACATTTCATTAGTGAGACATAGTGATGTGCAAAATCACCCTCATACAATTTGAAGAGTCTTTGTAGCATGCTATTTGCTAGCTCATAGTTTTCACACTCCAGTGTCTTGCTAATCACATTTGCAGGTTAAATGGGCTGTAAGACCTTCCTAGACTTACCCAAAAGCTATGAATGATCAAATATTACCCTTTGTATTTACATTTATTGATACAGTCATATATCAGAATGGCTTTTTAAAAGCATCACCACAGGGACTGATGGACAGTCTATTCAGAAACTGCTTCTAATTTATCTGAAATATTCTTGGAATCAAGATAGATTCTTTTTGATCCAAAGCATTAATAATGCTTATTACTAGCAGGTGAAGGGGAGTAAAAGATTTATGTTTCTTGTCAGAGGAGGTCAAGCATTTGATAAATTGACCTACTTCCAGATTTTGCTAGACACTGTACAACATAAATGAACTCTTGATCTCTGCCCCAAAGAGCTTACAGTCTGGGGTATCACAACAGTGGCCAAACTTAATTAGCCCACTGAATAATGTACTATTATTTGGAGTAGTAGTCCTTCCATTAATCTGATGTTCCTGTTGCACTGTTTCTTGCACTGTCCTTTCCAGAGGCAGCACTGCCTGTGATTTGAATACTTTAGTGCAAATCCCTCTAGTTTTCAGCACAATTTCAGATATTTTCCTCTTAGTAACAATTATTCCTCCTTCACCTCTGCTTCCAATACTGTAAGAATCATATTATGGAAGTCAGAAAGAATTTATTGAACAAAGCATTCAAGTAGCCTCACAGTTTCCAGCTCTTTTTTTTCGGTGGCAGGTGGTGGGAAATTGACATCCACACAACACTGAGAATGGCTGATGCAATTCTCTAAATGGCTATGAATATTGTTTCAAGTAAAATTTATGTTAATGTCATTGGCATATTGATTTGCTAGAGTATCTTATTCTTTATTCTTAAAGAATTCACTATTTGCAACCATGAACCAGGCTCTGCTTATACTTGGGTGCTATTATGAAAGTCTTCATGAACATTATTAGTAAAATGTCTCATTTAACTATAAAATGTCCGTCCCGTTGTATTAACTGCAACAAACAAAATATTAATACAATTTAGAACTATGAGAAGCTGTTGTCTTCAGATTCAAACTTTGACAAACAACTCCTTCTCTAATATAATTTTATTGTCTACAAAAGTATATTTGTAAAGTCTGTTGGAAATTATTCTTGTGTATCTTGTCATTCTCCCTTTGGAATGACATGAAGCAAATCCGTAGGGATTATTGTGAAGGAAGGGACAGGTGACTTGCGAGAAAATCTTTCTGTTTTTTTTTTTCTTTTTACAGTGAATATGTGAATGGAAGGAAGAAAAAGAAGTACAAGCAGAAGAAGTCCAAATTCAATCACCAATTTTATTGGACTCCAATTCAGCATCATCAGTTCACCAGACGAGTAATGTGGTAGGATACCGTGTACTGATGCACATCCCAGCTAGCAGCAAATGTTTGAAGAAGAAAATACAAAATCACCAAATAAAGAATTTGCAAAAAAGATCCATCAGGGAGCTAAAAGAATGTATCATGGTTGTGGTATCCGCCAGCAATAGCATATGTGAAAGATATGCACAGTTCCAAAGAAAATACAATGGCAGCTTCTCATTGGCAGCCTATAAGGAAAACTAAGAATCAAGAATCACTCCGTGATTATTTGACTATAGCAATACACTTCATAGAGTTATCACATGGTCAGAAATCATGGCAAGAAATTAAACAACCAATTGCTCAGTTTTATTAGCATTGAACTTTAGAGAATTAGCCAACATTTCTTAACATTAAGAAAGGTTTCAGAGTAACAGCCGTGTTAGTCTGTATTCGCAAAAAGAAAAGGAGTACTTGTGGCACCTTAGAGACTAACCAGTTTATTTGAGCATGAGCTTTCGTGAGCTACAGCTCACTTCATCAGATACATCTATGTATACATGTATCTGATGAAGTGAGCTGTAGCTCACGAAAGCTCATGCTCAAATAAACTGGTTAGTCTCTAAGGTGCCACAAGTACTCCTTTTCTTTTAACATTAAGAAGGCAGCCATCTAAAGTTGCAAACAACTGCCTGAGATGGGAGAGATGTACAGCTGCATTAATAATGGGGAAAAAGTATTTGTAATGTATCTTTTTAAAATCATGCTGTTCCTCAAATATATTCAGTTGAAGTTATTTTTCCCCCTCTTGTCAGCAGGCAGAAAATTATAAACACACAGATTCATAGGTGGTAAAGCCAGAATGGACCATTGTGACCATCTAGTCTGACCTCCCATATCACACAAGTCATAGGACTTCCTTGAATTAATTCTTATTTGAACTAGAGCACATCTTTTAGAAAAACATCCAATCTGGATTTAAAAATTTCCAGTGGCAGACAATCTGCCATAATGCTTGGTAAATTGGTCCAATTAATAATTACTCTCACTGTCAAAATGTGCACCTTATTTTTAGTCTGATCTTTTTTACCTTCAATTTCCAGCCATTGGATTGTGTTATACCATTGTATGTTGCCAAATTTCTGTTCCCCATTTAGGTACTTCAACAGTAATCAAGTCACCCCGTAACTTTTTCTTCGCTAAATTAAACAGATTGAGCTTTTTAAGCACGTTTTCCAATCCTTTAATCATTATTGTGGGTCTTCTCTGAACTCTCTCCAATGTATCAACATCCTTCTTGAATTGTGGACTTCAGGTCTGGAAATAGTAGTACAGTTACGGTAGGACCTCACATCAATTCCAGTAGCACCATGCATTAATAACCCTATCCAATTCTCACTGAAGTCAGTGGGAGAGGTTTCATTGTGTTCAGTGGTAGGTGCACCAGGCCCCCAAATGCACATGTACAAAATCTCAGGAAACAGGTATAAATAATATTAATGAATGGGAGCTTACAACGATGAAATAATTTATATCCCAGAGTAAAACTCTGGAGAACCTTGTGGATATCCATTTATAGGCATTATAAAAACACATGGATTTAGAATTGCAAGCTGAGAATTCTCAAAAAGATAGGATGGAACTATGCTTGCTGTTCCTTTCACAGATACCCATGAGTCACCTGGGAGCATGAGTTTTTTTTGTACCTGTTATTAATACAGAAACTCTAAATAAATTACTAATTAAAATAGGGAGTGAGATTTTTTTAACCGGTGAAGAGAGTTCTCAAAGGAGCAACATTGTTTTACATGATTAAAATGTTGAGATTGGTACTTGGAAGTAACACCAGGTTTTTTACACTTGTGAGCATTGAGAACATGAGAGCAAAAGGGAATGCTTGCTTGCCAGCCATTTTTTTTTTTAGATTCTCTTTGCTCTAATAGAAATGTGCAATAGTGTCTAATACCGACTGGCAGTGTTGATTGTGAACAGAACATGTAGTACTGCCATTCGTGGACTAATATGATATGAAAGTCTTACCACAACCGCAACTTCCCATCATGTCTTATTAGTCTTGCAGCATGTTGAATTAACTGGTATTCATTAATATGATTTGAAAGTCACTAATAGGATGAGGCTTTTGTCTTCTATTACTGTTACCAATACTAATGTGACACGATAGTGATATGACATAATGGAAAATTGCTAATATTCTACAGCGTAAACCTCTCTAGCTCCTCTCCTTAAGTGAAGCTAATTTTAGTACAGCTAAACCTTTACTTTTCCACTACCATATTGAAGTGTGCATAGTGGAAGAAGAGAAAGAAGCAGTGGGAAGACACAGTAACATTCGTTTTTGGGCCCAGTTGTCTTTTGCCTTTGTTACTACATTTTGAAAGGTTTTTCTGCCATTGAGTTCAAACAAATCAGATCAATTTTATATAGTAAACATGACTGCCTTTCTTTTGAGGAAAAAAAAAAACAGAAAGAGAAAGAATTATTGATAATATTGCTTATAAATAGAGCTGTGAGAATAATGGCTTTTTCAGTTCTCTGGTAATTCTGAAAGGTTAAAAAAATGGTTTCAGGTCAATCCCAAAATAATTTTGTGTCAAACAAAATATGTCTAGACAAAATTAAAACTTTTTTATTATCATTACTATTTTGCTCATTTTTAAAAAAGGTTTTTAATTGACTTTTAAATAAAGTAAAGGAAATTTTGATACAAAAAGTGAATTTGAACAACAAATAAAATTTAGAAAGTGTTGAAACACAATGTTTTGATTTTTCAGAATTTTGATTTTTTTTTTTTTACTTAACCAAAACAATTTGGCAAAAAAGCATTTGCAAAACATTTGGTGTTGTCAAATTTGGATTTTTCACTGAAATCTTCATTCAACTCTACTTATAAACTCTAATTCATTGCCTTTTGCCATCCATATGAAAATGTACTCCAATATGGCCATGTTATAAACCTTTCATAACTGCAATTTACTCATGCTCAGTAGAGACTTCTTAGATATTAGCCGCTAAATTCCACAAAGATTCTGTCCACACTGAGCATGTTGCTGAGCAGACTTTCCTTGCAAAATTACAACTCTGGGCTGATGCAGACCTTACCAGATACAGGTCTGGTCACCTGGACTTGTTATGAAGGAGACTGTCTCTCCTTTCCTTTCAGTGACCTGATGCTGAGCCTAGTCAGGATGGAGGAGCAAGCTGCCTCACTTGAATGCAGAGGAGAGCAGAGATAAACAGTTCATTAATGCACTTTGATTTAGCCCTGTTTCCAAGAGGACTAGATCAAAGTACACTAAGAAACTGTTAATGCAGCATTGACATGGACAGTTTCTCCATGGCAGGCTAGCATGGGGTCAATTCAAACTGTAGCTTCCCACAAAATAATTCTTTGTGCACACAAGTGCTGAGTCTCACCTTTCTTCTGCTGTCAGCAATTATCTGTGAAATCCACTGGCAAAGTGTCTCATTCCCCTAAAGTGCTGGTCCACATAGAGGATGACAACTTACTACTACTATCCGTTACTCCACTAGCTCAAGTGGCAGAGATCTGTGCAGTGGCCCTAAAGGTACCAACCCTGCTGGTCACCCATGTGGGTGTCAATATGAAGACACACAATGGAACTTCTGTGTTTTTAGTTAGTTTGTTTTAATCTTGGATATTGCACACACACAAATATATATTAAAAGAACATTGTTAAGGTTACACTGTCTAACACTCAAAAGTTAGGAAATCCCTAATTAAGACTTCCTGTGCACCTTAATTCAGTGTCCTTGTGCTTATGCATTAGATTAGAGCTGGGCAGAGGATGACAATTCAGTCTTGTGACAACTTCGAGGTTTAGAAATTTGTTTCCATCCCACACTGGAACAAAAACAAAAAACCCCTTTTCAAATGATCCACAGAACAGACTTGTTTGAAGCCTCCATTTTCGTATAAAAAAGGTCATGGTTTTCAATCCCCGTCTCACAGTGACCCAAGTCCAACCTGGGCCTCAGAAACCTTCCTACAAAAATTTCATTGAAATTGATACATTTCAGTGAAACATTTTGGCTTTGGCAAAACTTCATCTGTAAAATGGGGATAATAATACCCCTTCATTTTTAAAGGGATGTTGTTGTTGTCTTGTCCCACAATAATCATACTAGGTCATAGAGTTAGAGAATGAATTTTATGACTGTTAAATTGTCCTTTCCAAGGGATTGAGACAAGATTTCAAATCCAAAGAACATCATTTTTCTTACTATGTTACATTCAAAAGCGCAGGCAGGTCTTAAATCCTCTTGGACTCATCTCTATTGATTTTCATTCCTGCAGTGTGCCCTGTCCGCAGTCTCATGATAGTGGATGTTATTTTCCAAGGTGCTTTGATATTGATTGGAGGATCTTTTATCTTTCAACCATTTACTTCAGCTAATATTTTTTTCTTGATCGGGCGTCAATATCCTTGACCATTGTCATTCCTACTTGAGTTTCTGATTTTCCAGCTTTGACCAAATCATCAACTACCTCTCTCCCATATATATCAATGTGTGATGGAATGCAGCAAAAAGTTAATTATTTGCCTTGTTCTCTGATCCTCTATGCCTCCTTATGAATTAAACTCATGCTAGTATTCTAGTTTCTCCTAAAGGAACCGAGGATCGCTCCCTGTGAGTCAATAAACATCACAACATCCCGTCTGCTTCTGCTCTGTTTCTTGCAGTGCAGTGAGAATGGCTTTCATTCCAGCCATATAATTAAGCTGATATAACCCAAACTAACTCTGTTTCTTGTACTCTCTCTGTTAGGCCACCAAAAAAGACAGCACAACCATCATTCCTGAAGGATTTGTCTCACAAATGAGCAGTGTACACATAAGTCTTTTAAAGGAGTGTTATGAGGATAAACGCATTAGTGATTTGAGGTACTTAGATACTAAAGTAATGGGAGCCATATAAGAACCTAAAAATAGACAGATAAAAAAGAGCATTATTAACTGTTTAAATTAAGCTGCCTGCTTCAGACCAATAACAATTTTAATGTCTCAATTTGCTGTCAGCATGATGATAGTCCCCTTGATTTCCTAGTGCATTGCTGAGTGCAATTACCACCTAATTAGGACTGAACAGGGCTACTTTAATTCTGAACTGAAGGTTTTCTCTGTGTGAGTGCTATGATGAAAAGGAAGTGGGCTTCTATGACCTGTTCCAGGATACAAATGTGTGTACTTTATTTTAGGGCTCAGGTCAGTGAAAACTTGGAAAAACATGTGGAAAACAGTTTTTTATATAAAAAAATAGTTTGGAAAACCGTATTTTTATTTGGTGGGGAAATGTTTCAGTCAACTCATTTTGAGCCCCTCTAATTATGAGTATTATTATTTATTGTTTGTATTGCAGTAGTGCCCAGGAGCTCTAGTCACATTAGGCCTGAATAGAGACTGGGAGTGGTTGGATCATTACAAAACTTAAACTTAATTTCCCCAATACTAATTTCTCCCTACTGTTACTCACACCTTCTTGTCAACTGTCCATAATGGGCCACACACTTACCACTTCAAAAGTTATTTTTCCTCCTTTGGTATCCTGCTGTTAATTGATTTAACTCATTAGACACTTGGTAAAGCAACCCCCCATCCTTTCATGTATTTATACCTGCTCCTGTATTTTCACTCCATGCATCTGATGAAGTGGGTTCTAGCCCACAAAAGCTTATGCCCAAATACATTTGTTAGTCTCTAAGGTGCCACAAGGGCTCCTCATTGTTTTTGTAAAAACTCTCTGTATCCCCCAACATCTCTGATCACTTACAAAGACACATTATAGTACTAGATGGATCAGTGGGAGAAGGATTGGGCCCAAAGTATCCAGATTGAAAGGGTAGGAAAACACCTTTAAAGGATGGAGGTAAAATAAGACATTTCCACAGGTATAGTATGTTGACCACAAGCATTTAATTTTGATAACTACCGAGACACCCAGCCCCAGGCCCTTTGAGTCTTCTCAGAAACAGGGGGGTGGGAGGGTGGGAGGGGTGGGAATCCACATTATTGACATGGGTCAGGTTAAACTACATGAAAATTCATATTATTTCAGTGACATTGGAGTACATCGTCTTTCTAGAATAAGACCCCTTGTTGAAATCCAATACACTGAAACTTTTAAAATAAACACCTCACATATCAGGTACTGAGCATGGCTTCCGCAGAGGATTGAGTGTGCCTGTGCATATTTCACTGTGATTCTTCTTTGGCACAAGTTCAAGAACAATGCACAAGGACCTGGCATCTGTTAGCCCAGTTGAACGTATCCCTGTTCTGACATAAAGGAATCAAATGAAAATACAGCATTAAAGACAGAAGCTGATAGCTGAAGATTTTGCAAAAGCATAGCTGTGCCATGTAGCAGGTCAGTTGCATGCCCCTGAAAACAGGTTACTCATGGTCAAAATAGCAGTTGCTCCCAGTAGCTGATATCAGGTAGATTTTTGCTAAAGCAGACACTATATTTCTAGGCTCCAAAGTCAAAAAAGTAGAGTTGGTTATTAAGAGTGCTGCTGAGCTCTGTAAACAGAGTCATTACAAGGGCTGCAGTATGTGTGCAGGTGTCAGCAAGTAATATAAATAGCATGTGCCAGAAGGAGTCCTAATGGCAGCGGTAAGACATCATAGCTATTTTGTTAAACTATTTTTGAAAGATTATTTTTTAAAAAAATCAGATCATTTCTAAAGTTATCTGAGCGTGACTACTGAGGATAAATGAAACTTACAGAATTTGAATTAGCATAATGTCTTATTTATGCAGGCACATTTTGCCTCTTGCAATAAGGTATTATGCACTGATCTCACTGATACCATGATTCCTTTTGGAAAATTTAAATCCAAAGTCATAGGCTGGCACACTGTTGGGGACTAATATTTCTGTCATAAATGTAATTTTCAGTTTGGCTTCATTAAGTGGACCATTAACAGCAGAGACAAGTTGTTGCATACTCTTATTATCTCCCATTGTTTTCTCCATCAAATCAATAAGACTGTGTTGTGACAATTCGTTAGTCTCTAAGGTGCCACAAGTACTTTCTTTTTGCGAATACAGACTAACACGGCTGTTACTCTGAAACCTTTGGTTATAGAGTTAGCTTTAATTCCAGTTTATGATGGCTTGGAATTCCCTGTTAGCTTTTAAAAGAAGTGCGTGGGGGGAGTTCCCTAAACCTTAAAACTGGACTACTGTTGTTTCCAGCACTATCAACATAATTTATTGTAGAAAAAAAGGTAAAGGTTGGTGCCTCCAAAAATATTTATAGATTCCATGATATTATCCAAAAATAGCTGTAAGATATAAACAATATAAGGGTATGTCTACACTATGAAATCAGGTTGAATTTATAGAAGTCGTTTTTTTAGAAATCGGTTTTATATATTTGAGTGTGTGTGTCCACACAGAAAATGCTCTAAGTGCATTAAGTGCATTAACTCGGCGGAGTGCTTCCACAATACCAAGGCTAGAGTCGACTTCCGGAGCGTTGCACTGTGGGTGGCTATCCCACAGTTCCCACAGTCTCCGCTGCCCATTGGAATTCTGGGTTCAGATCCCAATGCCTGATGGGGCTAAAACATTGTCACGGGTGGTTCTGGGAACATATTGTCAGGCCCCCGTTCCCTCCCTCCCTCCGTGAAAGCAAGGGCAGACAATCGTTTCGCACCTTTTTTCCTGAGTTACCTGTGCAGACGCCATACCATGGCAGGCATGGATCCCGCTCAGGTAACCATCACAGTATGTCTCCTGGGTGCTGGCAGACACAGTACTGCATTGCTACATAGTAGCAGCAACCCATTGACTTCTGGCAGCAGACAGTGCAATATGACTGGTAGCCGTCATCGTCATGTCCGAGGTCCTCCTGGCCGCGTCGGCCGGGAGCGCCTGGACAGACATGGGTGCAGGGACTAATTTTGGAGTGACTTGACCAGGTCATTCTCTTTAGTCCTGCAGTCAGTCCTATTGAACCGTCTTATGGTGAGCAGGCAGGCAATACGGATTGCTGGCAGTCGTACTGTACCATTTTCTGCCAGGCAGGCAAGAGATGGGGATGGCTAGCAGTCGTATTGCACCATCTTCTGCCGAGCAGCCATGAGATGTGGATGGCTTGCAGTCCTTCTGCACCATCTGCTGCCAGCCAAAGATGTAAAAGATAGATGGAGTGGATCAAAACAAGAAATAGACCAGATTTGTTTTGTACTCATTTGCTTCCCCCCCTCCCCTGTCTAGGGGACTCATTCCTCTAGGTCACACTGCAGTCACTCACAGAGAAGGTGCAGCAAGGTAAATCTAGCCATGTATCAATCAGAGGCCAGACTAACCTCATTGTTGCAATAAGAACAATAACTTAGGTGCACCATTTCTTATTGGAACCCTCCGTGAAGTCCTGCCTGAAATACTCCTTGATGTAAAGCCACCCCGTTTGTTGATTTTAGCTCTCTGAAGCCAACCCTGTAAGCCATGTCCTCAGTCGCCCCTCCCTCTGTCAGAGCAATGGCAGACAATCGTTCCGTGCCTTTTTTCTGTGCGGACGTCATACCAAGGCAAGCATGGAGGCCACTCAGCTCACTTTGGCAATTAGGAGCACATTAAACACCACACGAATTATCCAGCAGTATATGCAGCACCAGAACCTGGCAAAGCGATACCAGGCGAGGAGGCGACGTCAGCGCGGTCACGTGAGTGATCAGGACATGGACACAGATTTCTCTGAAAGCGTGGGCCCTGCCAATGCATGCATTATGGTGCTAATGGGACAGGTTCATGCTGTGGAACGCTGATTCTGGGCTCGGGAAACAAGCACAGACTGGTGGGACCGCATAGTGTTGCAGGTCTGGGATGATTCCCAGTGGCTGCGAAACTTTTGCATGTGTAGGGGCACTTTCATGGAACTTTGTGACTTGCTTTCCCCTGCCCTGAAACGCATGAATACCAAGATGAGAGCAGCCCTCACAGTTGAGAAGCGAGTGGTGATAGCCCTGTGGAAGCTTGCAACGCCAGACAGCTACCGGTCAGTTGGGAATCAATTTGGAGTGGGCAAATCTACTGTTGGAGCTGCTGTGATGCAAGTAGCCCACGCAATCAAAGATCTGCTAATATCAAGGGTAGTGACCCTGGGAAATGTGCAAGTCATAGTGGATGGCTTTGCTGCAATGGGATTCCCTAACTGTGGTGGGGCCACAGACGGAACCCATAACCCTATCTTGGCACCGGAGCACCAAGCCGCCGAGTACATAAACTGCAAGGGGTACTTTTCAATAGTGCTGCAAGCTCTGGTGGATCACAAGGGACGTTTCACCAACATCAACGTGGGATGGCCGGGAAAGGTACACGACGCTCGCATCTTCAGGAACTCTGGTCTGTTTCAAAAGCTGCAGGAAGGGACTTTATTCCCAGACCAGAAAATAACTGTTGGGGATGTTGAAATGCCTATAGTTATCCTTGGGGACCCAGCCTACCCCTTAATGCCATGGCTCATGAAGCCGTACACAGGCAGCCTGGACAGTAGTCAGGAGCTGTTCAACTACAGGCTGAGCAAGTGCAGAATGGTGGTAGAATGTGCATTTGGACGTTTAAAGGTGCTCTGGCGCAGTTTACTGACTCGCTTAGACCTCAGCGAAACCAATATTCCCACTGCTATTACTGCTTGCTGTGCGCTCCACAATATCTGTGAGAGTAAGGGGGAGACGTTTATGGTGGGGTGGGAGGTTGAGGCAAATCACCTGGCAGCTGGTTATGCGCAGCCAGACACCAGGGCGGTTAGAAGAGCACAGGAGGGCACGGTACGCATCAGAGAAGCTTTGAAAACCAGTTTCATGACTGGCCAGGCTACGGTGTGAAAGTTCTCTTTGTTTCTCCTTGATGAAACCCCCCGCCCCTTTGTTCACTCTACTTCCCTGCAAGCTAACCACCCTCTCCTCCTCCTTTTAATCATTGTTTGCAGAGGCAATAAAGTCATTGTTGCTTCACATTCGTGCATTCTTTATTCATTCATCACACAAATAGGGGGATGACTACCAAGGTAGCCCAGGAGGGATGGTGGAGGAGGGAAGGAAAATGCCACACAGCACTTTAAAAGTTTACAACTTTAAAATTTATTGAATGACAGCCTTCTTTTTTTTGAGCAATCTTCTGTGGCGGAGTGACTGGTTGGCCGGTGGCCCCCCACCACATTCTTGGGCGTCTGGTTGTGGAGGCTATGGAACTTGGGGAGGAGGGCGGTTGGTTACACAGGGGCTGTAGTGGCAGTCTGTGCTCCAGCTGCCTTTGTTGCAGCTCAACCATACACTGGAGCATACTGGTTTGGTCCTCCAGCAGCCTCAGCGTTGAATCCTGCCTCCTCTCATCACGCTGCCGCCACATTTGAGCTTCAGCCCTGTCTTCAGCCCGCCACTTACTCTCTTCAGCCCGCCACTTACTCTCTTCAGCCCGCCACCTCTCCTCCTGGTCATTTTGTTCTTTCCTGCACTCTGACATTATTTGCCTCCACGCATTCGTCTGTGCTCTGTCAGTGTGGGAGGACAGCATGAGCTCAGAGAACATTTCATCACGAGTGCGTTTTTTTTTCTTTCTAAGCTTCACTAGCCTCTGGGAAGGAGATGATCCTGTGATCATTGAAACACATGCAGCTGGTGGAGAAAAAGAAAGGGACAGCGGTATTTAAAAAGACACATTTTATAAAACAGTGGCTACACTCTTTCAGGGTAAACCTTGCTGTTAACATTACATACATAGCACATGTGCTTTCATTACAAGGTCGCATTTTGCCTCCCCCTACTGCGTGGCTACCCCCTCAACCCTCCCCCTTCCCCGTGGCTAACAGCGGGGGACATTTCTGTTCAGCCACAGGTAAGCAGCCCAGCAGGAACAGGCTCCTCTGAGTGTCCCCTGAAGAAAAGCACCCTATTTCAACCAGGTGACCATGAATGATATCTCACTCTCCTGAGGATAACACAGAGAGATAAAGAACGGATGTTGTTTGAATGCCAGCAAACATACACTGCAATACTTTGTTGTACAATGATTCCCGAGTACGTGTTACTGGCCTGGAGTGGTAAAGTGTCCTACCATGGAGGATGCAATAAGGCTGCCCTCCCCAGAAACCTTTTGCAAAGGCTTTGGGAGTACATCCAGGAGAACCGCGAATGCCAGGGCAAAGTAATCCTTTCACATGCTTGCTTTTAAACCATGTATAGTATTTTAAAAGGTACACTCACCGGAGGTCCCTTCTCCACCTGCCGGGTCCAGGAAGCAGCCTTGGGTGGGTTCGGGGGGTACTGGCTCCAGGTCCAGGGTGAGAAACAGTTCCTGGCTGTCGGGAAAACCGGTTTCTCCGCTTGCTTGCTGTGAGCTATCTACATCCTCCTCCTCATCATCATCTTCTTCATCCCCAAAACCTGCTTCCATGTTGCCTCCATCTCCATTGAAGGAGTCAAACAACACGGCTGGGGTAGTGGTGGCTGAACCCCCTAAAATGGCATGCAGCTCATCATAGAAGCGGCATGTTTGGGGCTCTGACTCGGAGCAACCGTTCGCCTCTCTGGTTTTCTGGTAGGCTTGCCTCAGCTCCTTAAGTTTCACGCGGCACTGCTTCGGGTACCTGTTATGGCCTCTGTCCTTCATGCCCTGGGAGATTTTGACAAAGGTTTTGGCATTTTGAAAACTGGAACAGAGTTCTCATAGCACAGATTCCTTTCCCCATACAGCGATCAGATCCCATACCTCCCGTTTGGTCCATGCTGGAGCTCTTTTGCGATTCTGGAACTCCATCATGGTCACCTCTGCTGACGAGCTCTGCATGGTCACCTGCAGCTTGCCACGCTGGCCAAACAGGAAATGAGATTCAAAAGTTCGCGGTTCTTTTCCTGCCTACCTGGCCAGTGCATCTGAGTTGAGAGTGCTGTCCAGAGCGGTCACAATGGAGCACTCTGGGGTAGCTCCCGGAGGCCAATACCGTCGAATTGTGTCCACAGTACCCCAAATTCGACCCGGCAAGGCCGATTTAAGTGCTAATCCACTTGTCAGGGGTGGAGTAAGGAAATCGATTTTAAGAGCCCTTTAATTCGAAATAAAGGGCTTCATCGTGTGGACGGGTGCAGGTTTACATCGATTTAACGCTGCTAAATTCAACCTAAAGTCCTAGTGTAGACCAGGGCTAAGTGTAAACTCAAAATAACAATAGAGTCTAGGGTTGTCAACCCTCCAGGATTGTTCTGGAGTGTCCAGGAATTAAAGATTAATCTTGAAATAAAGATTATGTCAAGTGATGAAACCTCCAGGAATATGTCCAAACAAATTGGCAATCCAAAGGTTTACTCTTTGCAGTGGGGGCCAGACACCATGAATTTTCAGTGGCAGATCCCTCCCTGGTTCAGCAAAAAGCTATGTTGGATATGAAAAAATTCACAGACACATTAAGAATATGCACAGAAGTGAAAATCCAGGATATACACCTTAACACACTTAAAACTGCCTTCACCAAACAAGGACACAACCAGAGAAGTAGATGGTATCATGGAATGGGCCACACAAATTACCCAAGAGAACCTGCTTCAATAAGGGTGTGTATCTGAAGAAACAAAACATTAACCACACACCCATAGTTGTTACCTACTACCCCACACTGGAACCATTTGGGGTATCATCAAACAATTATAACCCATACTTAATGGTGACCATTTTCTGAAATAAATCTTTCCTAACCCTCTTTTTTCTGGCTTTCAAACAATCCAACCTTGTCAAGTTCATTGTCAGAAGCAAGCTTTCCACAGACCAGGACCCACCAAATCAAAGCAGCACAATATCCTGTCACAACAATAGATAAAAAACCTGCAGCCATATCTCCACGGCTACAATACCTCCCACAACAGACTTTTCAATATCTATTGGTCTTACATATGCCTATCACAACATATGGTGTACCTCATCCAGTGCATCAAATGCTACAACAACTTTGTGAGTGAAACTAGACAATCTCCACCCTCTTCAGTGAACTCACACAGAAAAATGATAAAAGACAAAAACACAATATCCCCTGTTCGTGAACACTTTCAGAAAGTGATCACCCATGTCCGGTCTCTCAGTCCTCCTCAAAGGAAACCTGCACAATGCCTTCCAAAGACGTGCTTGGGAACTTAAATTCATAGCTCTGCCAGACACCAAACATCATGGGCCAACAGGGACAGTTATATGGCTCCGTACAGCAATTTGTCACCTACTAACTATCCTTTGTCCTATAACTGTACAGTTATTAATTGTCCACTTAACTTTAATTGGTCTTTTGAAACATGTATTAACCTTTTATGCTTAACAATCTGCCCACTTTTTATTTAGCTGTGACACACTGATTACTTTTTCTAGACTTGAAGAAAGCTCTGTGTAGTTTGAAAGTTTGTCTCTTCCACCAACAGAAAGTTGGTGCAATAAAGGATATTACCTCACATACCTTGTCTCTCTCTAATATCCTAGGACCGCTGTGGCTACAACACTGCAAACAAATCTATTTATGGCCATTTAATTGTCAACATTATTAACCATTTCACTGATGTTCTTAATATTCAACATGTGATGGTCAGAATGGGCTCAATCCTCTATGGTGCTGACCCTCTTCACCTGAATCCAGCAAAGCGTTTAGGGAAAGATTTTCAAAGGTATTTAGGTACCTCATACTGCAGATAGATGCCTAGGAAGATTTTCAAAAGTGTCTTAGCAGGTTGGGCACCTAACTCTCATTGAAATCAGTTGGTGTTAGGCACCAATTTGGACTGCAATTTAGGTGCATTTGGACTGCAGTAAGACTTGGAGATGTGACTAGAGTAACTCCAGTTGGGAATTTCCAGGCAGGATGATTTAGTATTTTCCCATTACATCAGTGTGACAGTAAGGTCTGCTTTAAAATTACATATCTGTCTCCCTATATACATGCATACATATGAATAAATATTTCCCTTTTCCCTCTGCGACTCCAGTTACCGTTGTTACATTGTATAAATTGGCAGATGACAGATGGCTTCCTTTTGAGATTGTTTGGCTTTGCTATTCCAGTTGCCATTATTTTCACAATGCATCTGTTGCATCAGAAGCCGGGGTGATAGAGACCTTGGGACTCTTACTATTTCATGAGATTACACAGTCCTGATGTTATCAGTACTCTGCCATTTTCAACAGAGAATTATAGTATCCTAACTCCATAGTGCAAATGACATCTTGGGAATAAATCAAAATAAGATTAAAATAATATTTTTGATCTTTAAAAAAGGTAAAGATCTGTACCTGTGGGTAATAATAAAAAGTGTGCAGCTCAGCAGTCTTATTAAACTCATTACACCTACCATGTGTGCAAGTGTCAACACATACATATCTTGAACATTAATAACAATTTATGAAAGGAGCAAGACAACTGAAACAAAGGTGTTTTTCTTCACACAGTGTTTTAATCCCCCCCAAACATTTTACAGATTATTTTCATAAACTTTGCTGTAATTGTAGTGTGACAAAACTCCGACCTTGTCTCAGTGGGTCCTGTTCTTCCAGGAGGATTACACTAGCCTCAGAGGCTCACTGTGACCCTCCATATAGCCCTTCTCTCTCTCTAGAGGCAAGAGTCACAGCCTATTGAGCCATTTTCATCATAAACCAGCAAGGGAGGCGGGAAGAAGCAACCCGCCCTCTCACAGTCTCTGTTGTCTCACAGTCTCTGTGATTAATTGGGGATAGTGGGGGAAAGAAAGGGGAGCCTGGGCCTGCCCTCTACTCCAGGCTCCAGCCCAGGTACCCTAATAGTAGCAGCTATTGATAGCTGACTTTTTGAAACAGGATGAGTACAATTCCCTGGGCCACTTCCCCACAGCACCCCCCCCCAACATCTAGTTCACCCATACCTCAGGGCCTCCTTTCTTGTGCCTGATAGAGTGTGGACTGCCTAGTTTCTCCAGCAGCACTGCTTCCTCCTACAGCTCCTGACATGCACCTCTAACTGACTAACTTGGAGGCTTTTAACTAGTTCCAGCCAGCCCCTGATTGGCTTCAGGTGTCCCAATCAACCTAGCTGTGTCCACTGTTTTCTAGAAGGAACTTAATTGACCCTAGGTATCTTGATTAACCTGGAGCAACTGCCATTTGGTTACCATGGTAACATGGATTTTTTTATCCTGGGGCTAACATACCTATTTCTCACTACTTTCCTATAGCCATCTGGCCTTGCCCCATCACACATCTCCCGCTGTCTGCTCACCACCATGGAGTTGGGCAACTTGTGACACCAGGTAGTGTACTTGTGACAGGCCATCAGCATTGCCGTGGTGCCATATGTGGAACTGGAATGGTTGTAGGGATAAGAACCACCTGGTGACATTCTTTTCCTTATTCTGCTGCATCCACTGGAGGGGTGCATGGTCCATCTCAGGAGTAAATTGCCGGCTTAAGAGGTAATAATGCAGTGTCTCCCTGGCCGATATGACAGCAAGACATTTTCTCTTGATTACTGCGTATTTCTGTTCTCTTGGGAGAAGCTTTCTGCTTAGGTAGAGGATCAGGTGTTCCTCTTCTCCTACCATTTGTGACAGAACAGCCCCCAACCCCACCTTGGAAGCATCTGTTTGTAAAATCAATTCTTTGTTCAAGTCTCAGGCCATGAGTATGAGGTCATTACAGAGGGCTGCCTGAAGGTCTGTGAATTCCCCCTCTGCTGCATCGGTTCACTTCACCATGTCTGGACCTCGGGCCTTTACTAGGTCCATTGGGGGCTTGCCCTACTGGCGAAGTGGGTAATAAAACATCAGTAATACCCTACTACACCTAGGAATGTGCAGACCTGCTTCTTCCAGATTGGCCGGGGCCAGTTTTGAATCGCCTCTAGATTATTCGTTTGGAGCTTCACTATGTCCCTTCCTACAATATACCCCAGGTATTTAGCCTCTGCTAGCCCTGTGGTGCATTTAGCGGGATTAATGGTGAGACCAGCCCACTTTAAAGTGTGCAGTACTGCCTCAACTTTCTCCAAGCGGGTTCCCCAATCTGGTGTATGGATGAGGCACTGGAAGGTGCCCAGGGCCCTATGTAGCCCGAAAGGGAGGATGGTGTACTGGAATAGCCTGTCCGGAGTGGAGAATGCTGTCTTCTCATTAGCTTCTTTGGTCAGTACCAAATAGCCTTTTGTCAAATCCAGGGTAGTCAGGAATCAGGTACTACCCAGTCAGTCAACAAGTTCGTTGATGCATGGTATGGGGTACGCATCAAATTGGGATACTTCATTCAGTCAGTGAAAGTCATTATAGAAACTTGTGCTACCATCAGGTTTAGGCACTAGTACGATTGGACTGGACCACTAACTGCGAAATTCTTCAGTGACCCCTAATTCTAACATCTTCACTTCAGCCTTGATCTCTTCTCTTTTGGCTGCTGGGATTCAGTAGAGTCTCAATGTTACCTTGGATCCAGGGATTGTGTGGATATGGTGAAAGGTCTCTGTCATCCACCCCAGTTTTGTAGAGAACACGTGTTGGTTGCTGTTGATCATGTCAGCTGCCTCGACCTTTTGGTTAGGCGTTAAGTCAGGTGATATCCTCACTTGTTCGTGTAGGTTATCCTCTTGGGGAAGGGCCTCCTCGGTGACTAAGCATGCCTCTCAGTGGTGCTAAGGTTTTAGAAGATTGACATGGTAAATTTTCTCTGGTTTCCAGCAGCCTGGCTGCCGCACCTTATAGTTCGCTTCCCCCATGGCTTTGACCATTTCATAGGGTCCCTGACACTGAGCCAAAAGTTTACTCTGTGCTGTGGGTACCAGTACCATAACCCGGTCCCCCAGTTCGAACCACTGAACCTTTGCTTGGTGATTGTAATGGGTGCTTTCTCCAAATGTTCCCATTCAATGGGCATAACTCAGGCTATATGATCTCTCATCTGCAGTACATGCTTGACTGTGTTCCTTCCAGGATTTGGCTCCTCTTCTCAGGCTTCTCTGGCTATCTCCAATATGCCCCAGGGGTGGTGCCCGTATAGTAGTTTGAATAGAGAGAAGCCCGTGGAAGCTTGCGGGACCTTCCAGATGGCGAACATGAGGTATGGCAGTCGGGTATCCCAATCTTTCCCATCCCGACTTAACACTGTCCTGATTATGGCCTTGAGGGTCTCACTGAACCTTTCCACAAGGCCATTGGTTTGTGGGTGGTATACAGAAGTCCACAGGGCATGTATGTGGAGAAACTAACAGAGATCTTTCATCAGCTTGGCCATGAAAGGTGTCCCGTCATCAGTCAATATCTTCTTGGGTAGCCCAACCCCAGCACAGATCTGTACTAGCTCCTTAGCTATTGTCTTGGAAGCCGTGTTGCGTAGGGGGACAGCTTCTGGGTACCAGGTTGCATGGTCCAGGACAACAAGTACTGTCTTTTCTTGGGGCCCTACCAGATCCATGGCTATTCATTCAAAAGGTACCTCTATTATTGGAAGAGGTATCAAAGGTGCCCACAAGTGTGGGCGAGTGCTATGCAGCTAACACTCCGGACAGGAGGTGCAGTACCACCGCACATCTTCATGTACTCCTGGCCAGAAGAACCTCTGCAGGATCCATGCCTGGGTTTTCTCTACCCCTAGGTGTCCTCCAAAAAGGTGACAGTGGGAGAGGCTCAATATGGATTTTTGATGCTTTTGTGGCACCAGAAGTTGCTGTATCTCTTGTTCCTGCATTTTCACAACTCAGTACAGGACATCTTTCTTCACTATAAAGTAAGGTCCTGGGCCCGCAGACCTTCCCATCCATGGGTATCCATCTATCTCAGCCACCTCTCTCCTTGTGTTATCATACCTGGGGTCCTCTGCCTGGCCATGCTCGAAAGTCTCTCTTCCGGGACTAACCTGCCTCAGCTCCCAGGGGCCAGATCCTGCTTCTTCCAGCGACTCACCACTATCACAGCTGGGGCGAGCCTTTGGCTCACCTTCTGCGGTGAAAGTTTCTCTGTCTGCTGCCCGTGTCCATCTTCCTACAAGGGCGGTCTTCTGGCCCTGGGTCAGGACCCAGGTTCCCAAGGCCTTCACGGCCTTCCTCTCTTTTTTGGTCTTCCAGGTCTTTCTGAGAGCTGGGAACAGATCCTGAGAAATCTCAGAAAACATTGGGGGTTGACATTCCCTCGGCAATGAGTCGCTGCCCTCAGTATCCCCTCCTCCCTTGAGCCTCTCTAGAGGAAGTAAATGATCAAACCCTGGATAGTCCCTCCCAATGACAATAGGATATCGGAGTTTAGGAACTATGCCCACTCTCACCACAATGGGGTTCCCCTGAACTTCAGTCTCCGCCGGGATGGGTGGGGTAATGGCTCACGGCCCCATGTACGCACCTCACTGCTATGTGTTTGGCCTGTAGCAGCTGGCTACTTTTTACCATCTTACCCGATATGAGGGTGATAGCACTCCCAGAGTCACAAGCGCTGTAGTCTCCGCCCCGTTTATTCTCATCAGCCTGGTGTAGTTATGCAGGGGTAATGCAACCCCCGCGAGGTGGACAAAGGAGCACGGGACCTCCCAATCCCCCAAGTTATTTTGCATAGGCTCCTAGGTGCTAGGACACTATGCTGCTATGTGTCCCCACATGCATAACATCTATAATTGCTTCTAATCATTCCCCTACCATGAGGGTTAGGGGGTTTAGCCCCAGGGTTCCTCCCACTTAGGCCATTCCATTCCTTCTGGGTTTCCAGCTATTTTTAGGCCCGCCTCTTCTTCCACCTAGGGATCCCTGGGGGTTTGGCTGCCCAACCTTCCAGGATTGGGTCGGGTGCTTGCTTCATAAGGGGCCTTCCTAGGGTAGTCAGGTCAATTCCCTGGCTGTCATCCATCTTTCTACCAGAGTGATCATTTCATCATAAGTGGACGGATTGTTCTGGCCCATCCATTTGCAGAGATCGGGTGGCAGTCCCCGCATGTAATGGTCCATGCCCAAAGTCTCCAAAATCTCCTCCAGACTGCATGCCTCAGGCTGTAATCACTTCTGCATGAGGTGTATGAGGTCGAATAGCTGGGACCTCGGAGGTTTGTTCTCCTGGTATTTCCACTCATGGAACCTCTGGGCCCGTACTGCTGCCATCACCCCTGATCGTCCTAGGATCTCTGTCTTCAGCTGGGGATAGTCAGTGGCATCCTCAGCAGGCAGATCAAAGCAGGCCTTCTGGGCCTCTCATAAATATAAAGGGAAGGGTAAACAACTTTAAATCCCTCCTGGCCAGAGGAAAAACCCTTTCACCTGTAAAGGGTTAAGAAGCTACGATAACCTCACTGGCGCCTGACCAAAATGACCAATGAGGAGATAAGATGCTTTCAAAGCTGGAGTGGGGGAGAAACAAAGGCTCTCTCTGTCTGTATGTTTTTTTTTTTTTGCTAGGACCAGAGCAGGAATGCAGGTCAGAACTCCTGTAAAGGGTTAATAAGCAATCTAGTTAGATATGCGTTAGATTCTGTTTTGTTTAAATGGCTGATAAAATAAGTTGTGCTGAAATGAATGTATATTCCTGTTTTTGTATCTTTTTGTAACTTAAAATTTTGCCTAGAGGGATTCTCTATGTTTTGAATCTGATTACCCTATAAGGTATTTACCATCCTGATTTTACAGAGGTGATTCTTTTACTTTTTCTTCAATTAAAATTCTTCTTTTAAGAACCTGATTGATTTTTCATTGTTCTTACGATCCAAGGGTTTGGGTCTGTGTTCACCTATGTAAATTGGTAAGGATTTTTATCCAGCCTTCCCCAGGAAAGGGGGTGTAGGGTTTGGGAAGATTTTTGGGGGAAAGACATTTCCAAGCAGTCTCTTTCCCTGTTATGTATTTGTTAGATGCTTGGTGGTGGCAGCAATAAAGTCCAGGGGCAAAAGGTAAAATAGTTTGTACCTTGGAGAAGTTTTAACCTAAGCTGGTAAAAATAAGCTTACGGGGTTTTTCATGCAGGTCCCCACATATGTACCCTAGAGTTCAGAGTGGGGAAGGAACCTTGACAGGGCCTCTCTGCACAAAAAAGAGGTGAGAATGCTGGCCCACTGATCCTGGGCCACGCCTCAAGCTGAGCAGTCCTTTCAAATGACAGGAGATATGCCTCTACATAATCTTCTGTTGTCATCTTTAGCAGACAACCAGTGGCCCTCAGGGTTTGCTTCCCATCAGAACCACGAGCCTGGGTGGTTAGGAACTGCAGCTGGTCCACTGTCTCTCGCAGGAGGGCTTGATCTTGGGTCACCTGGCCCACTAATAAATGGTTGGTTTCCTTCTGTAGCCGCATAGACTCCTGTTGTGCCATCGCCTGAACCAGGTGACCTCCTGCTGGGTCACCAAGGCTTGCACCAGAGCTCTCATGACCTCTTCTATTGTGGTAAAAACAAAAAACCCAAAACCCTAGTGCACTCTTCTTCTTTTTTTTGTACCTCTTTCTTCCGCCACACTGTGAACAATTCATCCCACTTCTAAAACCAGTTGTGACAAAGCTCCAACCTTGTCTCAGTGGATCACGTGCTTCCACGTGGATTACACTAGCCTCAGAGGCTCACTGTGATGCTCCTTGTAGCCCTTCTCTCTCTAGAGGCAAGGGTCACAGCCTACTGAGCTATTTTCATCATAAGCCAGCAAAGGAGGTGGGAAGAAGCAACCTGCCCTCACACAGTCTCTGTTAAAACAACAAGGAGTCCGATGGCACCTTAAAGACTAACAGATTTATTTGGGCATAAGCTTTCGTGGATAAAAAACCACTTCTTCAGATGCATCTGAAGAAGTGGTGTTTTACCCATGAAAGCTTATGCCCAAATAAATCTGTTAGTCTTTAATGTGCCACTGGATTCCTTGTTGTTTTTTTGGATACAGACTAACACGGCTACCCCCGATACTTGACAGTCTCTGGTGTCTCATAGTCTCAGTGATTAACCAGGGAGATTTGGGGGAGGGGCAGGGGGCCTGGGCCCACCCTCTACTCTGGGCTCCAGCCCAGGGACACTAATAGTAGCAGCTATTGGTAGCTGACCTTTTGAAACAGGATGAGTACATTTCCCTGGGCCACTTTCCCACAGTTCCCCCACTTTCCTCAACATCTAGTTCACCCATACCTCAGGGCCTCCTTTCTTGTGCCTGATAGAGTGTGGACTGCTCATTTTCTCCAGCAGCACGGCTTCCTCCTAAAGCTCCTGATACATGCCTCTAACTGACCAACTGGGAGGCTTTTAATTAGTTCCAGCCAGCCCTTGATTGGATTCAGGTGTCCAATCAACCTAGCTGTTTCCACTGCTTTCTAGAAGGATCTTAATTGGCCCCAGGTGTCTTGATTAACCTGGAGCAACTGCCATTTGGTTACCATGGTAATAGGGATTTGTTTATCCTGGGGCTAAAATACCTTTTTCTCACTACTTTCTATAGTCATCTGGCCTTGCCCCATCTCAGTAGATACTGACTTTCTGGTAAACCCTAACTGCTATTAAAACAAAGTCCACTGGAAATTTGTTAGAAATATTGTGCGATAGCTTCAGATGAGCTTTTACTAGAACACAGATTTACCAAAGTTGGTGTATGGATGTATACAAGCATCTTTGTCTTCAAATAATAACCTTCTGTACCAAGGGCCAAATTATGCCATTTAAGCAACGTCTAGTGTAGGGCTTAAAGTAAACTGAAACAAGAAGGAAATCTGACCCCATTAGCTGAATGAAAGCAGATCATGGGGGCAGGGGTTACTGCTTACCAAAGCCGGGGAGAGGAGACGGAGATCTAGATCAATATGCTTGAAGGATAACTATTTATAATCAAGTCATATGACTTGATTATCACTGCAGAAGCTGATGTCCTTCTGACAGGATGAGCCCCACATTTTTTCATGTCTATATCTGCATCTCCCAGGCTCTGACTGTATTAGAGGTGACAGGCTTTCAGGATCCCACAAACTGTAACAAAAGGGGATTCTGCTCCTTTTGCCATGTGATCTACCAGATCATTCAGCCATTATGATTTTTCTTATACAGTCCTTGTTAGTTTTCAGGAGACCCAGTTCAAACACCCTACCAAGACTTCAGTTCTCTGTCACATAGTTCTATTTGTCAGACTATATATCCAGATGTGTATGGCCAGATGAGATATCCATACTGACAAAGTTCTCCTCAGTATACCAGGTGAGTGGGCTTTAGGGATTGTATTTTTGATTATTTAAATCACTGACAAGTATCACAGCCAATTTAGGATTTGCTGTTAAATAAAACACCAGAGCTTCTGGAGTGGGGAGATCTAGAAAGGAGTTGGGTATCATCAGAAGGAGGTTTATTACTTGTCTTCCTGTGTTGTATGACTTTTCTGCTCATGAAGACCTGCAATGAATTGTATTCCAGATTAAGAATGTCTAAAGAGATCAATTGGAAGACCCCGACTAACCCACAGAAATTTTTAAAAACTGTGCTCTACTATAGTACCTCTAAAAATAGCAAGCAGACGGCCCATGGCAGATCTTGTCAATTCACTAAGTTGGACCGGCCCCCAGTGGTTTGGCAAAAGGAGGTGTCCCACCTGAACATAACATTCCCATCTAAGCATTCTATACACAAGTAGCCTCTAACCCTCACTCTCTCAGTTCTCAGAATGAACTATGCAATTAAAATAAAATTGACACCCCTCCCCAGTTCATTACAATATGAAGGTGTTGCTGTGAATGATTTAGTGTAGTTGAGAATAACTTTTAAACAGTCATGTTTGCAAAAGTCCTGCCACTGGAACATTGGTTGAATTTTAGGTGCAATGAAATATGATGGTGCTTGTCCTGTAAAGGACCACAAACTTTTTCCTCTGGTACTTTGAATTAATGTCAAGACTTTCCTACCTGATAGATCTTTGAAGTTAAAGAATGTGATTTTTTTTGGTGCTTCTTTTTCAAATGAAAATTCTGCTCACCATCTCCTTTGCCATCTTCATAATATACCACCCCATAAAGCTGTTTAGTTCAATAAAGTTCAGAAGCAGCTTCTCTGGCCCATGACAGCTGCTGTCCTATGAGATGCATCCAAAAAAAATGGACATGCTGAATTGTGGAGAATGTAGCGCTTGACCGAGACAGCTTTTCAGAGAAGACAAATGGAAACTCACAGCAACATCATTTTCTTATTGATATTCCATTTTTCAACTGCTATCACATATTCCTCGTTGCAGCCTCTGCATATCTGTCATTTTCACAGAGAATGTGGATTCCTGAATCACAGTCATATAGGCCCAGCTTTCTAAATGTTATTGTAACAGAAGGAGTTCAGCAAAATATAATGGGGCTAGATTGTGCTTTGGCAAAGCCATGCCTGTGGGGCAGTGCATCAAGGTGCCTTCCCCGAAGGAACACCAGGATGACACTGACTCTCAGGGAACTCTGGAACATTTCCTTCAGGTCTCCCCTCTTCCACCCTGAGGAGCCCTTAATGTATTTATTATTTGTTATTATTAAAGTAGTTGTTAGAGGCCTCTGCTGAAGACAGGGGCCCATTGTGCTAAGTACAGTGTAAATAAAGAGTAAGAGACAGTCCTGCCCCACACTGCTTACAGTGTAACAAGGTGCAGTATATACTCCCCTCCTTGCATCCATCAAGACATGGCTCCTGGTCCCTTCCCACTTACTCAGCAAGGAAGGGAGAAGTATCAGGTGTGATGTTCCAGCACTCCACTCCTGCACCTGGAGCCCCAGTTCAGGTAGGTTCAATGTAACCATGGGGAAAGTGGAGAGCAATAGGACGAGGTCACTGTGGTTTACAAATGCTAGCAAGAATTTCACAATTTAAGTCAGTAATAAACGTTTCCTCAGCAGAGCTGTGTGAATAATCACTTTGCTGGCCAAATTTAAAAGCTGGGGTAAAAAATCACTTTGGACTAAACTGCATATTCCAATGGAACGTGGTTCCAACAAAGCTTCTCCAATCAGCTCTAGCTGAAAAACTAAGCACTACAGTAACAACAGCCCACCTGATGCCACCAAGGTAATTGACTTGCAAGATAGTTAAAACAGAAAAATAAAAAAATAGATTTTGTGATGTTATTATTTATCTCCCAGCCAGGCTCTACAACCTGACTTGCATTGCCAGAGTCAATTGAACCCATTCTTTACATAGCAATGCTCCAGGTGACACAGACAGAAAATATGAGTGGCTCATATAACACAGCAATGTGTAGACATTGTATGAGTGGGCTCTATGTAATGTCTCAAGTCGAATTGTTAAAACTATTTTCAAGGAGCTTATAATCTATAGTTTGCAGGAGATAATTCATAATACCAAGCAGTAAATTAATCTTTTCTCACTGTAGAATTCATACATATCACATTAGCATGCAATTATATTCAAGGGCCACCTTGTACCCATTTTGTTTAAATACTCTTATTACCACTTGGGTAAAAACTACTTGATTGTAAATAGAAATTTCTTATTATAAAATACATCCTCTTTGATACTGAGATGCACCCAGAAGAGCTTGACTAACTGCACTAGTTCCCTGTAAGTGTCTTAAAAATCATTGAAATATGGAACACGATAATAACAGAAGTCTAATGCTGAATGTGAATTCATGGTACTTCACTGAATTTAATTAAGCAACATTGCAGTATTTGATCAGTCAGTTTTGTAGCCAATTACTTTGATAAGACTTGAGTATCCAATTCTTGAAACTTCGTCAGCAGGCAGGCAGAAGTGAAAAGGAGAATTTATAGTAGGTGCTAAGCTAGAGATTGCACACATTTGAGCAAAATTCCCAATTATTTTGTAAATATTGAAAAGCAATAGACTTTTATGTTAACAGTCAAAATGTCCATAACATGTAAACACTTGTTTCTTGAAATTACTCTACTGCTTTTATAAATAGTTACAATATTATTATTTTTAAAAAATCATTATGGAAGTAGGTAGTGCAGTGGATTAATGAAGCAGATTTTTACCTACATTGGACAACAAGGGTTTGAATATGATTTAAGCAAAAAGGATGTGATCTAAATCCTGTTTAAATCAGTGTGAACCTCTGGCCTTAATCACATCCTAAATGACGAGTTTGGAGGTCTTGTTTTTGTCCCATTTGCTCCCATCACCACATTATTTGACATGCTTTTAAAACTCTGCTTTGTTCCGGAATATTATAGGTGCTGATGTCAGAATTAAAGAATATATCATCATAGAAAAGAACATTAATAGAAAGCATTTGATCAGAGATTAGGCATTACAGAAGGTTAAATTTTGATTCATCTCTTTCTCAGTTGGAGAGGGGCAAAAAAGGGAGTTGTTTTGACTAATGTTCAGTTGTTTGTTTTGTTTTTAGTTTGTCAGGGATTTGTTTGATTGGATCAGGTTTTAGCCATCTCAAGCTCAATAAACTTTGTGGGAATAGTTCCAGATATTGTCCTTTTCTATTTCAAATAGTAATTTTCAAATCTGGGCATCCCAAAATTTTCCATAATGGTTTCCATCTTTCCATTTGATGGAGGAGATTATCTTGTGAACCACTTCTCCTCACATTTGCAGTGGCAAAACATCCTTGTTGCCGCTACCAGAACTGTTACACTGAGAGATACTACTAGGAAAATAATTATGACTTTTTTAGCTGTCTTTAGCTCTCTAAGTGTCTGGTCATTTGTGAAGAAAGTTCTCCACACAGCTTCCTGTAGCTCTTCATTTTATTTCCTCCTCCTATCTTTTCTGTCTCTCTCGCCCCTGACTCTCATGAATGTGCTTCCCTGGTACTTAGCTCCCTTCTCCCCTGGACATGCTACCTTGCAGTGGCTGGGTTTTTTTGCTATTTCCCCTAGACGTTCCTCTCCCACTGGGGACTGGCAGCTCCAGTCCCTGCAACAGCTTCTGTTTTCTCTCCTCCTCTGAAGAAGCAGCCCTTAGTAGAATTTGGTAGGCTTTTCAAAAAAGAGCCCTGATATCTGTAGGAGTAGCTGAGTGTAAAGAAAATGTGCCAGAACCCTGGAGATGATCAGTAAGTTCTCCACAGGTCACTGTTTGGAAACCACAGTCTTAAAGAAATGGGACACACACTCAAAAATGTGTTTTACTGCAATAACTAAACCAAGGGTTTGTCTATATGAATATTTAGTGCACAGAAAGCTGGGGTGAAAGTCTACTTTGCACTAGCCTGTTGCCCATTTAGGGTATGTCTTCACAGCTCATGGCAGCAAGCCTCTCAGCCCAGATCTACAGTACTGGGCTCACAGGGCTTACATTTTGGTGTAAAAATAGCCCTGTAGATGTTGCAGCTTGGGCTCTAAAGTGTAGGGAATGGGGGTGGGCTTCAGACCCTGAGCTGTGACCTCAAACTACTGTCTCACAAGCTATTTTTAGAGTGCTAGTGTGAACCCTGAAACCTTAAATCTGTCAACCCGAGCTGGGAGGCTCGATGCATGGCAGGCTACCACAATGTAAATTTACACCCCACCTTGCTATGAACTAAGACTACACCTACATTAGTGCTTTTACATGTGTCGAGGCCCCACTGTTTATACTTAAGCCCATGAAGCACACATCTCAAGGTGAGTAGAATGTTAGCAAGCTACCATGTTTGAGGGGTGTCGATAAATACACTTATTAGTTGTAGCACATCCCCCTATCCATTCCAGTGTGCAGTAGGGGAGTTAGGGGCATCTAATAGTTTCGATAGTCTTCCACCCCCATTATTGTCACTATTACCAATCAGTTCACCTATATTCACCTCTTGGACCAGATTTTATGCTCCATTTAGGATTAAATCGAGAATTACCTCTCGCCTTGTTCCTGGACTAGCTGCTCTAAGAAGCAGTCTTGTATGATGTCTAGAAATTTTCAATTTAACTTTAATTTCTTTAAAATTTAACTTTTAAAATTTAAAACTTAATTTCCGTTTCACTTTTAAAGTTGAAGCTACACAAAAATGGGGACTCTTGTTAGATGGAAATTTCAAAGGGATTGTCACAAGAGCTAAATATCTGCAAAGGGCATGGGGATTATTTAAAAACATTATAATAGAGGCTCAGAATAAATGTATACTCCAAATAAGAAAAGACAATAAGATGACCCAAAGAATGCCACCATGGCTAACCAGCAGAGTAATGGAGGCCAGTAGAAGCAGAGGCATCCTTTGAAATTTGGAAGTCACAACCTAGTGAGGATAATAGGAAGAAGCACAAACTCTGGCAGGGTAAGTGTAAAAGCATAAGGGAAACAGGCCAAGAAACAATTTGAGAAGCAACTTACTAAATATGCAAAAATAAAACACTAAGAATATTTTAAGTGCATCAAAAGCAGGAAGGCTGCCAAACAGACAGTTGGGCCTCTAGACAACAAAGGGCTAAAGGAGCACTCTAGGAAGACAAAGCCAGTGCAGAGAAGCTAAATGAATTCTTTGCTGCAGTCTTCATGGCAGAAGATTTGGGCGAGAAACCAGCATCAGAGCTTTAATTTTTTAATCTTTAACCCATCTGAAGTACTGTCCCACTCTGATGTGTCAATAGAAGAGTTTTCAGAACAAATTAATAAATTAAACAGTAATAAACCACCACCCGCAGCTGGTATTCACTCAGGAGTTCTGAAAGTAAAGAAAACTGCAGAACTACTATCTATAGAGTGTAACCTATCATTGAAATAAGCCTCTGTACCAGCCAACTGGAAGGTAGCTAATGTAACGTCAATTTCTAAAAAGGCAATCCTGGCAATTATAGGCTGAAAATCCTAACTTCAGTACCAGGCAAATTGACTGAAACTATAGTAAAGAATAGAACTGTCAGACACACAGAACACAGTTTGTTGGGGAAGAGTGAAACATGGCTTATGTAAAGAGAAGTCACGCCTCACCAATCTACTAGAAATCTTTGAGGGTGTGAACAAACAGGTTGATAAGGGTGATCCAGCTGATATAGTGTACCTGGACTTTGACAGGGTCTCTCACCAAAGGCTCTTAAGGAAACTAAATAGTTATGGGGTAAGAGGGAAAGTCCATTCTTGGATCAATAACTGGTTAAAAGACAGAAAACAAAAGGTAGGAATAAATGGTCAGTTTTCACAATGGAGAAAAAGGTAAACAATGGGAGTCTCCCAAGGGTCTGAATTGGTACTATTAGAAAAGAGAGAGAAAATATCATAATGCTATTATATAAGTTCATGGTGTGCCCACACCTTGAATGTTGTGTCCAGTTCTGTTTGCCTCATCTCAAAAAGGATAGAGTTGGAACCCAAAAAGTTTCAGAGAATGGCAACAAATATACTTCAGGGTGTGGAACAGCTTCCATATGATGAGAGATTAAAAAGATTAGGGCTGTTCAATTTAGCAAAGAGATGATTAAAGGGGTATGTGATACAGATCTATAAAATAAAATCATGAATGACAGGAAAAAAAAGAGTTATTTATCTTTTTCCATAATAAAAAAAAAAAAAACAAGGATCACCCAATGCAATTAATAAGCAACAGGCTTAATACAAACAAAAGGAAATACTTTTTAATACAACACAAAAATAATGTGTGGAACATACACAGACATAAAATTCCATAAACCTGGCTGGCAGTTTTGCTCTTGGTAAATATCCTCAAAAAGAAAAAGAGTATTTGTGGCACCTTAGAGACTAACCAATTTATTTGAGCATAAGCTTTCGTGAGCTACAGCTCACTTAGCATATCAGGGTTGGAAGGGACCTCAGGAGGTCATCTAGTCCAACCCCCTGCTCAAAGCAGGACCAATCCCCAATTTTTGCCCCAGATCCAAAATGGCCCCCTTAAGGATTGAACTCACAACCCTGGGTTTAGCAGGCCAATGCTCAAACAACTGAGCTATCCCTCCCCCCACAGATGCATGTAGCTCACGAATGCTTATGCTCAAATAAATTGGTTAGTCTCTAAGGTGCCACAAGTCCTCCTTTTCTTTCTGCGAATACAGACTAACACGGCTGCTACTCTGAAACCGGTAAATATCCTATTAGCTTTTCTTGAGCTCATAGCTATTTCAGAGCAGTGCTGGTGTCATAAACCTGAGAACAAGCCAAAATGGGTAGAGTCTGGGTGTTTGCACACTGGGTTTTTTGCCATATAGAAATAAGCTAATTACTATGAGCCACTTTTCTCTTACCTGTAAACAACTTCTGACCCACTCATCAAAAATGTTTGCATTTAATTGACAAGGAAAAATACAAGACATAATTAATCAGAAAGCAACCATATTGTCAGTCTGGCAACGAAAATCAGGAGAGGAGGTGAGGAAGTGCAGGCAGACCTAGGGAGTACCATTCTAGACAATGTTTCAAGGTGATCTGAACTCTCTGCTGTGTGTTTTCTCTGAAGAAAAGAAAGCATTATATAGATGCATGTACTACAGTCAAACGACAGGACCTATCTAAAGAGATCTACCATACAAATCTCTCTCTGTTCCTTGAACCTCTGGGTATGTCAGAGGAGCAGGTAAGAGTGTGTCTGGGATAGCAAAGTCCAGCTGGTCCTCAATAGAAGACTATTCTCTCTTCTCACACCACCATACAGCCTCCACAGGCATTCTCTCAGCACCCATATTGAACAGAGTGACCTCAGCACCACCTCCAGAAATGGTTCCTGGAGTAAAGAGCTGCCCATTGGAGCCAGGAGAAAAACAGGCCTTTACAACAGTAGGAATCTTATGAGGTCAGCAGCATAGACAGCTTTCAGTCAGTGCACCTGTGCTAAATGCAGGGAAAAAATCTGCCTGCGGGATAGGTGGGGAAAAGGAGAAACTTCTACCCTCCCCCTCTTTCTTCTCCTCTCTGTGTTTGTCCCTGCCCTACTATGCATTTCTTCATCTTTCTGTCTCTCCAGTCCTCCCTTTCCCTTACTACATGAAAATAAGGTGTGGGTACAGTATGGAGGGGAATTTACCTTAGTTACAGTATTATTAGGGTTGTTTGAATTGTTTGCTGTTTGTGTCCATATATTTAATAGAGTCACCAAGATACAAAGGTAAGAAAACTTTACAATTGTGCAACCTTAGTTTTGCAAAGTGAACCCTCCCTCCCATCTTCCTTCCACCCCTTGGCTCCCACATCCCAAATAATTGTTTCTTTGCTTTCACTTTTTTAGGTGTTGGACTGTAATCTCTTCAAAACAGTGATAGTGTTTCTCTTTATAATGTGCCTGTGAAGCACCAAGTACACTTTTGAGCACTGTATATAAATCAAATCTTCCTGCCCTGCTATAAACAGATGAAGCTGCATTTCCAAGTGCTATTAGCAATAAAATGTCATCCTCTAGGGATCCCACAGCTGCCTAGTTCATTGCAGTAGAGATTCTGAAAGAGTTTGAGATTTTACTGTAGTGCTCTGAATGTCTTGTTTAACTCACAGGCTCTGATTAAGTACAGTTTTCTTTAGCCCTTTAAAACACCAATTAAAATCACTGCCCCTTTCCTTTAAATTTAGCGTGAGTTCTGGTTGAATGCAGCCTTAAATTTTGAAGGAAAGCAAAGTTATGTAATACAAAACAGACTCTATGCAAACCTAAGCGAGATAACAAAGGCTGCTAGAACGTTATTAAAACTCAAAACTTGGACAAACACCACAGCTATGTTATTGAGTGAAAAGCTTTCACGTTATAGTTTCATTTTTTAGTTTCTTAGTTGAGATCGGACTGATTTCCTACTGTAAATTGCTTTGCTGGAGCAAAAATGAACTGCTTTTCACTCAAACAAGCTTACACTCCTACCTGAAGATTTGCTTTCAAAGGGGGTTTATTACTATTATTATGATTTTGCTTTTGCTTTAGAGTTGAAATGTCTTATTCAGCATACAGTGGATTTAAATTATGCAGTGCTATGAAAATGTGAAAATAAATGCATTGTAAACAATCATTTAGTTTTGATGTGTTTTGCCACTATTGGAGAGTTTATATCTATATGTCAGATAACATGTTTGGGAGCAGCATCCTGATAATAGATCTTTCTATGGTCTTCTGATTACATTTTGGTTTGAACATGCTTATGGAAATCTAATATGAATGAGTATTGACAAATTACCAGAAAAGCATTCAGCATTATTGGAACATCCCTGCATAACATAGTCATCAGCTCAGGAATTCATCTGATCTAAGTATCTAAGTGGGGCCCCACTCTTGCAACTGCACTGACAGAGAGGCCTGTAGAAGTCAATGGTGTTCCCCATTGGAGCACCATGTCCTTTTCAACTTAGGAAAGGATACAATTAAGGTTGTTGTCTTTTGCTCATTACACAATGACAAGAATGTGAAGAATCCTGATGGGTACAGCTACATCCCCAGATAACTGTATTTCCCACTATATTACAAACATGCCAGGTCTGTGAGTGTGTGTGTTTTTATTGCTGCTCTGACTGGTTTCTGGCAGCTTCTAAAACATAGAACATGGTGAGCAACACTGTAGATCTCACAACTTTCTAAAGGGATACTATCCTATTCCTATGCACTACAAAGGCAGATAGACATTTTAAAACTATTTAACTCACCAGTTTGGAGCTACTGGTTACAGGATATTTTGTATCCTGAAAAATGTCATATTTTGATTATTTTGTTTTAATCTTTTTTTTCTTTTCTTTCTGGGATTCTGTTGTTTTTAAAGCATCATAAAACCCCTTTTCGTGAGGTAGGTAAGGGAACCCCTTAAAAGGGTTCACTTCAATCCCCACTGAAATTAAATACAACAGCTGATTTCACAAGGTGTAGCAAGGCTGTGTAACAGGGGATTCCAAATGGACTTTTTGGTGTTGACTTCAGTGCCTACAGATTTGGGAGAGAGTTTAGGAGAGGAAATGGAGAAGCATACTGTCTCCAGCTAAAACTACGGGTGGGATTGATTAAGAGAGAATGCTCTTAGTTTAACTAAAATTTAGACAGGCTATCCAGATTATTAGCATTCTTATAAATGTGCCATTAGATGTTTAGTGACTAGAAGAAGGAATTCAGTCTTACATCATATCCAAACTTTTCCACCTACTGTGCCCTTAGCAAGAGTATTGGGTACAAAGACTAGAACTGGTAATTGGTACCTTTCTCTTTGGTACTATTGCTGGTCTACGAGTGCAATTCTAATTCCCCAGGCAGGAGAGTCAGAAAGGGACAAACTGTGATGTAGTAGTAGTGCTTGATCCCTGCCCTTACCTGAAGCCACTGAAGTCAATGGGAACATTCACACTGATGTCAGCAGGCTTTGGATAAGTCCCCAAAAGAAAAGAGTGCTCCCTAAAAAGAAGTAGCATACTTCCACAAGTAAGACTGAGTCCGGAGTTAGTAACAATAGGGATGAATGGGTCTGAACCCCCTTCAGCACAGCTTGGGAAAAGTTCAATTCCAGCTCCAAACCTCGTATCTCAAGCTTTATAAAGGTCCAGAACATTAGTAAGTAAATTTGTGTATTTATGTCTGAATATTGGCGACACCATAACAGAATTTTCAGAAGCCTTCATTATCCTTCACTAACTTTGAGCACTCACCGCTAAACAATTTCAAAAGTGATAATATGTTTTGAGGAAATAGTATTTAAATAGAACATTTTTTAAAATTAAGTGATTGAAACCAAGAAAATTGCCCACAGTTTAATGTTTTTGAATCCATCTTTGTCCCCTCATTATCAGAAAAGGTGAAGGACGGTGGAAGATGACTCTTTGTGAAACATGGGGACATCTCCTGTGAGGTCTTTCAGGGGCTGGTATGTGCTGATGTTCCAGTACTCCTGCAGGCCCAGCTTTGTTCAGGTCAGTGGGGTACGTGGAAGATCTCCAGTCTTAACAGCATCCTTTGTGACAGATAGAGGAGGAGAAAGAGGCAGCTGATGGGTGGTTCTGGGGCCTCAGCAGCAGGCTAACGCTGCACTCTGTCAGCCAACATATTAGCCTTTCCATAAGGGAATGTTCACATTCCCTATACCAGGATGCCATCGCCAAGAACTGTCCGAGAAGTCTCTTCTAATGAAGAGACCACTCCACCTTTGCCCTGAGGAAAGCAAATTGTTCATGATTCTTCCTGTCAATCCCTGTAAATAGGTTTGGCAGAATTTGTTTGGGTTTTTTATTATAATTTTCATAGATACTTGTTTATTTTTAAGCATTTTTTCCATTTAAATTTTCACAAATTGTGGAAAATCAAGAGGTGTCAGATAATAACTGATGATCATAAAGGTTGAGATTCAAAAGTTAAAGCTTTATAGTTGTTAAAACACAAATTGTCAACATCACTCATTCAAAATATACAAAATAAATATCCTTAAATCAAACTAATTATTTCTCAAGCACCATTTTTCTTACTTGGCCTCTCTGTAATTTTCTATTCTTATCAATGAAAAGGTTTTTGGTTGGTTTGTGTGTAGGGTGAAACCAATATTTTCCATTTATCATGACATTCTAATCTATCCCAGCAAACCTATAAGCAGGTCCTTCAATTCAAAGAGAAGGAGAACATTATATTTTGTACCAAAGCTGAGTGTGGCTCTTGAGTGACACAGCGGCCGGTTTCCGGTAGCCAAATCTTCCGTCTACTGGTGGGGACTGCAAGATGTATCCAGAGGGAGAGTCCAAAAATAGTCCAACTACCTCAAACTTTTCCCCTTATTTATACATTAGTAATAGAATGACATGTCCCTTAAAGAAAACTTAAGTAAGCAGTTTCAATAGTCAAGCAACAGGTTCCTTCTGATTATTGATTAACCAGGTGTGGGTTTTTCCAGAGTTTGCAGCCTTGAGGCCCCAATAGACATTCCTGGGGCGCAGTCTGCTCTTCTAAGATGCATGTATCAGCTACTTCAACACAATTCTTATCAGGAAGGACGCAGGGTCAAGCTGCCCCTTCTGTGGCACTCAAAACTCCCTCCCCTCCTGACTTGGTCAAACTGAGAGTGCTGCATGACCAGTTTACAGACAGCTGACTTGGCTGCTTTTAGCAATAAGCCACAGTGGTTTCAGGCACTTTACTGGTTGTCTGACATCTGTTCTGACAAGAACAATGTCCATCAAGCCAGGTGTCTCATACCTCCAACAGTGGCAAGTACCAGAGCTTCAGACACAGTGTACAGAACAGGACAATTTTGGAGAAATACATCCTTGTCTTCCCTCTCCCAGCTTCTGGTAATCAGAGGTTTAGGGTTTCCCTGAGCATGGGGGTACATCCCTGAACATCTTGGCTAGTAGCCATTAATGGACCTATCCTCCGCAAACTTATCTAGTTCTCTTTTGAACCCAGTTAAACTTTCAGCCTTCACTAACATCCCATGGCAAAGAGTTCCACAGATTATTTATGTCTTTTCTATCATTTTATCATAGCTTTTAAAATTCCAGCCTTATGTGGACACTGATGATCACTAGGCACTTTTCATAGGAGAAGGGTCCCAGTAGTGCTTTTGTCTAAAATTTGTCTTCCCATAACTAGTGTGCCTGCTAAGTGCATCCTGCCGTGTGTCTGTGCGTGTTCATGTGTGTGTGTATGGGCATAGCAACTGATAACTTAGACCCTTAAAATACCACCTGTCCTGCAGGATAGTAGAGTCTTTGTTACAGGATATCACTCACTGCTTGTCAATGGACTTCACTTTGCAGGGCAGAAACTCCCCTTTAGGTCAAGAGGAGTCATAAGGCTTCAAGAACACCCACACCTCAGGAGATCATCAACAAGCAAACAAAAGCAAAACATCCAAACCCAGTTAAATCCATCAGCACTCTCTTTGCAAACACCAATCTGCATGCTTTAACTCCTTCAAGTGTGAAGCTCCTTGTATCTACTGCACAGCAGTCCTCCTACTAGGAGAAAACAATCGTGATCCTAATTTTTATCAGCTCCTTATTGCTGCTGTTCTACAGGCAGGTGTGAGAATGGATGGATGGCATAACCCCTTGTAGCCAGCCCCATTTGAATAGTGCAATCCTTTCATTCTCTGTAGACATGAAAGACAATTTAAAGCAGGGGTGGGCAAACTTTTTGGCCTGAGGGCCACATTGGGGTTCCGAAACTGTATGGAGGGCTGGATAGGGAAGGCTGTGCCTCCCCAAACAGCCTGGCCCCCGCCCCTTATTCACCCCCTCCCACTTTCCATCCCCTGACTATCCCCCTCAGAAGCCCCAACCCACCCCTGCTCCTTGTCCCCTGACCGCCGCCTCTCAGGACCCCCCACCCCAACTAAAACCCCACTCCCTGCCCCCTGACAGACCCCCCAGGACTCCCAGGCCTATCCAACTGCCCCCTGCTCCCTGTCCCCTGACTGCCCCAAGGGACCCTCTGCCCCTTATCCAATCCCCCATCCCCTGCTCCCTGCCCCCTTATCATGATGCTCAGAACACCAGGACTGGCAGCCATGCCGCCCTACCGGAGCCAGACATGCAGTCTAGAGCACTGGGGCAGACCGGTGGCTCTTGCAGTGGCACTGCCCGGCAGGAGCTTGCAGCCCCGCCGCCCCAGAGTGCTGGTGGCATGGCAAGCTGAGGCTGCGGGGGACGGGACGGGGGCTAGCCTCCCCAGCCAGGAGCTTAAGGGCCGGGCAGGACAGTCCCGCGGGCCACATCCGTAGTTTGCCCACCTCTGATTTAAAGCATATACTTGACACTTTTTCCAATCTGGGGACTGGCACAGGAACCAAGCAAGATTTGTAAGGAAAGTGAATGTGTTAAAAGGTCAGATAAACCTTTCTGCCACCCTTCTATTCACTGGGCTAAATCCTCAGGTAGTGTAAACTGGCATAGCTCCATTGAAGGTAATGGAACTATGCAAATTTACACTTTCATAGGATTAGGCCCACTGAATAGTATTATACTCCTTGAACAGTTCCCACTGATTTCAGTGAGACTACATTCTGAGTATGGGTCAGATTGTCATCCTCTTACTCATAGTGGGGAGCACTTATTTACACAAGTAGTTCCATGTCCCATTGACATCAGAGGAACCCTTGTGTGAGTAACTGCCGCTCACAATCTGTAACTGCAGTTTATGATGTTAGTGAGACCAGAATCTGGCCAAGGTGATTAAATGTATCAGAATCCAGGTTTATGTCAGTAGAGTCCAGCAGCAAACAGAAAATATGTCAAAATCCTTCTTTAATACCATTATAATTATGAAATTAAAAATCAGGCAAATAACAAAAGGAACAGCCAAATAAAACCTTACAGGCAGTAAAATGAAAGGTCAACTGGTAAAAATATTGGCTAAAAGAATCCTTTAAAGATCAAAAGGCACTCCTAGCAAACTTTGCTGACAGGGGTACTCAAACCATTACAGATTCATTGAACTTAATAACTGAGCAGCCAAATTGGCTAATGATTTAAAAATCTTTGACAGAAAATTGTCCTGAATGATCAACCTGCCAAGAATGTACTTTATGGGTTTGTGGTAATATGACAGATGGATTTTTCTTTCCCACTCCCCTGCATTACAGCCCTGATTTAAGGTAAACTTAATTACACTGGTATATAAAAAGACTTATCTAAAATTGCTTGTAAAAAAGACCTCACAGGGTGAATCTGAGTTCATACTCCAGAAAGCATTAGATAATGGTAGCTTTTGAGTGTCTTACAATACCTAGCAAGCATGTAGGCAATACCCTCTTTGTAGCATGGGGCATAAGATTTTTACTTCTGCAATGTATTGGTTGTCTGAGTGTCTTCCGCAATATGAAAGACTAAGTGCTCTGTGTAGTATCAATAATTTACAGGGTTACTATTTCCCCACCACCACCACCTGCAGATAGTAAAATAGCTACAATCTCTCATATCTCCTTCTGGGTAAACATTCCTACCTCGTGATAATGTATTGTCTCTGAGGATAAGACTTTGCTTGAGAATTAATTAACCCAGGCTCTTATTCAGGTCCCCCCAACTTCCCTCCTGTCCACACATAGAGCCATCTCACCCAAGTTTAGTGGTGCTTTCAACCTTCCTGTCCACACACTAAACCCTCACACCTGATTTTAGCAGGGTTTTTACACCTACACTGGCTGGTCTGGCTGTAGCTACAGGCTAAAGTCATAGATTCATAGATTCATAGATTAATAGATATTAAGGTCAGAAGGGACCATTATGATCATCTAGTCCGACCTCCTGCACAACGCAGGCCACAGAATCTCACCCACCCACTCCTGCGAAAAACCTCTCACCTATGTCTGAGCTATTGAAGTCCTCAAATCATGGTTTAAAGACTTCAAGGAGCAGAGAATCCTCCAGCAAGTGACCCATGCCCCATGCTACAGAGGAAGGCGAAAAACCTCCAGAGCCTCTTCCAATCTGCCCTGGAGGAAAATTCCTTCCCAACCCCAAATATGGCGATCAGCTAAACCCTGAGCATTTGGGCAAGATTCACCAGCCTGATACCGAGGAAAGAATTTTCTGTAGTAACTAAGATCCCACTCCATCTAACATCCCATCACAGGTCATTGGGCCTATTTACCATGAATATTTAAAGACCAGTTAATTTCCAAAATCATGTTATCCCATCATACCATCTCCTCCATAAACTTATTGAGTTTAATCTTAAAGCCAAATAGGTCTTTTGCCCCCACTGCTTCCCTTGGAAGGCTATTCCAAAAGTTCACTTCTCTGATGGTTAGAAACCTTTGTCTAATTTCAAGTCTAAACTTCCCAATGACCAGTTTATATCCATTTGTTCTTGTGTCCACATTGGTACTGAGCTTAAATAATTCCTCTTCCTCTCCAGTATTTATCCCTCTGAAATATTTATAGAGAGCAATCATATCTCCCCTCAACCTTCTTTTGGTTAGGCTAAACAAGCCAAGCTCCTTGAGTCTCTTTTCATAAGACAGGTTTTCCATTCCTCGGATCATCCTAGTAGCCCTTCTCTGTACTTCCTCCAGTTTGAATTCATCCTTCTTAAACATGGGAGACCAGAACTGCACACAGTATTCCAGGTGAGGTCTCATCAGTTCCTTGTATAATGGTACTAAAACCTGCTTATCTCTACTGGAAATACCTCGTCTGATGCATCCCAAGACCGCATTAGCTTTTCTCATGGCCATATCACATTGGCGGCTCATAGTCATCCTATGATTAACCAATAGTCCAAGGTCCTTCTCCTCCTCGTTACTTCTAATTGATGCGTCCCCAGCTTATAATTAAAATTCTTGTTATTAATCCCTAAATGCATAACCTTACACTTCTCACTATTAAATTTCATCCTATTACTATTCCTCCAGTTTACACGGTCATCCAAATCTTCCTGTATGATATCCCGGTCTCTCTCTAAATTGGCAATACCTCCCAACTTTGTATCATCCGCAAACTTTATTAGCACACTCCCACTTTTTGTGCCGAGGTCAGTAATGAAAAGATTACATAAGATTGGTCCCAAAACTGATCCCTGAGGAACCCCACTGGTAACCTCCCTCCAGCCTGACAGTTCACCTTTCAGTAGGACCCGCTGTAGTCTCCCTGTTAACCATTTCCCTATCCACCTTTCAATTTTCCTATTGATTCCCATCTTTTCCAATTTAACTAATAATTCCCCATGTGGCACGGTATCAAATGCCTTACTGAAATCTAGGTACATTAGATCCACTGCATTTCCTTTGTCTAAAAAATCTGTTACCGTCTCAAAGAAGGAGATCAAGTTGGTTTGGCACGATCTACCTTTTGTATAGCCATGTTGTATTTTGTCCCATTTACCATTGACCTCAATGTCCTTAACTACTTTCTCCTTCAGAATTTTTTCCAAGACCTTGCATACTACAGATGTCAAACTAACAGGCCTGTAGTTTCCTGGATCACTTTTTTTCCCTTTCTTAAAAATAGGAACTATGTTAGCAATTCTCCAATCATACGGTACAACCCCTGAGTTTACAGATTCATTAAAAATTCTTGCTAATGGGCTTGCAATTTCATGAGCCAATTCCTTTAATATTCTTGGATGAAGATTATCTGGGCCCCCCGATTTAGTCCCTTTAAGCTTTTCAAGTTTCTCTTCTACCTCAGATATGGTAATATCTACCTCCATATCCTCATTCCTATTTGTCATGCTACCATTATCCCTAAGATCCTCTTTAGCCTTATTAAAGACTGAGGCAAAGTATTTGTTTAGATATTGGGCCATGCCTAGATTATCCTTAACCTCCACTCCATCCTCAGTGTTTAGCAGTCCCACTTCTTCTTTCTTTGTTTTCTTCTTTTTTATATGGCTATAGAACCTTTTACTATTGGTTTTAATTCCCTTTACAAGGTCCAACTCTACTTGACTTTAGCCTGACTCACTTTATCCCTACATGTCCTGACCTCAATAAGATAGCTTTTCTTTCTGATCCCTCCCATCTTCCACTCCCTGTATGCTTTCTGCTTTTTCTTAATCACCTCTCTGAGATGCTTGCTCATCCAGCTTGGTCTACATCTCCTGCCTATGAGTTTTTTCCCCTTTCTTGGGATGCAGGCTTCCGATAGCTTCTGCAGCTTTGATTTAAAGTAATCCCAGGCCTCCTCTGCCTTTAGATCCATAAATTCTTCAGTCCAATCCTCTTCCCTAACTAATTTCCTTAATTTTTTGAAAGTCAGCCCTTTTGAAATCAAAAACCCTAGTTGCAGATTTATTTTTGTTAATCCTTCCATTCAGTTTGAACTGAATTAGCTCATGATCACTTGAACCAAGATTGTCCCCTACAACCATTTCTTCTATGAGGTCCTCATTACTCACCAGAACCAAATCTAAAATGGCAACCCCTCTAGTCGGTTCAGCAACTACTTGATGAAGGAATCCATCAGCTCTCACATCTAGGAAAATCTGAGCCCTATTATTATTACTAGCACTTGTCCTCCAGTCTATAGCTGGGAAGTTAAAGTCTCCCATGATCACGCAGCTTCCATTAGTATTTACTTCATTAAAAACATTAAAGAGGGCTCTATCCATATTCAAATTAGATCCTGGTGGTCTATAGCACACCCCAAGCACTATCCCAGGGGAGGCTCGAGTAGTTTTCTTCCCCAATGTAATTTTTGCCCAGACAGACTCTGTTTTATCCATTCCATCGCTTCTTATTTCTTTACATTCTGCCTCATCATTGATATACAATGCTACTCCACTACCTTTACCTTTATTTCTGTCTTTCCTAAACAGCACATACCCTTCAATACCTGTAGTCCAGTCATGATGACTATTCCACCATGTTTCTGTTATCCCTATGATATCTGGTTTCACTTCCTGCATCAGTAGCTCTAGTTCCTCCATTTTGTTACTTGGCTCCTCGCATTGGTGTACAAACATCTTAATTTTTGCTGTTTGGCCTCACTCAGATTCTGTACCCTTTTAGGCACGGTCATTCTACAGCCAGTATAACCTATTAGACTGGTATCCACACTGCCCTTCCTCCTTATATACATTCTCCTACCCACGGCTGTATCCTTTCTTACTTCGCTTTCTTCCCTCTCAATGCTAAAATCCGGCGTGGAGATTACCTGGACATTTCCCAACCATCTCCCCAAAATTCCTAGTTTAAAGCTCTCTTAATCAGTTGTGCCAGCTTCCATCCTAGAAGTCTATTTCCTTCCCTACTCAGATGAAGTCCATCCCGAGAGAACTGTCCTCTGTCCATGAATGCCTTCTAGTGGCCATACATCCCAAAGCCCTCCTTATAGCACCACTGCCTAAGCCATCTGTTGATAGTCATAATCATGTCACACCTTTGTTGCCCTTCTCTAGGAACAGGCAGAATCCCACTAAAGATCACCTGAGCCTCGATTTCCTAAAGTGAATTCCCCAGCCTAGCATAGTCTCCCTTAATACTTTCCAGCGAGAATCTAGCCGTATCATTTGTTCCCACATGAAGGATAATTAGGGGATTCTTTCCCACTCCCTTTAGGATCCTTTTCAACCTCAGGTCTACATCCCATATCTTAGCACCTGGAAGACAGCACACCCTTCTATTCTCTGAATCAGCTTTGGTTACAGGCCTGTCTATTCTTCTCAGTAAAGAGTCCCCGATCACATAGACCAGTCTTTTCCTGGTGATGATGCTATTCTCCAGTCTATCCCCTGTTCCCTCTGGCTGCAAGTTCTTTCCATCCCTATTCTCCCTTGTAATCCTCTTCAACCCATCCTGTACCCTCCTGGAGCTCATATTTGGTGTAGTCTCCATTGACTCTTCCCCTTTTCCTATAGGACTAGATGCTCTTCTCTTCTTCCTTGCCCTTCCACCTTTACACCTGCTGAGTCCCTTCTTCATTTTCCAACTCTGCAAAGCTGTTCTTGAGCTCTATTTCTCCTTCACTAGCCCGTCTTTTCCTCTGCCTGGTTCTTTTAGTCACATGCTTCCACTGGCCATTTTCCTCACCCAGTCTCCCCTCAGAATTCCTCAGTCCTGCTTCCATCTGCAAGTCTGAGCTTTTCCCTTCAGATACCTCATGTCTTTGCTCCATAATCTGCTCAAACCCCTTTCTAAACTCAACCAGACTTTCCACCTGCATCTCCAAACCTCGGATCTTTTCCTCCATCAGCTCTATCAGACGGCATTTCATGCAGACAAAACTCTTACCGGGTGCCCCCTCCAGGATCATGTATGTACCGCAGCTTCCACATCCCGTCATCTTCATTGTGTCTTCCACGACATGGGTTACTCCCACTGCTGCCTCTGAATGAGTCATAGCCTTCCCACCTAAACCCTGTTAACCTGGGAAACACAAACCACACCAAAACACCAGCACCCACAGCAAAAACAAACCCCAAACAAGCACCACAAGACAAACTCCCCTTTCAAACTCCCCTGTTTACAGCTCTGTTTGCTAGCTCCTGTGCTGCTACAGCTGTCCAGGTGCTGCTTTCATTCAGAGTAGTAACCTCCTCACTTTGCAGTAAGGATGCAGGGTAAATCACTCAAGTGCTGGTAGTTCAATGTTTTCCCAGAATTCTCCTCGTGTGCCCAGCAGAACAGACAAGTTCTTCCACAATTCACTGGAAAAGAATCATAAAGCTGCTCAGCATATTGCAGTGCAAAGAAGCATGGGAAATGCCCACAGATGTCCTAGGACTTTGCAATGTAGCTGCTTGCATCCAAGCTAGGCTACTCAGGGTGCTCAGACCTGGCCACAGATTGCCTGGGTAATTCTGCAGTGAAGACATACCCTTAAGGAAGGGCATGAGCCTTACAAGTTCTCTTGCTTTTTTTTTACTTCTAATTAATTTGTATTTTAATAGTCTCTGCTTTTTGAATCTTAATGATTGCTGTGCTTTCTTCCTGCTGTTTACAGTAATTTTGACAGCAGTAACATACAGTTGATTTTCTTTTATACATCTGCATCCTAGCCTCAGCCTAACAGGAGCTGGAGCTCGTCAGTTCTAAGTGTGAAGGCATGTCCTTCTTGCTACCACTGTGGAACATATAATAGGTGACAATCAGGTGCAAAGTATTATGAATATTTAATGGAAGTAGCCCCACATTAGGCTAGATGTCTTACAGTAGAATTTAAAAAAAGAAAAATTAAAAAAAAAAGTCTCTGACTCACAGAGATAACATTTTAGTGTTAGATATGAAACCCCAAAGGCAACAAGCAAGCTCTTTTTGGCCATGGTGGGAGATTGGGATGACGCAGGAGTGGGAGAACTGGCTTTGTTTTTCTACCCACTATTCAGAGTGCTCTAATTTAGTAGAAATGAAAATGAGTCTGGGAGAAAGAAGAGCAAAGCTTCTCAATAAGTTGCTGGGCTTCAGGGATGTTAACAAGGGCTAGACCTGTCTGAAGCCCAGAAATTTTAACGTGCTAGCTGATGTAAACTTCAAGGCACAGGTCTTAATTACTTGTCCATCATTTCTGGCTTGCTTGGCTGATGGCAAATCTAAAGACTCTGTGATGTTACTGGCTCAGCAACTCTAGCTTGCTCAGCTAATGGCAAGGCCCAGGCCTACCTGGAAGATACCATCTCAGCATCTCTACTATGTTCAGATTATGTGATGTACTGGGACATTGTGGGGTTACTTGCTTGCCTCGTCCCTAAACCAGTGATTCATCTCAATATAGAAGATTACCTCTCACGTGTCATGTTATTTGTGCCCAATATTGCTGCTGCTCCCACTTGTGTATACTGATGCACTGCACATGAGGACTTGCAAAAAAAACAAAGCTGAATTTATTGATGGATGGGAAAGAGTATAGCACTGTTATTCCTGATACAGAATGGACTCCCCCCCACCCCAAAAGGGTAGCAGATTGTCCCTGCCCCAAAGAGCTTACAATCTCTTTGTTCTGTGTTTGTACAGTGCCTAGCCCAATGGGGCAAAGAGCCATGACTGGGGATCCTGGGTGCCACTGGAATACAAATAAATAAAATAGAATTATTTGGGGGCTATAATTGGTTCTGACTGTAATAGAACAGTTATTCAAAACCAATAGCTGTCCAGAGATGAAAGCTGCATTCTTACACCGTTTTAGTGTCTCTTAGCATTCCATTTCAATTGATTATTACAAAAATGAGAGGTACATGGACAATATGTTTCAGAAGATACTGTACCGAATCCTCTGTTCATAGCCATAAGGACACTGCAAACTCATGAACAGAAATTCCTGGAATATTAATTCCCCTCAAACACCTCTGCAAGGATGATTTTGCAGATTGAGTCTCGTGTTTACATCTTTGGTAGACACCACTGCTCACAGTAGCCCTTCAGGGCTATTTAGTGAGTCACTATTGCAGAGATATTACTTTTTTTTTTCCTTTTTAGCATAAACCCTCAAACACTTCATTAAACTACCATTGGACAGCCACACGTCTCATTTTTTAATGAACAGAGATTGTGCCGGCCTCTAATTGGTGAAGAAATTGCTGCAGTTGTATGTTAAATTTTCCTGCTTTGCACTGCAGCACTGGTTTATGTTTTGTTAAATTCCTTTGCAGCTTTTTTGTGATGAATTGTGTGGTCTAAAATAGACACCATAATCAAATATACAGTGCTCCTGTTTCCATGCTCTTTTTTTCAATTTAAATGAAGATATACATGATTAGTAATGGTTACTACTGCCAAAAGTGATGCGTAGAGAGTAAAAGAATTCCTTCAAACATAACCTATTTATATTATACTTTTATAGACAGCAGCTTTACCCTCAAGTATTGATCAGGACACCCAGGTAAAAGACAGGCACAGGGATGGATTTATGTGTCAGGCTGCAACTTTGTTAACTTAATAATGGGGGAGAGGCAGGGCCGGATTTCAGTTAGACACAGTGGGCATATTCCTAGGGGTGCCAGTGTTCTAGGAGCACCTTACCTCTCTAAAACTGTGTGCAACATGAAGGTCAGCTATAGGCGGAAGGTGGGGTGGCGCTGAAGATGCTGTGCCTCCGGGCGCATAAGGTGTAAATCCAATCCTGGGGAGGGGTGATATCTGCTACCCTCTCTCACATACCAGGCATTTAATTGGGTCCAGTGTGGGGATGCAAAAGCCTATTATCAGTTATTATCCTGAACAGATCAATCACCATTCAGAGGTAAATTTAACTCGGTTTGTTGTTTCTTTTTAACTTCTTTTTTTTTTTTTTTGAGTGCATCTGGTGACTTTTGGTACCAACATTTAAAAAACAACAACCCTGCTTCTACATATGTTGGTGCAAATATGCATGCTCAAGCTTTTGTGCATGTACCTCTTAAGTTCAAGTTTTAGCAAGTGCAAGAGCTCAGTCCAGGGCCCCTTTACAACTTGGGCCTTCATACTTATTGATCTAAGGGACAGATAGAAAACCCAGGCTGTGATGTGGAGCTGGCCAGTTCTGTCCTTTATTTTCTCTCTTCTGTCTTGTTAATGCAGCATATATGAAATATAAAATCCATACACAGTGAACTGTATATCAGATTAAGTAAAGATGAATAGGAAAATTTCCTTCTGAATTTCCCGGCTTTGGTACATTAAAATATGATGGATACTAATTTAAATGCATTTTTAGGTTTTCACTTTCATTTTTAAGGAACCAAAGTCAAACAAGTGTCTTTCAGATGTTGTATATGATACAGCGATTGAACCCAGCGGAGTGCAATGGATTGATTCTGACCTTATAGGATCATAACATGAAAATCCTTGTTAAAATTAGGGATGGATCAAATTTAGTTTTGAACATACTCAAACATCATGCATTCAAAATGTTGACTCAGATTCACGTTAGGTGAGAATATCAGAAAAAGAAGCAAAGAATATATATTTATGTACTCTTGCCTAATAACAGCCATGTAATTTGGTTTAGTGCTGTATTGTCAATGGTCTTCACTAGTCAACTGGTGACACTGTATAAAAGTGGGATTGCAACCCCTTTGCTTATGCAGAGTTAAGATGGTATATGGTATACAGTAATTAAGGTGTACGGCCACACACTGAATGATGAGAATATAAAGCAATATCAAGCAACCGAGGCAGGAATCATGTAGAAAAAACTATGAGACCATGAATAAATAAATAGGCAACCTTAACTCTGTCATTTCCTAACATTTGTGTGCCTGTATTTGAAACCTAAATCACCTTTTTAAATATAGATTTATTACATACATACATATATATGTATATATATATAGGCTTGGCAGATTTTTTATATACCATTTTGTCAGCTTATATCTATGTCTATTTGAACCATTTTTTAAATTTTTATTAATTTAAATTGTCACAGTTGTGGGAAGTAATGCTAAGGTCAGACAATGTGATGGGGGATCAGGCAATTATTTAATAACAGTAGATGATGAGATGCAAAGTTAAAGCTTTATAACCGTTAATACAGAAATTGTCAACCTCACATAGCAAAATATGCAAAGTAAATATCCTTAAATCAAACTAATAAGAACTCAAGAAGGATGTTTCTTACCATGACTATCTGTAAATTTAGATGATTATATATGGATGTATTTTTCATTGTGCATGTGCTGTAATTGATGTTTACCGACATTTACCAAAAAATGAAATGAATAAAAGAACACCAAATCTTTCCAAGCCAAAATATATCGAGCTGTATGAGGGTGGGAGGGGGAACACTGCTGCCTCCATGGCATCTGGGTCAGTGAAAGAACTCAGGGCATAGGAAGAACTTTTTGGTGGAGAAAGGCAGCTATTGGGAGCAAAGAGGAGGAAGGCTGACTTTGGGGCAAACGCTCAACCTATCCCAACCCCCAACCCCTTAACCCTCCCCCTCTTCACATTTTACCAACTCCACCAAGAAGCTCCCCACAAATGCAATTATCTCTAACCCAAGCTATGTTTGTGATGGGTTTAGTGCTCAATTCACGAGTCCAAGATTCAATATTTTGCACAGCTTTATTAAATAACATCATGCACTCACTCCTATGGACATTCTACACTAAACTAATGCTGCAGAAGAAGCCTTCCTCCTCCTTTCTGGGAATGTGATAAGTTTTATTAGCTCCAGGGAGAAGAGGATATGAAAATAAACATTGATCTGACCCCAAGGAAATCTGATTCTCTAATCCACCTAATCTATTTTATTTCTCTAAATGTGTATACTGTGCTTATCACCACAGTAGTGAGAACTATTAGATTGGTGGGAGGAATCTGGGGGAAAGACTTGCTGCTAATAAGATGATATGATCTTGCATGTGGCTCTAATAAGAAAACATCCCCTGCTTCATCCATCTTTCCAACTGTGGCACAAAGGATCAATTCATGCATCCCAATGGAAGTGCTTACAGAAGTGAAATGGGACTAATTGGATTTATATAATGTCACCCTGGAAGTCCAGTCACTCTATGCAACATGGGCACTGAGTTCAGCAAAAGGATGGAAATAGGAATAAACTGAACGTGACTTTTGTTTAAAATCTACAATGCTCTGAGTTTAGTTTGTGAAGCATAAGACTACTTGTGTATCTTTTGATGTCTTGCGCCTGGTTGTAATATCTCTCCATACCATGATATCTTTTATTAGCTTGTCAGTATTTCAACTGAAAATTGACATTTCTTTTTTGCCAGGAGTAATTAAATATTTATGGGCATATACTTGTATGTTTGAGCTCTGATTCAGGTATCAAAGGACAGGCCGAAAAATGGGAGCCTTATGTTGTCTAGTAAAAGGTCAATAACAGATTTTATGTATTTCACATCATTAAGCCAGCCAAGAAAAAAACAAATTAAATTTGTACCTGTTAAAACTGCCCAAGAATTGTAAGGACATTGCTTGCCAGAGTCATTTATTTGGAAGGTTCTATGGTTCATGACATGTGCATTTCACATGGTTAAACAACATTCAGTTTCTAATTCCCATTTTCTATCATACAGACAAGGTATTACCTCACCCTTCTTGTCCCTCTAATATCTTGGGACCACCACAGCTACAACACTGCAAACCACTTTCTATTATGTTTTTTGTAGAGCTGGGTTTGACATCACAGGTTAAAGAAAACAAAACCAGTGTTTGTGTTCAGGAGAGGCCCTGCACTGAGGCTTACGGGGTTTAAAAGCTCACCAAATGTTTGCCTTCCATTAGCTTCTGCTCAGTTCAATCCTTTATTTCAAGTAACATTCTCTAGCCCTCATGGTTTCAAAGAAGACCTTACAAATGAGAACTGAAGCAGTGTTGTATTCCTGAGTCTGTAAACAGGTATCCTGAAACAAAAGTTCCAAAGCAAGGTGCGAAATGTCCCATTCATAGTTAGGACAATCTGAAAGTTTACATTAACTATTTAACTGCTGATCACTTCAATAGAAACCTCTGGCTAATGTGCTCATGTATTGTTCTTGGATGACACGGTTTTTGACATGATCTCCCACAGTATTCTTGTCAGCAAGTTAAAGAAGTATGGGCTGGATGAATGCACTATAAGGTGGGTAGAAAGTTGGCTAGATTGTCGGGCTCAACGGGTAGTGATCAATGGCTCCATGTCTAGTTGGCAGCCGGTGTCAAGTGGAGTGCCCCAGGGGTCGGTCCTGGGACCGGTTTTGTTCAATATCTTCATAAATGATCTGGAGGATGGTGTGGATTGCACTCTCAGCAAATTTGCGGATGATACTAAACTGGGAGGAGTGGTAGACATGCTGGAGGGCAGGGATAGGCTACAGAGGGACCTAGACAAATTGGAGGATTGGGCCAAAAGAAATCTGATGAGGTTCAATAAGGATAAGTGCAGGGTCCTGCACTTAGGATGGAGGAACCCAATGCACAGCTACAGACTAGGGACCGAATGGCTAGGCAGCAGTTCTGCGGAAAAGGACCTAGGGATGACAGTGGACGAGAAGCTGGATATGAGTCAGCAGTGTGCCCTTGTTGCCAAGAAGGCCAATGGCATTTTGGGATGTATAAGTAGGGGCATAGCGAGCAGATTGAGGGACGTGATCGTCCCCCTCTATTCGACATTGGTGAGGCCTCACCTGGAGTACTGTGTCCAGTTTTGGGCCCCACACTACAAGAAGGATGTGGATAAATTGGAGAGAGTCCAGCGAAGGGCAACAAAAATGATTAGGGGTCTGGAACACATGACTTATGAGGAGAGGCTGAGGGAACTGGGATTGTTTAGTCTGCGGAAGAGAAGAATGAGGGGGGATTTGATAGCTGCTTTCAACTACCTGAGAGGTGGTTCCAGAGAGGATGGTTCTAGACTATTCTCAGTGGTGGAAGAGGACAGGACAAGGAGTAATGGTCTCAAGTTGCAGTGGGGGAGGTTTAGGTTGGATATTAAGAAAAACTTTTTCACTAGGAGGGTGGTGAAACACTGGGATGCGTTACCTAGGGAGGTGGTGGAATCTCCTTCCTTAGAAGTTTTTAAGGTCAGGCTTGACAAAGCCCTGGCTGGGATGATTTAATTGGGGATGGGTCCTGCTTTTGAGCAGGGGATTGGACTAGATGACCTCCTGAGGTCCCTTCCAACCCTGATATTCTATGATTCTATGATTCTATGATGCTGTGGATAGTGGAGTGCTTCAGGTCTCTCCTTTTTCTATTTGACTGTTGGCCTAGGTCTGCCTTATGACTGAGTTCCTACACCTTTCCTGGGCAGAGGGTAGAGAGGAGAGAAGTAAGCTGCCACTAGTTTACTCTGCCCCATGCCAAAGAGAGCTGGAATGGGAAAGAAGTGAGATCTTTCTGGATTATTTTTCTCTTTGCAAAAATAAAACAAAATTTAGAAGAGGGAAGAAAGAGCTTTCCTTCCCTGAAGTTTTTCCTTCTGACCACTAGATAATAGCTGTTGCTGAGAAATAGATACCAACTGCCTCCTCCTTTCTCAAAAAGTCCTGTGGAACCTTATAGACTAGCAGAGGTATTGGAGCATAAGCTTTCTTGGGTGAATACCCACTTTTTCAGATGCATGTATTCACCCACGAAAGCTTATGCTCTAATATCTCTGTTAGTCTATAAGGTGCCACAGGACTCTTTGCCGCTTTTACAGATCCAGACTAACATGGCTACCCCTCTGATACTTGACTCCTTTCTCAAAACTACCTCAGTCCTGCTCCAATCACCATCATGGGTAAAAGTTTCTGTTGCTGCAAACCTTCCTATTTCCAGGCCTGCGAAAAAGAAGAGAGTTTTATGGTATTCCTATCTGAGCAGCATGCTTAAAACAATGGTAATGGAATATATTGTTCAAAAGGAACCTTAAAACAGGTGTGCTACTTCCAAACTGGACCACAGAGGGAGTTGTTCATTGTGGCTCCCATACGGCAAATCAGGAACACCAATTTGGGCAGCCTGAATGTGAGTGGGGGCAGGAAAAGGCACAACCAGGGAAGAAGAAGATAGTGATTAAAATACAGAGGTTAATGGTGAGATGACTGAGCCCTTCAGAATCATCAGAGAATTTTTCCATTTGATTGGGTAAACTGACAATTAGAGACATCCAAAGGGGACAAATCAAGATTTGAAATTACTCTGTACAGAAAGGAGTGCCCCAATGAATGTATTTAGGAAGCACTAGAAGTTACTGTAAGTAGCTGTTTCAGTCTTACTCTCTGATACCTGGGGTTCTTTCAACCCAAAGCTCTTGCTAACTTTTACTCTGTGTGAGGTGGTGTCAGGAAATAAATCATGTGAGACACGGCTGTCTGACTGATAGATGGCTGGCACAAACAGGGTAACACAGGAGTGCTTTCACTTAAAGCTAAACTTTACTTAGTCTCAAGCACTTGCACACATCCACAACAGGTTAGTAAAACACCCCCAACCCTCGATGATTACCAAAGCTGAGTGTGGCTCTTGAGTGGTACAGTGGCAACCTTCTGGTGGTCAAATCTTCCGTCTGACTATAGGGACCACAAGATGCAACCAGAGGGAGAGTCCCTGGAGAAACCCTCCCGAAGAGTCCAACTAACTCAAACTTTCCCCCCTAATTTATACTTTAGTAATACAATGACATGTCACTTAAAGAAAACATGTTAAGCAAGCAGTTTCAAAGGTCAAGCAAGCGGTTTCCTTCTGGTCATCAATTAACCCAGGTGTGGTTTTTTTCAGAGTTTGCATGCCTTGAGGCCCTGACAAACGCATTCCTGAGGGTACATACACAAGTTTCCTGTTCTTCTAAAATGCATGTATCAGCAATTTCAATACAATTCTTATCAGGAAGGACGTGGGGTCAAGCTGCCCTTTCTGTGGCACCCAAAACCCCCTCTCTGCCCGCCTTGGTTAAGCTGAGGCTGCTGCATGGCCAATTTACAGACTGCTGACATGGCTGCTTTTAGCAATAAGCAATAGTGGTTTCAGGCACTTTACCGGTTTGCCAAAATCTCCCCGTACATCACAATAGAGTTCTGCTCACCTTCTTAAGTGAGTGTTTCTGTGCCAAACGCTTTCTCCCCTCCAGATGGAAAATGAAGTTGGGGTGCGTTGGGAACAGGCTGAGAATTATACTGAAAGGCAGAAGCATGGTGTGGGGTGGAGAGATGACCTGAATTCAAGTTCTTATCCCCCTCAACTTTTCACTTTAGAGCTGGTCCTGTCTGAGGTTTCATTTATAAAAACAAAGTAGCAAACAGTCTTTCCATTTGTGAGTAGTAGGACTTGCATTTGGGCATTTGAAGTGTTTATTATGCTCTAAATACTGATTGTCTAAAGTAAAATATTGTAGCTTCAGAACACTATTGAAATTTCCTAGTGCTCTTCCTGAGTTGCATCCTCATTAAACTACTCAGTGTGTGTTCTCAGCTGGACAGCAGCTTTATAATGTCTAAGTAAGCCAAGTGGAGCTCTCACAAGGCACAAAATGCTGCAGTCACGAGGAAGAACTATTCCAAGGAACTGCAGTCATACTTGTTAAAAATCATAACCACTGTAACATTTGTCTTGATTCTTATTTCAGCTTGGAAAGAATTTTTTATATTTTCAAAATACAGCGTACTAGGGCTTAAGTCTGCCACTAATTTCATGAGAGGGCATCGATCATTAGGAGATGATTGTGCAAAATTAATAAAGTGGTACTTACAAATGGTGCAGATACAGTTAAGCTTTTAAAAAGTGGGGGGATTCAGAACCATCCTTTTGTGGTTTTTGTCACATGTAAATTTATTGCAGAAGTAGCAAAGACATAATTAATAAGAAAAGGGTTTTCGAGTGGAGATGGACTTTTTTGTTAGTTTTTAAGAAGACGTTTAATGCCATCTAACCAGTGTTGTAATTATCCAGAAGCTAACTGAGACTGAGTCCTCCTTGTTCACGAATGGGCTGGAGCATCTCCTCAATTAATCTATCATTGGTCTAAAGCTATAACCTCTACACCTACCAGATGCACCTTTTACACCGCAATGCAACTCCGCAATGAAGGGGTTCTGGGTGACTCAGTGTCTCCTCATTGGGAGAAGGAAGTTCTGTGTTCTGTGAATGCTTTGTTTTCTTTTTTACTGAAGGTAGCATGATGCCTGACTGAGATGGGTGATGAATGATTTTTTCAGGGGCCTAAAATATAAAGCTAGATTGAGACCAAGTATGTAATAGAAAGGCCCTAAACAGTAAAAACTTTATTGGATGTTGCCTGAGTGTTCATTTAAACACAGCACAGAGAATCAGACCATGTTTTAACTATGTTGGAACAATTGCTGCTCTAAATTGTGTGCCCCTAGTATGGTAGGTTTTGTAATTTCAATGGGACTTTATGATTAATAGCATTTAACATTCCTGTTGAGGATAAGGTGGTCAGAGGCAAAAGAGGAAGTGGGAAGAAAGCAGAATGAGTGACAGAAACAAGAGAAGAGAGAAAATGTTGTCTACTAACGAATCACAAGGCACCTCTGGATTTTCTGAACAAAATGCCTAACCTTTGTATAAACACAGAATGTAGATTCTAAGGGGCTAGAATTCAGAAAAGCAATCTAACCAATGGACCCACTGGCACACTAGGCTAGAACATTAATTGCGGCTATTGTGTTTTCTCTTTTAGGCATATTTAAGATCCAGTGAGAAAATGCAACTTTTCTGGATTACAATTTAGCCCATATGAAGTGAACCGTTTAGTGACTGAATTCATGGCACTGTAGCCGTGCCTATGCTACAGTGACTTTAGCAGCATAGCTATGGCACCGTAGCCATGCCTCCATAACCCTGTAGCTCAGGTACAGTCTACAGGGACAAAGAGATTTCTCTCCCTGGCAGTAGGGTAGATCTAGCTGCATCTACACCAAGGGTTAAGTTGGCAGAGCTACAGTGGCCAGAGATGTGTATTTTTCACACCCTGACCGCCATACTTATGCTGACCTAATTTTAAAAGTAGAGCAGTCCTGTGAAGCCTAACAAAGAAAATGTAAAAACAACCTTTGTTGATAATTGAAAGCCCTACATGCAGAAAAGCCAGTTCAGACAAGGGAAAGTGATCCAAGTCACCTGACTCGGGCTATGCCTACTCTACAGACCTTACAGGAGCACAGCTGTATCTGTGTAGCCATTCTATGCCGGATAATTAAACCACGCCCAACGAGTGGCAGTAGCTATGTCAATGGGAGAGCGTCTCCTGCTGACATAGTGCTGTGCACACCGGCGCTTTTGTCGGTGAAACGCATGTCGGTCAAGGAAGCGTTTTTTTCACACCTTTAACCAACAAAAGTTTTGCTGACAAAAGTGCTTGTGTAGACAAAGCCTAACAGTAGACTTGAAAAAACTAGAGTTTGAAGGGTAGGAAGAACACATAGTTGGGTCCGAAGTGACAAGAAAATGGCAATGTGTCTTTTTCCTAGTGGCAGGTGTAGTGTTGCCTGAAATTGCATCTGTTTCTGTGAGAATTGGGATGTTCTGCATCTTGGTATCTTGCAGGATTGGACCCTAACTTCCTAGTTCTAAATTGAACAGAATCACTTTTCCCCTCTCTGTCTCCAGAAGAAAAACCCAGACTTGCCAAAGAGATTTTGCATTTAAAACCTCATGAATTGCAAGGATCTGCTATTGATCTCTCTTACTCTTTATCCTTTCTCCTAATTTGAAAGTCTAAACTGGGGTGGGGGGGGCACATTCTGTGGGAAGTGAGAGGAGGGAGCTGATTGTTTTTGTGGCAACAAATGTTCTTCAAATATTGGTGTGTAAAATCTGAAAATGCTCTACTGGATATTGCATTAAATCAGGTTCAAGGAAAGCGTGCCCTCTCCTCCATTTCTTACCGCCTACTTCCAACAATGCACAATGACTCTAGTTGGGACAGTGGTTGCACTTGTAATTTAAATATGAAACAATATTTCAGCGGAAACATGTTCCTTGCTTATTGGCATTATAGGAGAGCAATATAACTCTTTTGCAAAAAGTGAATGTCAGATGTACTAATGTTCAGTGCAGAGCTTAGCCCTCCTCCAACCTAATCTATGGCACTTTTCTTCTAGAAGGTAATTTCAACTAAGGGAGACTGACTGTTTTCTCTGGAGAATATTATCTATCTCCAGCAGCAGGAATTCTATATCAATGACCAAAGTGTCCCTGAAATTAGAGTGCCAAGACTTAAAGGCCTCACTGCTCTTTATCACAGTTAGAATTAATGAAACAAATTAGGAACATTGTTTCTGAGATGTTAATTACATGCACCTTGCTAGGACATTCAGATGAGGTCAGTCCATATCCTGAATGACTGATTTTCCTGACAGAATCTCAGCCATACTTTATATAAAAAATAAACTATACACACATACTTCCCATGGAAATACATACAATTCTACAATAAACACGTACAAAACTACATTTTAGTACATTAACTCCAAAGGCGTTAAAACTAATTCAATAAGGTTTAACTTAATTAAATAAAGTTTATTCAGGATGGTGCAGGAAATTGCCAGTCACAGTGATCACATCTGAATCTTCTGTAATGGATTGGAAGTCTTGGTCCTCTGTCATGTTCTGAAGTGTTGGCTGAGAGGGCAGCTCCATGAAGAGAAAGATAATATGAGGGCAGAGTACTCTCAAACATAATTCATATCAATTGGTAAACTCCATTTTATTAGGATTAAAAAGTTGATTGTATATATCTGCTTTCTAACTCTTTTCCCCTTAAATCTGCCACAGTCATATATATGGGGACCAGATCTGACTAAGCTCCTTTGTTCAAAATCTGAAAGTTCTAGTCAGTGGATCATGCAAATGCACCTGTCTCCCTATGACAAGTTTGCATTTAAACCTTATATGCATGCTTACCATATATTCATTTCCCTGCTAGATGGAACTATCCTGAAATTTCACTTGGTGACTACAGGTTTTGTATAGTTGTGTATAAAGATGTATTGGCTGGTGATATTTGCCAAACAGGGAAGAATAGCTTTGCCTTACATTCAGAGCTAAGTAAAATAGGGAAATAGACCAACTCCCTTTAGAATCTACTGGAATCTTTCCACTGCCTTTTTCAGTGGAAAATATTGACTAGTCATTGGGGAAAAAAATCAAAAACTGAAAGTTGCCAGCCAATGGCAGCTGAAAACAAAACAAAACAAAAATTCCAGCCAGAACTAATAAAAAATTTACAGGCAAAATTTTTCAGTTTTTTCAATAAAATACCAAAATAATTTGAGGAAAGAAAGCACTTTCCACATACAGTTTTGTTTAATCAGAACCCCACTTGTCCATTAAAAAAATGTTTGATGAATTGTTTTCAACCAGCCCTAACAAAACTTTAGGGTAAAACATAGGAAAAAAGGATGGTGAGGAAAGATGAAAGTAACATCAATGTCTGTATAATAAAGCTTGGATACAACTTGATTGCTCTGATAAACAATGCTTGTTTTTATTTGCTTTGATACCTTTCTTCCCCTCACAATCTCATACATGATACAGTAAAATTGAGTTTTTTGGAAAGATTTAAGAGACCAGAGAAGTAACTGATGAATGGGTTTGGGGAGGATATTCAAAGCTTAAAGGCAGCATTGGGGGAGGGATAAAGATGTTTGAGAAAGCAGAAGATGAAAGGGTTATTGAGGCTAGTTTCAGTAATGAAGCGGAGAAGGTGGGGAACATGGAATGAAAAAAAAGTCTGAGTTACAGGCAGTGGTGTTGTGATGTAGGGCCTTGATGGCAAGAATAAGAATGTTGAAGTGAGTGTGCAGTGCAACGAATGGGTGAGTCAGTGAATGGTTATTCAAAAAAGGGGTGTGATGGGGTCAAATCAACAGGCAAGAGAATTTATCCTAGTAGTAGCATTTTGTATTCTAAATCATACTACAAATGGAGTTTTGTATTCTAATGAGAGGCTACAACATTCTTATTTGCACATCATTAGGTAACCATGCACCTTAAGTCAGGCATCAGTTACTTCTTTTGATAGTTTTACTTTTAAGACTGCTTCTTTGTTGTTGTTTTTAATATATGTATATTTTTCCCTGCTGCTGTTGAAAATGTTGCTCAGGTGACTCAGGAGCCTTGGGTTTCTAAGCATTCTCTAATGTTTAGCAGCATGGCTGCAAATCACATTTATCAAATACTGCTGTGAAAGCTAAATAAATGAAAAGGCAGCCTTGCAAAACAATCAATGCCCTTTTCACTAGGTCTTTATTGGTAGTGAGGCATGGAATGCAATTTTTGCTTTAATACATCTGTATTCTTTCCATGTAAGTTAAGTTTGCCATATGATAAGAAGCAAATAAGTCTGTTTCCAAGTTTCCAGTTGTTTCTGCACAATAGAAACGGATCTTGTTTATTTAATGCAAAAAAAAAAAAGTTCAAATCAATGATTTTTTTTTATTAGAGAAAACAGCCTTAACACTGAAAAACCTCCATCATTTTGTTAAAATTACATGGACTGCCATACATGGATGAGTACTCCAAAAAAATGGAATAATGTTTTTCACTATTGAAATTGCACAGGATCATGTTTTGTGAAATCTTGTACTTTCATGGGAGAGAATAACTCAAAAGATGATTTAGCACAGATGTAGACACTGTAGATGATATGTTTGTTTGCTGAGAAGAATGGTGATCAAGATTCCTGTTCATAATTTTCTTACAAGGTTCTCATCATAGATAAACAAAGAGAATAACATGTATAATCTTCATGAGCAATTCAATGGAGGATACATAACGTTCAAAGATGTCAAACTTTAATTAAAAAAGAAAAGGAGTACTTGTGGCACCTTAGAGACTAACCAATTTATTTGAGCATGAGCTTTCGTGAGCTACAGCTCACTTCATCGGATGCATACCGTGGAAACTGCAGTAGACATAATATACACACAGAGACCATGAAACAATACCCCCTCCCACCCCATTGTCCTGCTGGTAATAGCTTATCTAAAGTGATCATCAAGTTGGGCCATTTCCAGCTCAAATCCAGGTTTTCTCACCCTCTGCCCCCCCCCCCCACAAACTCACTCTCCTGCTGGTAATAGCCCATCCAAAGTGACCACTCTCTTCACAATGTGTATGATAATCAAGGTGGGTCATTTCCAGCACAAATCAGGTTCTCTCACTCCCTCACCCCTCTCCAAAAACCACACACACAAACTCACTCTCCTGCTGGTAATAGCTTATCAAAAGTGACCACTATCCCTACAATGTGCATGATAATCAAGGTGGGCCATTTCTAGCACAAATCCAGGTTTTCTCACCCCCCCACCCCCATACACACACAAACTCACTCTCCTGCTGGTAATAGCTTATCTAAAGTGATCATTAAGTTGGGCCATTTCCAGCACAAATCCAGGTTTTCTCACCCTCCGTCCCCCCCCCCCCACAAACTCACTCTCCTGCTAGTAACAGCCCATCCAAAGTGACCACTCTCTTCACAATGTGTATGATAATCAAGGTGGGCCATTTCCTGCACAAGTCCAGGTTCTCTCACCCCCTCACCCCCCCTCCAAAAACCACACACACAAACTCAATCTCCTGCTGGTAATAGCTTATCCAAAGTGACCACTCTCCCTACAATGTGCATGATAATCAAGGTGGGCCATTTCCAGCATAAATCCAGGTTTTCTCACCCCCCCCCACCCCCATACACACACAAACTCACTCCCCCACCTTGATTATCATACACATTGTGAAGAGAGTGGTCACTTTGGATGGGTTATTACCAGCAGGAGAGTGAATTTGTGTGAGGCGGGGGGGGGCGGAGGGTGAGAAAACCTGGATTTGTGCTGGAAATGGCCCAACTTGATGATCACTTTAGATAAGCTGTTACCAGCAGGACAGTGGGGCGGGAGGGGGTATTGTTTCATGGTCTCTGTGTGTATATAATGTCTACTGCAGTTTCCACGGTATGCATCCGATGAAGTGAGCTGTAGCTCACGAAAGCTCATGCTCAAATAAATTGGTTAGTTTCTAAGGTGCCACAAGTACTCCTTTTCTTTTTGCAAAGACAGACTAACACGGCTGTTACTCTGAAACTTTAATTATGTTATGTACAGTTTTGTTCCTAAACTTGGTTCTTTCCAACGAAAAAACATTTTGGATTTGGATTTCATTGATTTGTAATATTGGGGCAACATTTCTAATTAATTCTTCTTTACCAGTCCAGGAATTAAATCTCTGTGTACATGTCAATTAGTGAGTTTGTTAAGGTTCCCAATTGTCTCCTGCATGGTGAGACGGTGGCTATTTTCAGCAATACAGGGAGCTATGATTACATCAGGTACTGTCAGTAAGAGCACGTAATTAGCTTGGTAAGGATGACAGAGAGGCATGCTGCTGAGCTTCATTAATTAATAGTGAAATACAGTGCAAAACACAGTGCTGATACTTAGGGCACCACAACTTTTCTCTTTAGCTCAGTGTGGAACTTGTCAGAGGATGGTGCTGGTCACATTTATATGCAAGGAACTGTAATAAAATTACTGTGAAGTACTCTTGTGTTAAATGTTCCCACAAACCCTTGAACACATTGGAATGGAGCCTAGATTAGAGGTTCTGTAGATTTTTCATAACTCAGAGGACATTCTCGCGCAGTAGAGAAATTTGATTCACTGCTTAATAGCCCCTTCCTTACTATGTAGTGACTTGCCTGCCTCCCACCCAAAGAGTCCTGAGGCTCTCTGCATAACTTTTGCCATTCTCAGTGGAGTAACAGTGATTACTCCCCTCCCAAAACTTCCTCAGTCTTTGAGGAGGGGTACACCAGCCAATCACCTCCCGTCTTTTGTCCTTGGTGGGGGTCACCACTAGCCATCTCGAGTCCTAATGGTCTTTGAAAGGGGGAGGGAGAAGGCAAGACACAGCCTAACTCCCCCACTGGGCTTGAGAAGGTGAAAACTTCACTTTGCCCTGCAGCTGATTTTCCACCAAACTTAGGGTGACCATATTTCCTTATGCTGAATACGGGACACCTGGTAAAATTACTCGTATTCAAGCGAGTTCAAGGGCAATCAGTCATACAAACGTTCAAATTAACATCAATTTGATGAGACCCTGTTTAAAAGAAATACTGCGTAGTTGGATTATTTTTATTTACTTTCTTATCTTTAAGGCTTTAGGGTTCACACAGGGAGGGGGTAACACACACACCCATACCCCCACACAAATACGGGGAGGGGTGACACACACACACACTCTTGAACACCTCTCTCACATTGGGGGGGGAGAAGGGTGACCAACAAACCAACCCTCCCTGCCTGGCGTTCTCCGCCCTCTATACCTGCCTGAGGACAGACCCGCCTCTCCTGATACCTGGCACCACATCTTCCTGAGGCAACATGTGGGTGGGGGGCATGCAGTGTGACATGCCCCTCTGTCATAAATATAAACGGAAGGGTAAACACCTTTAAATCCCTCCTGGCCAGAGGAAAAACCCTTTCAGCTGTAAAGGGTTAAGAAGCTAAGACAACCTCATTGGCACCTGACCAAAATGACCAATGAGGAGACAAGATACTTTCAAAGCTGGAGGGGAGGAGGGGGAAACAAAGGGTTCTCTCTGTCTGTGTGTTGCTTTTGCTGGGACCAGAGCAGGAATGCAGGTCAGAACTCCTGTAAAGGGCTAATAAGCAATCTAGTTAGATATGCATTAGATTTTGTTTTGTTTAAATGGCTGATAAGTTGTGCTGAATGGAATGTAGATTCCTGTTTTTGTGTCTTTTTGTAACTTAAGGTTTTGCCTAGAGGGATTCTCTGTGATTTGAATCTGATTACCCTGTAAGGTATTGACCATCCTGATTTTACAGAGGTGATTCTTTTACTTTTTCTTTAATTAAAATTCTTCTTTTAACAACCTGATTGTTTTTTCATTGTTCTTAAGATCCAAGGGTTTGGGTCCGTGTTCACCTATGCAAATTGGTGAGGATTTTTATCAAGCCTTCCCCAGGAAAGGGGGTGTAGGGCTTGGGGGGAATTTTTTTGGGGGGTAAGACGTTTCCAAGTGGGCTCTTTCCCTGTTATTTTTGTTAGACACTTGGTGGTGGCAGCAATAAGGTCCAGGGACAAAAGGTAAAATAGTTTGTACCTTGGGGAAGTTTTAACCTAAGCTGGTAAAAATAAGCTTAGGGTTTTTTTCATGCAGGTCTCTACATCTGTACACTAGAGTTCAGAGTGGGGAAGGAACCCTGACACCCCCCTCCTCAGATTTATACCAGGTTCACAGCAGAATGTGGCCAGCAGCAGCCTTTCAGCACTGTGCAGGAGGGAAGGGATGGGAGCGACTTCCAGCTGCGGGGGGAGAAGGAGGAAAAGATGACCTGGCCTGTGTCTTTGCAGAGCTCGTCTCTTCCCTCCTCCCCCCACCATTCCCCTATGCCTGGAAGCAGCTTGTCCCTTCCTGCCTGCACAGTGTCGAAAGGCAGCTAACACCTCCAGGCTGCCGCTGGCCACCAGCATAACTCAGCTGCCTCCTGTCCCCTGGCTACAGCACAGGCAGGAAGAGGTTAAGTCCTAAGGATACATTGTGCACCATGGCCCAGGAACCTGACTCCTGGGGCTTCAGCGAACCCATTCAGCAGAAGAGGGTGCCTAGGGGATGGAGCAGCCCCACACCTTGGGAGCAGGACCCAGAGCTGGGGCAGGTGGGGCGCGGGCAGGAATGAAAAGGGTGGAAATAAGCCTCTGCCCAGGGGCATGCCATGAAGCCTGCAGGTTTGGGGCATGAACAGGCTGGAAATCACTCCCCCAGTCTGCCACTCAGGAGCTTAGCTGAGTGGCAGAGAGGCTTCCCCATGCCAGCGCTGTGCATGGATTTGGAACATACAGAGCTTGGCTCCTCCTGGCCAGCGCCCTGGGCCAAAGGGTCTTGGGCTTTCCTTGGGCACCAGCCCAGGCAGAGGCAATGGGGGGAAGGAAGGAGTTTGCCAGCCATGCTGTTGGTGAGCTCAGTGCTCTGACCAGGGGCTGGTTCTCCACACAGCACTGGAAGGAGGACACGCCTCGCTGGGAGGGATATGGAGGAGCAGTGAGGCTGAGGGGTAATGAAGGGGCAAAGCAGAGAGAGCACAGTGAGAGGGAAGCATGTAAAGGACCGGTGGATGGGCAGAAGAAGTGATACGTAATCGGCCACTGCATGGCGCCTGCCCGCACTCACCAACCGCCACAGCTCCCAGCCTCTGCCAGCCGGAAATGGGATTGTGGGGGGAGGCCCTACTGGCTGAGAGCCGGTATGCAGCAGGGCTGTGCTGATGAACCAGGAAGGGGAGCGACCAGCCCCATGTGCTGCATCTTCACCGCACCATCAGCTTTGCACATCTACAGCCATTGTTGACCACTGGGCATCCCACTCACTGTTGGTGGGCAGTGGGCTGGCGAGCAGGGATTCGGCCAGCAGCAGGATCCCCCAGTACTGATAGGGGTGAAGGGTGGGGGAAGACAGTAAATATGGGATAATTTGCTCATTTTTAAGAAAAAGTTGGGACACCTGCAGGAGGGCTTAAATACAGGACTGTCCCTTTAAAAAACGGAACATCTGGTCACGCTAACCAAGCCACAGGGGTATTAAAACCTCAAAGAACCCAAGAGGTCATTGGGGAATATTCAGTCAGGGGTTCTCTATAAAGGTCCTGGGATGAGAGGTGTCTTACAGTGGCAGGAGTTGGAACATTCATTTGCAGGTTTGAGCCTATTAGATATAAGCATCCAGAACAGCCTGTAAGAGAAAGTTTGATGCCCCCTGCTAGGGAACTAAAATGCAAAGATTAAACATTTTCCCTGTGATGGTAAGTAGTGTTGCCCAGTGGATAGAGCACTGGACTGTGACTCAGGAAACCTAGTTTCTATTTCTGGCTCTGTTGCTGGCCTGGTGAATGATCTGAACCATGTAGCTTCACCTCTCTGTGCCTCGTTTCCACCACCACCACCACCCATGTGTTAAACGGGGATAATGATCCTTACCGCTGTTATAAAGCATGTTGAGATCTGCTGAGGAAGAGCTGTATGTAAGAGCTAGGCATTACTATTATTCTATGTGCTTCTTAGCATTGCAGAGCTGTCAGACATTGGTTCAGGGCATATGTAACCTTTGGTAACCATGCAGAGCGTATTTGTATTTATGATATAACAATTTTACACTTTTACATTAAACAAAAAAATTTTAAGGTGAGGTCAGTAGCACTTTCTGATTCAAAATGCATCCTTCCAAAATTTGACACTTTTTAAACTTTAAGACTACAGCATACAAATCACTGAATTATCTCTAGCTCTATGTATTTCTAATATGACCATCACTCTGTTATTTAGGCTTGTGATGAGCAGTACAGATCATTCAGAACCCCTCAAATTAAAACCTAAACACAGTAGAAATAAGGTATGGGCTGTTGCTACTGCAAAAATAAAAGCCAAGTTATGGTGCAAGTTTCTGCACCATATCTTGTTGTCCATATGGTTGTATAATTTTACATGAGTATCTATCCATTTGATTAGTACCTGTTCATGCATAATTGATTATGATTCTTTAACATACCATCATTTTTACAGGAATTAATCATTATTTTGATCCCTGAAATTCAGAGAATGAGAAGTCATTTACATTTAGGAACCTTCTAGATTCAGCAAAAGTCTCCATATAGAACAGTTCCGAGGATATTTCAATATGATTGGTTAGTTATTTGCATCAATTGTTAAACGTTAAAAACTAGGATGCTAATTTCATTTGCCAGTGAAAAAAACACATTCCAAGTTAATCAGCATTATTGGTGAGTACCTTACCAACAATATGAGTTTGTAGAGTAGTAATTCCCATGATGTGAAGGAAAGTAGATGGTTTGTGTTTATTATATCATAAACTAGGATTATCCTCTTTGAAGGGAAAATATATAATTTCCTTGCAAAATGAAATGGTCTTCTTAGCATGTCAAATTTACCACTCACCACTGACACCGTTTCCATAGTGATTAATGAATAATATTGTGGTCATTGTGGTGAAGGTTTGCTTTGCTTTGAATACGAATGCATCACTACAGATAATTTGCCCTTCAATAATCTTCCTCTGTGTGAGACTTATTTATTCTGACCTTCACATTTTGAACTGCAGCAGAAAAGTCAACATGCCTTGCCTTGTTTTGAACAAAAGGGTGAAACTTTATTTCATCCTTATCTAGGAGGCAACTTAACTCTATTAAAGACAACTTTCCTTTTAAAAAGGGAGTCAGAATAAGAAACACTGTATTTTCCAAAGGAAACGTTGACATAGACAAGGGGATGCTAAACTACTCCATAATTAAGGGTGCAGTTGTACAGCATGTTTCAGCTTGAAGCAAGAGGAATTTTTTTTTTTTTCTGGAGTGTAAGCAGCTTTCTAAATTGACAATCTGTGGGCAAAATGCATAGATGAAACAGAGATGGAAATGTATTTGTGTTCTCATAAAGTAATAAATGATCTGTCATCATTAATAGCCACAGGAAAAGGTTGGCAACTCAAGCAGAATAAATAAGAAAAGACCATGACAGACTGTCACTGCCTAATGAAGCTGAGAGATTAAAGGTATTCAATCATAGTATTTTACCAGTACACCTGGATTCTCTTTATTAAAAAGGCATTTATCTAATGATGCATTGCAACGTATTATGAGTAACTGAAGAGGGTTTTACTGATGGCAAGTGGATTGTAAGAGAGTAAAGGAGGAATATTCAATATTATAATGAAGCTGAAGTGTACCCCTGTTCAGTAAAGCCCACACTCTAACACCAGGGCTTGCAGACATTCACCAACCTACGAGTAGCAGCATTAAGTTTAACATGTGACTCTTCACAGGAGTGAAATTAAGTGTGACTATAATTGTTTGCAGGCCTAAAGCAATAGAGCTTGAATTTACAACACGTGTGATCAGTCTCTATAGATTAAAAAAAGCAGAAGAGAGATCCATACAGAGCTAAACCCAAAGACCATCAAAGTCAGTGGAAATACTTCCATTAACGTCAATGGGTTTTGGATTAGGCAACAAATGAAAGCAGATAATAAAATTAACAGAAGCTGCTTATGCATGTTCCACAAGCAGAAAAGGAAGTAAATTACTCCAGCAAATGATTCACTGCAAATTCTTCACTCAGGATTTTAGCCCATAAACTATAATGACAATTGCACTGCACATCCAGTATTGAAAAAGATGGGCAAACAGATTGTAAAGGCTATAAATACCTAATAAAAGCAGAAAATGTAAATCTTAGTTTGATGCATTTCTTCGGATAAAACATACAGTACTCAAGGAAACTGGTACTTGAAATAATTGATTACAATTCTCTGATATTTTTTATCTTGATTATTCTACGTGAGAAAAAATGTGTCCTAGATATACTGATCTAAATTTCTTTATTTGGATGCAGTAGGAAATTAATGCATAGTATCCTGCCAAAAGAATAAGACAGAAACCTGACAAGTAGCAATAATGGGATCTTTCTGATGCTTGCCCATGCACAGTGTTGAAAGGTGTGAAGAATTTTTCTTCCTATAAAAAGGGGCCTGTACCTAGAGGAGAAAATGATGGCTCTGAAATGCTTGTACAAGTAGTTTTCTTTATAAGTTTGCATTTAAATACATAGATGGAAAACAACCATTTTGTAACACATATGGATTTATTTTTATTGATTTCTGTTTGGTTGGTTTAATACAAAGAAATGTTAAACTTGAGATTTTGACTGCATCAGAGACAGAAGTCAAAGTTACCGTTCACATTGCCTCTTTCAGATATTGTATCCTATGTCTTAAGGCTGCTTGAAGCATTCTGGGGAGATCCTATCTAATTCTATCTAAAATGACTACATTCTATCCTGCAGCACTGTAGCGGGATGGCCACTTACTGAGCACCCCTCAGGGCCACAAGTGTCTCTTGGGGGCCCCTTAAGAACTCCACAGTCTCTCTTGTGTCTGACAGCACCCCCTCCTGGAGCAGTTTAATAACAGTAAAAGATTCAAACAATCCTCAGAGAGTCCCCAAAATAAATTCCATGACCATAACACAGACATTCATACTCATCCCTAGTTCTTCTTCCACACACATAGCTCTTCCTCTGGACCAGTCTGCTCCACCTGAAGCCACCAGTTTCAACTCTTTCTGTCTGGGAGCCCCAGCTTCTTTTCCCCTGCCAATTACACCCTGCATGTTCTTTCTGATTTTTATAAGGAATCCTCTGATCCAACCCAGGTGTGCCTTTTTAGTAATCAGGCTCGGCTAGCCTGAGCCCTGAAACCCTTAAGCCTGTTACAATAACCAAAATTAAAGTTTGCAAGTTGAAGGTCAGAAGACATAGATTCCCAGCATTGTCATGACATAAACATCACACCATTCCATCACTCTGAACACATTTCCTATGCCTGAAGAAGAACCCTGTGTAAACTTAGAGGGTGGGTCTTTCACCAACAGAAATTGGTACAATAAAAGATATTATCTCCACCCACCTTGTGTCACCATTTCATCGTCAAAGACACCACTACTTTCCTGCCCAAGAGAGAAAGGAATCTGGGGTTGGGATTTGAGGTATGTCTTCATTTCACAGTTAACCTTAGCTCTTACCCAGGTTTTAGCCTAAGCCCCTCTACCATCCACACAGAAAAACCTGGAAGTACTTTAAGCCCACACTAGTTTACTACAGTGGTGTAGGTTAGAGTATGGATTTCACATTGTCAGACTGGAACCCACCCACCTTGCAGAGCGTATGTGGTCAAAATCACTCAAGAACTGAAAGTCTTCCAGTGCCTTCCCACAATTCCCCCCAAAGTTCTCCCACAATTGGCACAATTATCTGAGCAGCAATCTGAAAGTGTCTTAGCACAAAGAACTATGGGATATGCCCCAGACACATGCAGGCAAGGGCAGAAACAGTGAGGACACAGTAACATGGGAAGGGCTTTGCTGTGAGGATGCTCACACCTGGGTGAGGCTGACCCAGGTGCTTATCATCTGGATTAATTGTGCAGTGAAGACATACCCTTAGTTTGTTGAACTTTGTGGCTATCAAAAATATGTCTCTGGGTTTGTTCACTTCTATTGAACAAATATGGTACATGCACAATGGGAAGTAGTTTCATTAGAAGTATTGTATTACTATTGCTTTGATCTTTCTCTTTCATGTGATTTAAAATTGCCCTCTTAAAAGTTTCATTAAAATACTCTGTGTAATTAAGACACGTGTGTGTATTTTTGAGCCTGAAATCTGCTGAGTTTACATTCAGATAAATATATTGTCTTCTCAAAGAAACATGTTGATATTTCAGTGCAATTCTTTGTGGCATTGTGATTTGTTGAGTCTGAAGAGGGAATTATGCATAACATCCCTGTGTTTGCCTGAAATAAACAGTAATGTTTTTAATTGCAATAAATAGACACTTTAAATCAGTGAATATATGGTAGATTGTGGGATGGCTTTTTGGCCATTTTGTGGACTGATGAACAAAATAGATTGTTTCAGAGTAGTAAAGTGTTAGTCTGTATTCTCAAAAACAAAAGGAGTACTTGTGGCACCTTAGAGACTAAATATGCTCAGATAAATTGGTTAGTCTCTAAAATAGATTGTAAAACACTTTTTTTTTAAATTACACATCTTTTCATCTGAAAGAAGATGTAATGGAAGCTCTGTATGTGAGTGACAATGGGTGTGACAGGTATATTTCTGACTCAGATTTGGATTATTACCTTGTAATACTATTTTTCAAGAAAATACAGTATACCATACCACATTCATAGTTTACACACATTCATAGTTTAGCCAGAGACCACAGGTGATGGCGTCACGCCAAGCACCATGAAGCAAAGTTCCCAGATTTGGTTCAATCCTAAAAATCCATGAATTTCTGGGGTAGTGCAACAGTCAAAACCAGGAAGGATCAAGGTGCGCACCCCTTTGTACATCAAAGGAAAGTTTGAGAGTACAGTATGGTGGGGTGTTTTTGTCCATCCTAATGACACAGCCAAAGAGCATGTGACACCACTTTTCGATATGATAAGCAACTGAAGGGAGGCCAAATCTTTGCAAGATTTACTGAAATGTACTCTTAAATTAATTCCATTTTAACATAATTTGTGTCTAGGAATTTCCTTAGTTTTTAAAATTATTAAAAATGTAATATACAAGCAATAAACACAACAAATAAAACAAAACAAAGAGAATGCAACTGTGCCATATTTATAATGATTTCTTGATATGAAGTATCAACTTTAAATCTGTGTTTTAAATTTTAACTTTTAAGTGTAGATTCAGTGGTACATCAAAGCACTACAAAACAGAGTGAGTACACTCCAATTAAATGGGTTTTCAACTGTTTTGCATCAAGAGAGCAATGCAAGACAATCATGGCATACTCATGAATTTGACCCTTAAATTGCAATTAACTCATTGGTTGAGAGGGCTGTAGTAGTGAGACTGGCGCTATGTGAAAGGAGAAGGGCGGGAAGAGCCCAGTCCCTATGTCCCAGTTTCTCTGTGCTTCAGGGACTCCCCTGGTTCTGCTGCCTCAGTTCCCCCAGTGGTACTGGTTCAATTAGTGGCAGGTTCTAGGCAGTAGGGCCCTGAGGAGCATTTAAATTACTGATATCCAACGAAACCTGTAAAAAACAGTGACAATTGGGCCAGTTAATCTACCAATGAGAACTCTTAAGCTATGTGATCAATCTCCCTAAAACCACTGAATCATTACAACCAGTAGAATAGTTGCATGCAAATTAGTTGTAGAGGAATAGAGGTGATTGGTTGAGTTACCTGTGATGTCACAGTGATCCCACTTACGGGTTATCTGAGTTGATGACCCTGAGCCTGACTATAGACTATATAAGCATAACAATTATATTCAACAATCATTACTAACTTAGTTTAATTACAAACTAATTTATTCAAATATAGGATATGTGAAAGATTTCAATTAATTTTAATTGTATGCATAGTTTGAAATGTCTGCTTTATTCTCACATTAATATCATGAGAAAAGACTGACCCAGATGTTAAATTTCTTAAAGTACCGTGTTTTTAATTAATTTTAATTCAGAAAGTGATTAACAGAGTTACTTGTAAATTCTCAGAATTTTATTGACTGTTCAGAGAGTAAGTGCTGTAAATTTGGAGAGGATTTTTTTGAAGCAAAACAAAGAAGTTGAATCCATGCTGTAAGTGAAAATTGGAACTCAGTCTTAACTATGGTGTTGCAAACAGCATCGCTGTAATGTAAATGGACAGGAAGGTCTCTCTCTGTTGGGTCAGATTTCTAGTGGATAATTACTAGAAAAGTGGATTCTATCCCTGTCTGTGCCACAGAGTTCTTATATGAAGATGGCCAACTCACACAAACCCAATATTTCACAAATGGTCAATAAATATGTCTTCCTCATTTTCTGGGTGCCTGACTTAAACCCTGCAACTGAAGTTAGTGGGAACTGTGCTTTGAACATATAAAATGCTATATAGGGCTAATTATGCAGAAAAATGACATTCTAATCATCTTAAATTGGGCACCCAAAATGAGTGAAAATGTATTTAATCTCCATGCCACAGTTTACCATCAGTAAAATGGTGATAATACCACTGCCTCATCTCACAGGGATGTTGGGACAATTAAATAATGATTGCAATCCACCCAAATACTATAGTGATGAGCACTCTACAAAAGCTCATGAAGAAACTGACAATTCTGTGTTCAGAGGAGGGTTTGAACAGTGTGCAGTAAGAAAGGGGGGAGAGATAGCTCAGTGGTTTGAGCATTGGCCTGCTAAACCCAGGGTTGTGAGTTCAATCCTTGAGTGGACCATTTGGGGCAAAAATTGGGGATTGGTCCTGCATTGAGCAGGGGGTTGGACTAGATGACCTCCTGAGGTCCCTTCCAACCCTGATATTCTATGATTCTATGAAAGGCTTAGGGCAATTATACAATGAGGAGCAAACAAAATACTGAATAGCTGCTCATTGAGTACCATCTATCTGTGTACTGAATGAGGGAGGGGTTCTGTGGGAAAAATAGTATGTGCTCGTGCAATTAGAGACTGTATCATAATGCATACATACAAGGGGGTGAATTAAGGTTGCACAGGCAAACTTAATTCTGGCATTTCCTAACTTTTGAGTGCTTGACTTTGCAACCTTAACAATGTTGTTAAGTGTGTGTGTGTGTATGTGTAATCTCATACAGCACTAAGTACTGTGTGTACATACAGCATCTAGCACAATGGGCCCCCCATCTCAGTTGGGGCCTTTTGGTTCTACTTTACTACTACCACTACTACTAATAAATATTATTAGTAATAATAATAATTTGCTCCTATCTGTCCTGGTATAAATTGACAGTAATGAATATATATTGGATTTATGACCGAAATTTCCATAGCAGTAGACTGAATGTATAAACAAAGTATTATGACTTCACTACATGCAGAAGTGGGTAATTAAAAATATAGCTGTAAGGAAGGAAATATCTCATTCAATTACATATATGTCCATTAACTAAAAACAGAGATATTTCTTTCTGTTTAAACATTGCAATTTCCACATTTGTTCCATGGTGAAAATTCTTTAAGGAAATATTCCCAGGTAGTTATTTTCTTTTATTCCAGGAGCTTTGAATATTGGCACACAGTGTCTTACCTATCTATGCTGTGAAATGGATGCCTACTTCAGCTATAAGATTAAGTGTTATTGTTATATTACATCATATCTTAACTCCAGAAAAAAGAACAAGTAAAAGGAAAATTGCAGTTTTGTAGGGACTTGCAAACAAATCCCTTTCTAAAAAAAAGGAGTACTTGTGGCACCTTAGAGACTAACAAATTTATTTGAGCATAAGCTGTCGTGAGCTACAGCTCACTTCATCGGATGCATGCAGTGGAAAATACAGTGGGGGAGATTTATATACACAGAGAACATGAAACAATGGGTGTTACCATACCCACGGTAACAAGAGTGATCAGGTAAGGTGAGCTATTACCAGCAGGAGAACGGGGGGGGGGAGGGGGGGCGGGGAAACCTTTTGTAGTGATAATCAAGGTGGGCCATTTCCAGCAGTTGACAAGATATTGTGAGGAACAGTCCGGGGGGGGGGGGGCGAAATAAACATGGGGAAATAGTTTTACTTTGTGTAAAGACCCATCCACTCCCAGTCTCTATTCAAGCCTAAGTTAATTGTATCCAGTTTGCAAATTAATTCCAATTCAACAGTCTCTCATTGGAGTCTGTTTCTGAAGTTTTTTTGTTGAAGAATTGCCACTTTTAGATCTGTAATCGAGTGACCAGAGAGATTGAAGTGTTCTCCAACTGGTTTTTGAATGTTATATTTCTGATTTGTGACGTCTGATTTGTGTCCATTTATTCTTTTACATAGAGACTGTCCAGTTTGGCCAATGTACATGGCAGAGGGGCATTGGTGGCACATGATGGCGTATATCACATTCGTAGATTTGCAGGTGAACGAGCCTCTGATAGTGTGGCTGATGTGATTAGGCCCTATGATGGTGTCCCCTGAATAGATATGCGGACACAGCTGGCAACGGGCTTTGTTGCAGGGATTGGTTCCTGGGTTCCTGTTTTTGTTGTATGGTGTGTAGTTGCTGGTGAGTATTTGCTTCAGGTTGAGGGGCTGTCTGTAACCGAGGTCTGGCTGTCTCCCAAGGTCTGTGAGAGTGAGGGATCATCCTTCAGGATAGGTTGTAGATTCCTGATGATGCCCTGGAGAGGTTTTAGTTGGGGGCTATAGGGTGACGGCTACTGGTATTCTGTTACTTTCTTTGTTGGGTCTGTCCTTTCTGGCTCTGTCAATCTGTTTCTTCACTTCAACAGGTGGGTATTGTAGTTTTAAAGTCCTCTTGGGCTTCCTCTTAAGAGGAACTTGTTGTGCACCCATCCATTTCAAGACACCCAATCCCTGTCTTGTCTTTTTTTCATCTTCAAAGACCTACTTTTTGCCCTTTCAAATTCAGTCCATTTTGCTTCTCCCTTTTGAGATTCAGCCTAGTTAAAACACCATTAATTGGCATGGTTATAACTTGATTTCCAATTAAAATCAATGAGTTGCTCTTCACTTTCCAGTTCTGCAAAACTGACTGTTCTCAGCCTTTTTGACATTGGAAGAGTGTACAAGATTTAGGGCCCAATTCTGTGAGGTGATAATCAACTCCATCAATGGGTGTTTAGGATGTTCAGCTCTTAACAGGAGGTGCTCAATTGTCTGATCAGGCATTTAGTTAACAAGTTAGGGCCAAATTCTTCCCACTAAAATTAATCAAGAAATAAGATATTGCTCAGCATGAACTACCGTGGCACAATTTAACCCTTAGTGATGGCCAAATCCTACAGTCCCTTTAGTAACTTTATTCACATGAGTAGTCCCATTGGACTATACTTATACTGCATAAGTAAATTTACTGATGGGTGTGTCTGCAGCATTTGTTTAATCTTGCTATCTATCCCTTTTACCTAGGCTCTTATGTAGTGCCCATCACCAAGGTATCTTAATGCTTTAACCTTTTTCCCATTTCATTACAATTCATGCCCTCTCTTCTTTCAACCTAATTTATCCCTCTCATTCATATTTCCATTTCAGTCTGTATGCCCTTACATTTTAGTCAAGTGTTCTTCATCTCCTCAGTTTCATTACAGTACAATTTGAATGTATTTCCATAATAGCATAGTTTCATGTTTTCTTAGTGACACCATCTCACTTAGTTTATTACTGCTTTGCTACATTTTATTCAGATTCTTCCATGGTTAGTAGGGTTTGAGTCATTTATCACTAGTATAGGAAATTGAGTGCATATAGGAAAAGCAGCAAAAAAATTTTTTCATACAGTCATTTTAGTATCCAAACAGAAAGAAAGCTATTATCATATATTCCAAAGGTGCATAATGGAACAAAGAGGGCCAGTGACTTTAGAATAGATGGATTTGTATTGTCCTAATCTTGCTGCTATATAGTGTTAAGGAAAAGTTAGCACATGTGACTCCATTTTGGTTTGGGGCCCACCATTGTTTAAATGCCAGCACATCATACACCAGGAGGAGTAATCCTTAGATATTGAATCCCTGTGAAAATCCTCCTCCTTGTCTCCAGCCTGCCTTGACTCCCAGTATCTGGTTTTTGTCAGTCTCTAACTCCCTGTCTCTTGGCCTTGATGTGAGGCCTCCCATCCTGATAATAAAAGTTACTGATGCATGGCTTTAGGACCATGCTGTGTAATTAACATACTGGTATAGCACAAGGAATGCACCAAGCAGGGATAGGTGGTAGATAAGACAAGGGTTTGTTTATTGGCTAAGATTTCCGATGCACGAGGGCAACATGCTTTGCTAAAAGGTATATAACCTTTGTATAATCTGCATTCAGGGTCCCCTCCTGGCTAGCAGGGGGGCACCACGCTCGAGCGTAATAAACTTAGTGTTTTTTGGGAACTCTGCAGTTGTGGACTTTATTTCTGTGCCTCAGCCTAGATTCGAACTGTGCGTGACCTACCAGGTGTAATTCATAGCACTTGTGTGTGTGTCCTACCAGGTGTAATTCGTAGCACTTGTGCGCGTGTCCTATCAGGTATAATTCGCAGCAGTTGTGTGCGTGTCCTACCAGGTGTAATTCGTAGCACTTGTGTGCATGTCCTACAAGGTGTAATTCGTAACAATAGGCAGTTCATTCAGTCCTCAAATCTCGCAAGTCAAACATGACTGTAATGATTATGGACTTATTCTAGTATAGCATTTCAGCACTAGGCTGAATTTTCTCTGACCTTTATGCAGCGTTTATGTGTTGTATTTGGAACCTTCTCCTCCCTTGCTATATTACATGGCCACATCAGGCTTGGGAACTGCTCTCTCCATACTTCTCAGGAGATCAGTGGAACAGGGATGGTGGGCAAGTTGTGAGGCTATGGCTTCTTCCCCTGCTACATCCCTGCCATGGCTCTGCACCTCACTAAGCACCTTCCAGCAGCGCTGGCTGGCTGCAAGGGTGCAGTAACCTGCATCCTACGAAGGGATGTAGTTGTGTTCACACATACATTGCATGCCTGGGATCTCCCAGTGCTCCCTCCAGAGTAATGCACAGCTTGGCTCCTTGGGTTGTGGGTTGTGTCTAAATGGCACAATCTAGCCCAAGGATTGTAACACTTCTATGTTTCCAGCCACTGAAAAAGAAATCTACATTAGTCCTGCTACCTTATTGCCTTCTCCTGCTTGGTGATGTCCTGGAAAGCCCAGGGTTAGATATTTACCTAAGAAGCAATAGAGAGGAGCAAAAATGTAGATGTTCGCAAGAAAACTGCTGATCATCATGACATTCACTGAACTGTTTAAAATATTTCATATTCAGAGCCAGTCATAACATTTTGCCAGTTGTTGCTTCAATTAACAAAGAAAAATGTTACAAAGATTGTTTTTGGTGAGTGGGAATGGGAGGCAAAGGATAAATGGGAGCACTGTTACTCCATATTGAACATTTACTCTCTTTCTTTTATGTGGCCAAAAGGGGAGTAGTAAACATTGTGTCTGGTTACTCAGAGGGAACATGATGCTACATAGTATTTTTCTCTGATATCAAATAACCATTCCATATAAATTATACAGTAGGTCTTCTATGGTATCAAACATGGCCTGTGGGCCTATAGAAAAAGATAGGATTTGGGAACAGCTGTTCAAATTGCCAAGTTTATGGAATTGGAGGCCCTTTCATGGCCAATTTTATAGACTGCAGAATGTATTAAATCCTTTAAAATTTATTATTCTGCACCAAGAATTCAGCTGGGTGAATACAGAAGAAAAGTATTCATTGATATTCCACTGATTTGCTTTGCCAGTAGTTGCAGTCTATGGGAATGTGTGTGTTATACTCAACACAGTTGTAGAGCTGTGTGAATAATTTATTTTTTTTTCAGTTCACAGGCAATTTAAAAAATGAGAAAAGCATCAGCTAATGTAAAATTGCAAATGTTTTTATTTAAAAAAAATCATCAAATCAAAAAGTTGAAAATACATTTATTTTGGGTTGAACAAAACTTTTCATTTCTACTTCAGGCAGTTTTGTTTTTAATTTTTTTTTAAAATAAATGCAAAGGAAATTTCAAAATGAAAAGTAATTTAAAATGGAAAATTTATTGTTTTCCCAAAATATCAAAAGAAAAGATTTATTTTGCCAGATTTTATTTTCTGATTTTTCCTCCCAATATGAAAAATATGGTAAAGCTGATATGAATTTGCCAAACATTTTAGTGTGGATAAACCTGCAATTTTTACCAGAAAAAAGTTTTGACCAAAATTTTTTGCCCAGCTCATTTTAGCTGTGATCTATAGAATCTACAATGGAGTTTTTTACCTGACTCTGCCTTCTAAAAAATTGTTGGTTGAAACTCTGGGATGTCCCATACTGCATGGACTGTGGGAGTATGTGAGGGAATAAAGGCAGTTTTGCAAATAAGACTATTCCTGCATAATTTTACACAAGAAGGGAAGGATGTGGCTTTTTGTAATGCAGTAAAACACAATACTCCAAAAAGCAAGGGGAAGGCCAACTCCAATAGTAGTGAAATCAATAAAGTATGAGGATAAATGGTTGTACATGGTTGATATATGCTCCCTACTGAGACAATAAGCTCTTGGGATCTACAGCCTAATCCTGCTCCCTTTCAAATAAATAGGAGTTTGGGCATTGAATTCAACAGGAGCAATGTTGGGACTCATGTGCAAGATTAAATTATGATGATTACATGTCACAGAAAACTGAATTTAAACTTTCACTTTCAGTTTTTCTCCTTCCTCCCAAACTGACAGTTGTGATTGCAGATAAATTGACAGCCATGTTAATGATGGCTTCCTCAAGTTGATAGTATGAGCAAATGAAAAGCCAACATTTTCCAATTTTGTTTACATTCCCTTTTTAGACAGTTCTATTAAAGGATGATAGTAGAGCTGGCTAAAAATCTGAATTTCTGTCCCACAGCAAATTCCAATATTTCAACGTTTGTTTTTGTCTGGGATCAAGAAGGAATGTTGACATATTGAGTTCTTTTGCAGAATTAGAAATTTCTGAACGAAGATGATTTGGAAATGTCTAAATGTTTTATTTCTACATTTTTTATTGGGACTCTTATGATACGGTATGCCAGTTCAACCAGAAAAGAGACCATAGTGTATCATGGGAGATGTAGTCAAACCAGAGAGCCAAATTCATAGGGAAAATTGGGACATGAGGCACCTCTTCCACCACAACTTCCATGAAGCACCATAGGAACTTGGGAGCACACAGTTCACATTTTTAGTAAGAATGATTTTAAGCCTCCTGAAATGAAATATATTGTCGTTTAGTGATGAACACTTCTACTCGTATCTTTATGAGGAAATGTTCACCAAATCCATACAGCTCTACTTACTATTCACTATTATCTTCGGATATCCTAACACATTCAGTTATGACCATCTATGTACTACAACCAAATAGGTATTTACAGGTGACATTTCAGCAAAATTTCAAGGTGATGCTAGTTTTAAAAGAGCAAACTTCCAAAGAATATTGAAAGTTAGGAAGGTAGAGATCACGTTGTACTACATGGAAAAGATAAACAAGAATGTGTTAGAATTAGGTAGTTAACTCAAGCGATTAACTCAAAACAAATTGAGTTGATTTAAAAAAATTAATTGTGATTAATCACAGTTTTAACCACACTGTTAAACAATAATTAGGACGCTACCAAATTTACACCCATGAAAAACACATCACGGACCATGAAATCTAGTCTCCCCCCATGAAATCTGATCTTTTGTGTACTTTTACCATATACAGTACTATGCAGATTTTATGGGGGAGACCAGCGTTTCTTAAAATGGGGTTCCCGACCCAAAATGGGCTCACAGCAAGTTGCAAGATTATTGTAGGGGGGTTGCAGTATTGCCACGCTTATTTCTGCACTGCCTTCAGAGCTGGGTGGCTGGAGAGCAGCGGCTGCTGGCCAAGTGCTCAGCTCTGGAGGTAGCACCCACCAGCAGCAGCACAAAAATAAGGGTGGTAATGCCATACCGTGCCACTCTTACTTCTGCACTGCTGCCTTCATAGCTGGGTGGCCAGAGAATGGTGGCCACAGAAGCTGACTCTGTTGGTGCTTTGGGGCTGGAGCACCCACAGGAAAAAATTGTCGGTGTTGAGAACCCACTGGCAGCCCTCCTACCAGAACCTCCACCTCCCCCCAGTGGCTCCTGCCTGATCAGCACCTCCCCCTCCCTACCAGTGCCTACTGCCTCAAGGGATCAGATGTTTCATGGCGTCAGGAGGTGCTGAGGGGGAGGGGGGCAGAGCGAGGGCGCAGCTCTCTCGGGGGGAGCGGGTGGGACTGGGTAGGGAAGAGGAGGGGAAGAGGCAGGGTGGGGGTGGAGTGGGGATGGGAAGAAGCAGGGCAGGGGTGGGGCCTTAGGGGAAGGGGTGGAGTGGGGTTGGGGCCTGGACAGAGCCATGGGGGGTACCCACTGGCAGATTAGAAACTCGGTGTCTATGGTGGTGGCTGCTGGCTGAGGGTCCAGCTCTGAAGGCTGAAGCACAGAAGTAAGGGTGGCAATATTATCCCATGCCATCCTTACTTCTGCGCTGCTGTTGCTGGCGGCAGAGCTGCCTTCAGACCTGGGCTCCTAGCCAGAGCTGCCACTCTCTGACCATCCAGCTATGAAGTCAGCGTCACCAGCAGCAGCAGCAGTACAGAAATAAGATTGGCAATACTGTGATGCCCCTACAATAACCCTGCGACGCCCCCTCCCCACAACCCCATTTGGGTCAGGACTCCTACAGTTACAACACCGTGACATTTCAAATTTAAACATCTGAAATCATGAAATTTATGAATTTTAAAATCCTATGACTGTGAAAGATACCAGAATGGAATGCGAATTTGGTAGGGCCCTATAATAGAAGACCAATTTAAATTTATTATAAACATTTTTGGATGTTTTTCTATATTTTCAAATATATTGTTTCTATCACAACACAGAATACAAAGTGCTCACTTCATATTATTATTTTGATTACAAATATTTGCACTGTAATAAAGATAAACGAAAGAAATAGTATTTTTCAATTCACCTCATACAAGCACTCTAGTGCAATCTCTTTATCCTGAAAGTTCAACTTACAAATGTAGATTTTATTTTGTTGCCTAACTGCACTCAAAAATAAAACAATGTAAAACCTTAGAGCCCACAAGTCCACTCAATCCTACTTCTTGTTTAGCCAACTGCTAAGACAAACAACTTTGTTTACATTTACATTTTCGGGGTTCTACCTGTAATTCCCCACCCTGTAATGTACTTTCACAATAAAGATTTCACTGAAGTACTTTTATGAGGTTATTTGAAAAATAATATTTCTGTTATACTTTTTGTTATAAAATAAATAATATAAAATGAGCACTATCCACTTTGTATTCTGTGTAGTAATTGAAATAAATATATTTGAAAATATAGAACACATCCAAAAATATTTAAATAAATGGTTTTCTATTATTGTTTAACAGTGTGATTAAAACTGTGACTAATCACAATTTTTAAAAAATCTCACAATTAATCACAATTCATTTTTTTAATTGCTTGACAGCCCTAGTTAGAATACTCCATAGCAAAACTTCAAAGCTAGTGATTGTTCACTTTCACTATTAGTTCTCCAGAGCTTCTCTGCTACACGGAGTTCTTTGCCTAGTATTTGATGAGGAGGGCTATGTTTGTAACAGCACTAGCTGTAACATTTAGCATTTGCATGTTGTAAGTGCTCATCTTAACATGGAAATCAAACCCATTTTTCACTGTCATTCTTTCCACACTGAGCTCTAACCCTCTGCAAGTTTTTCCCCCAGTGCAGCTTATGCCAGCCACTAACATTGTAATTATCTGAGCAGCCAAAAGCCCAGTGATTTATTGGCTTTATTCTAGCTGGGATAAAATGTAAATCTGGGTAATAGCTGTCATTTTCAGGTTTAGAGCTGGGAATGTGAGATAGAGATTGATTCTTAACTGTCCATTTCCTAGCATAGGAACATTATGCAGTGTTTCATTTTGGTTTGCACTGAATGTCTGCTAGTGCAGACACAATAACATCTGACCAAATCAGGTTGTCGAACCCATTTTAAAAATGTTTTGTTCAGGGACCTCCTAGAATTTCTTTAGCAAAAACTATTTCAGTTTGGGATTTAAGGTTCTCAAAACTTGACTACACTTGTTAATTTAGTTTCCACAGTCACTGAAAAATGTGAAAGGCAAACTGGTTGGTCATAACATCTGTCCATGAAAGTATCTAATTATCCACCAAAAAGTAGGATGCTGGGGGATATTAATACATCTTATTATGCCGTTATCTCCTTAAAACCCCACCATTTGTAATATATCATATATATTTGTTTTATATTGACACAGGGTTATAGGCAACCTCCAGAGGTCATGGTGACACTTACTTCTGTGTTACTGCACATTCAAAAGACTTAATATGCCATACAAGCCCATTCTGTATTTACAGAGCCAATATTGAATATATGGGATTATGGCTAGACATGATTTCTTTGTAATAGTGTATTATCCGATTGGATTTCACATGAATGGTAGACAACAAAATGAAAGAAGGTGAAATGGCTGTAAATGCACTGAGTGACATCACTGATATTTTTTGTATCGGTCATGTCAATTAATGTACTATTCCAGTTTGCTTTGTTTCTTGGAAGCAAAAATCACCACATGAATAATAATAGGTTTCAGAGTAACAGCTGTGTTAGTCTGTATTCGCAAAAAGAAAAGGAGTACTTGTGGCACCTTAGAGACTAACCAATTTATTTGAGCATGAGCTTTCGTGAGCTACAGCTCACTTCATCAGATGCATACCGTGGAAACTGCAGCAGACTTTATATATACACAGAGAATATGAAACAATACCTCCTCCCACCCCACTGTCCTGCTGGTAATAGCTTATCTAAAGTAATCATCAGGTTAGGCCATTTCCAGCACAAATCCAGGTTTTCTCACCCTCCACCCCCCCACACAAATTCACTCTCCTGCTGGTGATAGCCCAGGAAAAAACAAGAGGAAATAGGCTACCTTGCATAATGACTTAGCCACTCCCAGTCTCTATTTAAGCCTAAATTAATAGTATCCAATTTGCAAATGAATTCCAATTCAGCAGTTTCTCGCTGGAGTCTGGATTTGAAGTTTTTTTGTTTTAAGATAGCGACCTTCATGTCTGTGATTGCGTGACCAGAGAGATTGAAGTGTTCTCCGACTGGTTTATGAATGTTATAATTCTTGACATCTGATTTGTGTCCATTTATTCTTTTACGTAGAGACTGTCCAGTTTGACCAATGTACATGGCAGAGGGGCATTGCTGGCACATGATGGCATAAATCACATTGGTGGATGTGCAGGTGAACGAGCCTCTGATAGTGTGGCTGATGTTATTAGGCCCTGTGATGGTGTCCCCTGAATAGATATGTGGGCACAATTGGCAACGGGCTTTGTTGCAAGGATAAGTTCCTGGGTTAGTGGTTCTGTTGTGTGGTATGTGGTTGTTGGTGAGTATTTGCTTCAGGTTGCGGGGCTCTCTGTAGGCAAGGACTGGCCTGTCTCCCAAGATTTGTGAGAGTGTTGGGTCATCCTTTAGGATAGGTTGTAGATCCTTAATAATGCGTTGTTTTTTCCTACCCCCCCCCCCGATGTTCTGGTTTAACTTGGATTTAAACTTGGAGAGTGGACAGTTTGGATGAGCTATTACCAGCAGGAGAGTGAGTTTGTGTGTGTATGGGTGTGGGTTTTTGGAGGGGGGTGAGGGAGTGAGAGAACCTGGATTTGTGCAGGAAATGGCCTAACTTGATTATCATGCACATTGTGTAAAGAGTTGTCACTTTGGATGGGCTATCACCAGCAGGAGAGTGAATTTGTGTGGGGGGGTGGAGGGTGAGAAAACCTGGATTTGTGCTGGAAATGGCCTAACCTGATGATTACTTTAGATAAGCTATTACCAGCAGGACAGTGGGGTGGGAGGAGGTATTGTTTCATATTCTCTGTGTATATATAAAGTCTGCTGCAGTTTCCACGGTATGCATCTGATGAAGTGAGCTGTAGCTCACGAAAGCTCATGCTCAAATAAATTGGTTAGTCTCTAAGGTGCCACAAGTACTCCTTTTCTTTTTGTGAATAATAATAATGCCTCTTAGAATCATAGAATCATAGAACATCAGGGTTGGAAGGGACCTCAGGAGGTCATCTAGTCCAACCCCCTGCTCAAAAGCAGGACCCATCCCCAATTAAATCATCCCAGCCAGGGCTTTGTCAAGCCTGACCTTAAAAACTTCTAAGAAAGGAGATTCCACCACCTCCCTAGGCAACGCATTCCAGTGTTTCACCACCCTCCTAGTGAAAAAGTTTTTCCTAATATCCAACCTAAACCTCCTCAACTGCAACTTGAGACCATTACTCCTTGTCCTGTCCTCTTCCACCACTGAGAATAGTCTAGAACCATCCTCTCTGGAACCACCTCTCAGGTAGTTGAAAGCAGCTATCAAATCCCCCCTCATTCTTCTCTTCCGCAGACTAAACAATCCCAGTTCCCTAGCCTCTCCTCATAACTCATGTGTTCCAGACCCCTAATCATTTTTGTTGCCCTTCGCTGGACTCTTTCCAATTTATCCTTCTTGTAGTGTGGGGCCCAAAACTGGACACAGTACTCCAGATGAGGCCTCACCAATGTCAAATAGAGGGGGATGATCACGTCCCTCGATCTGCTTGCTATGCCCCTACTTATACATCCCAAAATGCCATTGGCCTTCTTGGCAACAAGGGCACACTGCTGACTCATATCCAGCTTCTTGTCCACTGTCACCCCTAGGTCCTTTTCCGCAGAACTGCTTCCTAGCCATTCGGTCCCTAGTCTGTAGCGGTGCATTGGGTTCTTCCATCCTAAGTGCAGGACCCTGCACTTATCCTTATTGAACCTCATCAGATTTCTTTTGGCCCAATCCTCCAATTTGTCTAGGTCCCTCTGTATCCTATCCCTGCCCTCCAGCGTATCTACCACTCCTCCTAGTTTAGTATCATCCGCAAATTTGCTGAGAGTGCAATCCACACCATCCTCCAGATCATTTATGAAGATATTGAACAAAACCGGCCCCAGGACCGACCCCTGGGGCACTCCACTTGACACCGGCTGCCAACTAGACATGGAGCCATTGATCACTACCTGGTGAGCCCGACAATCTAGCCAACTTTCTACCCACCTTATAGTGCATTCATCCAGCCCGTACTTCTTTAACTTGCTGACGAGAATACTGTGGGAGACAGTGTTAAAAGCTTTGCTAAAGTCAAGATACAATACATCCACTGCTTTCCCTTCATCCACAGAACCAGTAATCTCATCATAGAAGGCAATTAGATTAGTCAGGCATGACCTTCCCTTGGTGAATCCATGCTGACTGTTCCTGATCACTTTCCTCTCATGTAAGTGCTTCAGGATTGATTCTTTGAGGACCTGCTCCATGATTTTTCCGGGGACTGAGGTGAGGCTGACTGGCCTGTAGTTCCCAGGATCCGCCTTCTTCCCTTTTTAAAGATTGGCACTACATTAGCCTTTTTCCAGTCATCCGGGACTTCCCCTGTTCGCCACGAGTTTTCAAAGATGGCCAATGGCTCTGCAATCACAGCCGCCAGTTCCTTTAGCACTCTCGGATGCAACTCGTCCGGCCCCATGGGCTTGTGCACGTCCAGCTTTTCTAAATAGTCCCTAACCACCTCTTTCTCCACAGAGGGCTGGCCATCTATTCCCCATGTTGTGATGCCCAGCGCAGCAGTCTGGGCGCTGACCTTGTTAGTGAAGACAGAGGCAAAAAAAGCATTGAGTACATTCGCTTTTTCCACATCCTCTGTCACTAGGTTGCCTCCCTCATTCATTAACGGGCCCACACTTTCCTTGGCTTTCTTCTTGTTGCCAACATACCTGAAGAAACCCTTCTTGTTACTCTTAACATCTCTCGCTAGCTGCAGCTCCAGGTGCGATTTGGCCCTCCTAATTTCATTCCTACATGCCCGAGCAATATTTTTATACTCCTCCCTGGTCATATGTCCAACCTTCCACTACTTGTAAGCTTCTTTTTTATGCTTAAGATCCGCTAGGATTTCACCGTTAAGCCAAGCTGGTCGCCTGCCATATTTACTACTCTTCACAAACACAGCATTATGAACAATAAAATAGATATTGCTAAGGGAACACAAATAACACACAATCCTCAAATGTTTACTGTTACCTTCATAGTCTTGGACAGGGCCAAACTAAGGCAATCTTGGACCCCAGGGACAGCCTAGGTGAGGTCCCCATGGCCCACAGTAATGCCAGTCCCTAATCATGTTTCCATCCCTCCTTGGTATGTCACTTAGTTTCAGAAAAAGTTTAATGGGGTAGTTCACACCCCACAGAGCTGTTTTTTCACACTGTCCGAGGAATCATCCAGACAATGGTTACACTTAGACCATGTCTAAGCTACAAAATTATGTTGACCTAACTTATGTGGCCTACAGCCACCACAGTTATTAAATTGCTTCTCTGTGTGCACATTTGGCTCCTTTTATCAGTGGTGCATATTCTCACCAGGAGGCTTGTATCGATTGTATTGTTAGTGAGGGGCATTGTTTGATGGCTCCTGAAAGCCAGAAACAGTTGATGTAAGCAGTGCAGTGTCTATATCAGGGGTCGGCAACTTTCGGCATGCGGCCCATCAGGGTAATCCGCTGGCGGGCCGCGAGACATTTTGTTTACGTTGACCATCCACAGGCATGGCCCCCTGCAGCTCCCAGTGGCCATGGTTCACTGTTCCCGGCCAATTGGAGCTGCGGGGAGTGGTGACCAGCACGTTCCTGAAGACCACACCTGTGGACGGTCAACGTAAATAAAATGTCTCGCGGCCCACCAGCAGATTACCCTGATGGGCCACATGCCGAAGGTTGCCAACCCCGGTCTATATTGACACTGTGTTGACCTAATTACATTGACCATGGCTCCACGTTGCTCATGGAGATGGTGTTACTAAATTAGCATAGAGAGGTACTTACATGAGTGGGAGCCAAATTTAAGTGAAGACACTTCCACTTCTAGGTGGATGCAAGGCAGCTTATGTCGACCAAACCTTGTAGTGTAGAACAGACCTTGGTTTACATTTTCAAGCTTTCCTTTTGCATCTATGAGGAGGAGAAACATTTTTTAATTAAGTTGAGATTCTGATCCCATCATGTGATTCCATGGACTGTGGAACTAGATATGGGTACATAGTACCAATGTCTTACTGCAGTTCTGGTTTTGGGTACAATTTATGTTTAGGGTAGTGCTGTGGGGAAAGGAGACTTTGTGTTAAGGGATACACCGGTACCATAACTAACCCAGGTTTATCTCTGCCATTGTGAAAAAACATCAAAACAAAACAAAATTCAACATTTAAAAAATTAGGAGAATGGTGGTCCACCAAAACACTCAAAAAATTCTTTTTTGTAGCCTCCTACGATAGGACCTTCATTTCTGTTCTTCCTGTATCCTACTCAGTGTCACTTTCAGAGTTTCCGGGCCAAGTTGTAGGTAAGATAAAGTATACAGATTGTGGGGCAGATTTCCGCCCCCACTCCTCTCCTTTTGTGACATTCAGGTAGCACAAAAAGTTCAGAGACTTCTTATTTTCCTTTTGGGATACTCCTACCTAGATTTAAACACTTGCTTAAGGGTTTTGTTTAATGAGGATGAATTTAAACCTGTTTCTAAATGTTTTCTGGTTCAGGGCTTTGCTGTAAAGACACATACATTTTTTCAAAGGGGCAAAAATTCGTTTTGAGAGACAGAGAAAAAAAAGAAAAGAACAGGGTTAGATGACAAGTGCAAGAATAAGCAAGATGAATAGGGCCCAACCCAAAGCACACACGTGTTTCAGTGTGTGTTATTTGTGAGAGAAATTGGACATAAAATTGAGCTTCATTGAAAGCGGGCAAATTCATGAAGTTAATTATGAATTTCCAGATCCAAGAAGATTAATTAAAGAAATTATACACAATGGGACGGCGGCTGAAATCTTTTTTAACATAGCTCGGGTATTACACATTTGCCATAAATACAGAAGAAACCTTGAGAAATAACCCTGTCCATATATAAAAAAATGTCTTCTCATAATTAGTAGCACAAACTTTTCTCACAGTCAGACCTCGCTAGGAAATTTCAGGTGCAGTATGATGTTGGTTGACAGCAATTTCTACATGATCTGAGAGGGCACTGTTGCTTGGTTTCCACCCTCTTCCTCCCCGCTCCCCTCTTCCATCCCAAGTCACTGATAGCATGATAAGGATAGTTTAAGGACAGGGAAAACAGATCAGGCAGGTAATTTGACCTTTCTCTTGCTGTCTCTAGGAGAATTATTATGAAAGAAGTTTTAAAATATTCCTGATGCACATTAACATAACACGGGGTATACAACTATGAACATTTCCCAAATGTTAATCCAAATTTCACTCCTGCATGGTAGAAGCTTGGAAGTCTTTAATGGCCCTGATTTATTGCTGCATATCATTTGTGTTTAAAAAACTTGTGAATACTAATCAGTTTTATAGTTTCTTGATGTTACTTTTAATCTGATTTAATAGGAATGCCAGATACTTCATCATCAGTTTTACTTGTACTAGACTACTAAAATATCACTTCTGAAATAGGGAATGAGTAGTATAATTGCATCTCCGAAATTAGGGATAGAAAGAAAGAAAAAAAGATTAGATCATGCAGTTAATTACCCTGCTAATGCAGAACTGATCACTACAGTACATAATATGATAGTTGGCAAACTTCAAAAAGTACAGGAGAATGTCATGGTTGGATAAGGGCCCTTAAATTCAGATGCAAATATGAAACTTACCACATAACTGAATCTTGCAAGCCCTGACAATTAAAGGCCTTATCCCAAATCCATCAAAATCAGATTGCCTTTGACTTCAGTAAGCTTTGGATCAGGCCTGAAGTGCAACACAGGGGTCAAAGATCACCTGAAGATAATGTCAGCATTTCAAGGGTGAAATCCCAGCCTCATTGAAGTTAATGGCAAATACCCATTGACTTCAATAAGTCCAGGATTTCACATTAAAACACCACCAGTCCTGAGTTGAAGAGGAGAATGGGGAAGTGTGAAATACTTATCAGCTTGGTGCTTTATCTGAGTCAATCAAAATTATTTAAGTCTATGTGATTGAGGAGTGAAACAGAAATAGAATGACAACATTTTTGTGTCTGTCCACTAGTTGGATGACTGACACTTCAACAGAAGAACATGTATAGGGAACAAGCAGAATTGTCCAGAGGAATATTCTGTATCACAGCAAGTTTCAAGGTTTTGAAATTTGTTTTCTTTCTACATTGAAACAAAACCAAAAACTTTAAAACACTTTCACAAAACCAGAATTGTGTTAAAATGTCTGTTTTCAGATCCAAGTCTGAGCTTTTTGATTTGGGAAGGGGACAGCACTCTCTTGGGATGTACCTAGGTTTAAATCCCTGCTCCTCCTGACTCAGAGAAGTTTCCCATTACAGATCACTCTGAATCAGATAGAAGAGGAACTTGAACCTGGGACTCCACAGCCTAACCACCAGGTTGGAGAGCTCTCTTTCTCAAAACTGAGAAGTTGCCATTTTGTCAGAAGTGTTCTGATGAGCTCTCATAATAAGTAATGCTCATCCAGTGTGAGATTGTGAAACTTGATACTCATGAACATTTTCCTGAATACCTAGCTGTCATATGACTATTCACAAATTATAAATAGGAGTGAATCACAATGTTTTATTCATCAGTATATTCATGATTTTACCCCTCCATTATTTGACCACATTGACTGATGACATGTAATAAAAGTTTAACCGAGAAAAAAGCAATTATAGGTACTTTATTTTTTCTTTATTGGAGACATTTTCAAGCCTGGGTGCATAAAGTTCCATTTCTAATTTGATACTTAGGCAACTGATAAAAGTGGACTCAAATTCAAAATATAAATATCAAATGCAGCTTTAAGTAAGGAGAATGACCCTTAGAGACCTTCAAGACTGCTTAAAATACAAGTTCTGAATAAAACAAAGAGATACACATTTTAAGATTCTGTTAAGCTTTCACTTTGGAAGCTGAAATTCACTTTTATCATAAAATATACCATTTTGTTCTTTATAGCCATTATAACTCCATTGTGTGCTTAATTATAGCAAATTAACATTCTGATTTTTTTTGTAAGAAAGAAACAGAATAGGAGACAAAAGAAATGTTCTCTTGCATTTCAGGAGTCTCTTCTTTTCTTATTTTATCTTTCTTCCTGCAGCCTTTTAATACTATAGGGCATCCTGTATTGTGTGTGTGATGTTATTACCAAGGTCAAAAGATAGCTGAAGGAATTTATCTTGATTCTGCAGAGACTGTGTATGAATTCTGGCAAGACTTTTCTACTTTTTCACTCTATTGTTAATCTACCAATTTGCATTCTTGAAACATAATTCAAAGAAAGTTATACTTACCCATATTATATAGTATGAAATGAGTGGAGGGAGGAAAGAAAAAGCACCCCCGAAGAGAAACAAACACAAAAAATAGCAGAAGCATAAAAGAGAAAACTTTATTCCCAAATACCATTAACAAGTTAAGGAAAGATCTTTTCAATACTCCATTTTAAAACCTTTGGCAAAGGGTTTGTAGAATCTACCCAGATTACTCAATTCATATTGTTTTCACCCACATAATATTTGACTCAACTTTCAAGGAAATAAAATTGAATGCTTGCTGAAACTGAAACCCATTCTGTTGTGGAAAGGCATCAGGAAAAGTACATTAGAAAGTTCCTTAATGAGTGCGTAATATGCAACAGCAGGAGCCACACTCATAAGGTAGTGTGTTGGCATCAGGATTTGCTCTATCAGAGAATTTTATGGAGAAATGGATAGTGGCTCTCTCTCCTTACTCATCCGGGGCCAGCAGGGAAATTAGGAAGTGAAGTCAACTGAGAGTCCATTGCCCTCCTCCATATGTAGCTTGACACTTTCAGATATCAACAATCCTTATCTGTCCCTCTCCCCACCCAGAATGGCTTTCAAATGGCTTTCCATTAGCCACCAAACACTCTCTTACTGTCCCTAAGCATCTACTAAGCCTCCAATGAACCCCCAGATTCCTTGCTTAACAGGTAGAGCTCTCCCTCTCAAGCTCCCTGCCCCATGTAAGATGCAAACATTATTATGAATTGTTTTAAGATGAGTTTAAGAAAAAAGTATGCCATTAAATTCAATAAATAGACGTTAAGAAGAACAATTTTACTCCTTCCTCCTTGTAATAACCTTTTATGTACTTGAAAACAGTTATCATGTCCCCTTGAAATCTTCCCTTTTCCCAACTAAGCAAACCCAATTTTTCAATCTTCCCTCATAAGTCATGTTTTCTAGACCTTTAATCATATTTGTTGCTCTTCTCTGGACTTTCTCCAATTTGTCCACATCTTTCCTGAAATGTGGCACCCAGAACATGACACAATACCCCAGTTGAGGCCTAATCAGTGTGGAGTAGAGCAGAATAATTACTTCTCATGTCTTGCTTGCAAAACTCCTGATAATACATCCCAGAATGATGTTCGCTTTTTTTGCAACCGTGTTACACTGTTGACTCATATTTAGCTCAAGGTCCACTATGACCCCCAGATCCCTTTCCGCAGTACTCCTTCCTAGGCAGTTATTTTCCATTTTATAAGTGTGCAACTGATGGTTCATTCCTAAGTAGAATACTTTGCATTTGTCCTTATTGAATTTAATCCTATTTACTTCAGACCATTCTCCAGGTTGTCCAGATCATTTTGAATTTTAGTCATGTCCTCCAAAGCACTTACAACTCCTCCCAGCTTGGTATCATCTGCAAACTTTATAAATGTACTCTTTATGGCAGGAAAATGATTAAGTGAGATATAGCCAGATAGTCCTGGCAAGTGGAAGGTAAAAATAAAACCCAAGGTCAATCTGACCTGGAGGAAAATTCCTTCCCAATCTCAAATATGGGGATTAATTAGACCCTGAGCATATAAACAAGAACCAGCCAGCCAAGCAACTGAGAGAGACAATACCACTTCAGAGCACTGCCAAATGCCCCATCTATAGCCATGACCATCCCTGAATAAACTCTGGGGGAAAATCCCTTCCTGACCTCTGCCAGTGGCTGGCTGAAACCCTGAAGCATGAGCTTTAGCAATATAAGGCATAAACCTGAAGTGAGCCCCAGGACTGTTGAGCCCTGCTTCTTACCCACAAAAGCAACCCTGTCATACAATTGTACTTACAAATTTGCTCAGCTTTGTGTTAAAATTAAATAAGTTGTTTACCCCCACAACTCTTACTGGGAGGCTGTTTCAGTAACTCACCCCTCTGATGGTTACTAATTTCCAGCCTGAATTTGTTCATGGCTAGTTTATATTCATTTGTTCTTAAGAATATGTGAGCATAAGAATGGCCATGATGGATCATACTCATGGTACATCTAGCCCAGTATCCTGTCTTCTGACAGTGGCTGGTGCCAGGTGATTCAGATGGAATGAACGGATCATGACAATTATTTATTAATCCATCCCCTCTCATCCAGTCCCAGCTTCTGGCAGTCAGAAGTTTAGGGACATCTAGAGCATGGCATTACATTCCTGACCATCTTGGCTAGTAGCCATTGATGGACTTATCCTTCAAGAATTTCTTTAATTATTTTTGAACCCAGTTATACTTTTGGCCTTCACAAGATCCCATGGCAATGAGTTCCACAGATTGTGTATGTGTTATGTAAAAAAGTGCTTTCTTTTGTGTGTTTTATCCCTGCTGCCTATTAATTTTATTGGGTGACCCTTGGTTCTTGTGTTATGTGAAGGGGTAAAAATCACTTCCTATTCACTTCCTCTACACTATTCAAGATTGTATAGGCCCCTATCAAATCCCCCACCCTAAATCATCTCTTTTCTAAACTGAAAAGTCTAGTCTTTCTAATCTCTCCTCATATGGAAGCTTAATCATTTTTGTTACTCTTCTCTGTACCTTTTCTAATTTTAACATATCTTTTTTATTTTTGAGATGGGGGCAACCAGAAGTCCCCACAATATGCAAGCTTCTGAGCATAGCATGAATGTATGTCGTGGCACTATGATATTTTCTGTCTTATTATCTATACTTTTGTTAAAGGTTCTTAATATTCTGGTAGCTTTTTTGACTGCTGCTACCCATTTCTTGAGTGGTAGCAGCTAATTTAGACCCATTATTTTGTATGCATAGTTGAGATTATGCATTTATCAACATGGAAGTTCATCTGCCATTGTGTTGCCCAGTCACTCAGTTTAGTGAGATCCCCTTGTAACTCTTCACTGTCAGTTCTGGATTTACCTATCTTAAGTAATTTTGTACCTTCTGAAAATTTTGACACCTCACCGTTCACACCCTCTTCCAGGTCATTTAGCACAGGTCAAGTACAGATTATTGGGGGATCCCACTATTTACTACTTTCCATGTGAAAATTAACCGTTTATTCTTCCCCATTTTCCCCTGTCTTTTAACCAGTTACTGATTCATAAGAGGACCTTTCCTTTAATCCCATGCTTCATGGGTCTTTGGTGTGGGATTTTGTCAAAGGCTTTCTGAAAGTGCAAGTATACTATATCAATTGGATCGCCCTTGTCCATATGCGTGTTGACACCCTCAAAGAATTCTAATAGACTAGTGAGGCATGATTTCCCTGTACAAAACCCATGTTGACTTTTCCCTAACATATCACATTCATGTATGTGTCTGATAATTTTTTACTATAGGTTCAGTCAGTATACCTGGTACTGAAGTTAGGCTTTCCAGGCTGTAATAGCTAGGATTGCCTTTGGAGACTTTTTTTTTTTAAACTTGGCTTTATATTAGCTATGCTCCAGTTATCTGGCACAAAGGGCAAATTTAAATGATAATTCACATACCACAGTTATTAGTTCTTCAGAACTCCTGGGAGAATACCATCTAGTCCTGGTGGGTTATTAGACTTCATTTTATCAATTTGTTCCAAAAATATCCTCATGACAGCTCAATGTGGGGTAGTTCCTCAGATGCCTCAGGTGTGGGAATCTCCCCCACATCCTCTGAAGTGAAGACTGATGCATAAAATCCATTTAGCTTCTCTACATCAGTCTTGTCTTCCTTGAGTGTGCCATTAGCACATTGATTGTCCCATGGCCCCACTGATTGTTTGCAGGTTTCCTGCTTCTGATGTACTTAAAAATGTTGTTAGTTTCTATGTCTTTATCTAGTTCCTCTTTACATTCTTTTTTGGCCTGCTTATTTATACTTTTATACTTGACTTACCAGAATTTTCGCTCCTTTCTATTTTCCTCACTAGGATTTGACTTCCAATTTTTAAATGATGCCTTTTTGCCTCTAACTGCCTCTTTTACTCTGTTTAGCTATGGTGGTGTGGGTATTTTTTGTTCTCTTACTCTTTTGTTTTTGTTTTATTTGAGATATACATGTAGTTAGAGCTTCTATTATGGGGTCTTAAAATATTTTCCATGTAGATTGCAGGCATTTCACTTTTGTGACTGTTCTTTTTTAATTTATGTTTAACTACGGCTATGTCTACACTACAGAGCTTTTAGTGACATGGCTGTGTCTCTACAGCCGTGCCGCTAAAAGTCTCACTGTGTAGCTGCTGTTTGTCAACTCTCCTGCTGACAAAAAACTTCCAACCACAACGAGAGGCATTTGCATTTTTGGCAGGAGAGCGCTCCTTCTGACAAAGTGCTGTTCACACTGGCAGTTATCATCTGCAAAACTTTTGTCATTCGGGTTTTTTTTTTTTTTAAACACCTCTGAAAGACAAAAGTTTTGTTGTTCAATTGCCAGTGCAGACATACCCTAGCTTCCTCATTTTTGTGTAGTTCCCCCTTTTGAAGTTAAATGCTATAGTGGTAGCTTTCTTTGATATATCCCCTCCCCCCCCCCCAAAGATGTTAAATTTAATTATTTTGTTTGCTATTACCAATCAGTTCACCCTATATTCACCTCTTGGAATAGACTGTGTGCTGCATTTGGGACTAAATCAAGAATTGCCTTTCCCTTCATTGGTTCCAGGACTAGCTGCTCCAAGAAGCAGTAATTAATGGTGTCTAGAATTTTTCATCTCTCCATCCTGTTCTGATGTGCCATTTACCCAGTCAATATGAGGACAGTTGAAATCCCCCATTATTACTGATTTTTCTATTTTTGTAGCCTGTACAATTTCCTCATAATCACTGTGCACCTCATAATATGCACCTCATAATCACTGTCACCATCCTGGTTAGAAGAAAAGGAGTACTTGTGGCACCTTAGAGACTAACCAATTTATTTGAGCATGAGCTTTCGTGAGCTACAGCTCACTTCATCAGATGCATACCGTGGAAATCCTGGTCAGGTGGTTGGCAATATATTCCTACTTCTATACCCTTATAGTTCAAGCATGGGATTTCTATCCATAGAGATTATATGGTACAGTTTGATTAATTAAAATTGTGTTATATTTGACTATATACTTTCTTTCACATATAGTGCCATTCCCCCTCCAGCATGACCTACTCTGTCATACAAAATATATAGGTATCCTGGGATTACCATGTACCACTGATTATCATTGTTCCACCAAGTTTATGTGATCACCATTATATCAGTATCCTCATTTAAAACCAGGCACTCAAATACATCCATCTTTGTATTTAAACTTCTAGCAGTTGTATATGAACACTTGTACATTTTGTCAATATTTGGTTGTCTGCCTTCGTGTGATGGGACTCTGAATGGGACTCTTTTTCATTTGACGGTTTCCCTACAGTTCCTACCTGTACTTTATCAACTTCTATCCTATCTCCTTTACTAGGATATAAAGTATCCTGTTTAATCAATCCTCCCCTCTCTGTCCAAACTGTATGCTCCTCTGCATCTTTTGGCTTTCCCCCAGCCCTTAGCTTTAAAACTCCTCTACAACCTTTTTCTTAAAATTCACATGTCACCAGTCTGGTTCCATTTTCATTTAGATGGAACCCATCCTTCCTCCATATGCTGCTACTTTCCCAAAATGTTTCCAAGTTCCTAATAACAGTTCTTGTACCATCATTGTCCTTCAGCTTAAATAATCTTCACCTTCCCTGGTATTTACCTCCCTAGTGTATTTATAGAGAGCATTTTCCTTTTTTTACTGCTACATCACATAGGCGGCTCAGTAATCCTGTGATCAAACCATGTCCCCAGGTCTCTCTCCTTCTCTCTTGCTTCCAGCTGAAGAGCCCCCAGCTTGTATCAGAAATTCTTATTATCAGATTATATGTATGGGCTTTGCTCTTTGACAGAAATAGAATGAAATTCAACAGTAATCCAGTCTTCAAGATGATCCAGATCTTCCTGTATAATGTTTTGATCTTCCTCTGTGTTGATGATGCCTCCCAACTTTGTCATCAGCAACTTTCACTAGCACACTCCTACTTTTTATGCCAAGATCATTAATACAAATATTGAATAAGACTCTTATTTTTGGTACCAAGACTCTTATTTTTATTTCCTTGGAAGAGCAAATTCAGCTTGACTTTCAGCAATTCTCACTTCATTCCTACATTGTTCATATTACTGCATGTAGAAGCTTCACTATAAGCCTCAGCAAGAGTTTCTAGTCCATTACGTCCCAACCTCTGACTCCAAGCATGCTGGGAAATGGTGTCCTAGTCAGCGTTGGTAGCCATTTTTGTTATAGTCCATCAGTTAGGATCCCCTACAGGCTCAGTCCAGAGTTCTAGGAGATGGCAAACTCTACATGGAGGTTACACCAAAATATTTATAGCCTTCTCAGCCCTGTGCAGCTGTGTTCATGATACACAAAAAAGTCCAAAATATACTGTTGTGTAATATGTGGCATGTATAGAATACATGATGGTATGATATAAAGATATGATATATACTCATTAGTGATGAGGTATATAATGCTCTTAGCTATACACGCACACAACATCAACTCTTCATAAATAGAAACAGGAAACATTGCAAACACTGGGGTAAAGGAGTTTCACATGTGCCTAATGCATTACTTGAAGAATGTCTTGAAAACTCGTTTTGCTGGAGATGGTTTCAACATTTGAGTGCTTTCTCTCAATGAAATTTTCCCAAACCCCAGTAGTTTTTGTATGAAAACCCTTGAGCGTCAAATCTTGTGTTTGGGGGAGACGGTCACCCACTATCAGTTTTTTTATTTTATTATTATTATTTATTATTATTATTATTTTATTTTATTAATTCTTTGTAGTACCATGGCACCGTAAGAGCTCCAGTCATGGACCAGAATCCAATTGTGTTAGTCAGACAGAACAAAAAAGGATAGCCCATGTCACACAGAGCTTTCAGTCAGAATATATGACAAGAGACAAATGGATACAGATAATTGGAGGAGTACAAGGAAACAATGAGACTGGTCAGCATGACAGGCTGCTGTCTCAGCACACCAGTGATTTAACCATAGTCAAATTTTCTCTAGGCATCACTGCAAAGGAAAGGATTTGAAGGAGGATAATGAGTTTTACAGATGTTTATGTGGAGCTTCTCCCAGGAGCGAGAAGTAATATGGGAGAGAGCATGAAGGTGTTTGTTTGAAAGTTTAAGAAGTGGATGATGGAGGCTGACATCATAGGCTAATGGGAGACATCAGTAGACACCACAGCAGCAAATGAGATAGGAATAAGGATAGGCCATGAAGGGCCTTGAAAGTGTTTGATGCAATAGAGACAGGGGAGTCAAAGGAGGGATACAAACAGAAAGGTGACATTATCAAAGTGATGGCTTTGCAGCAGCATTCTGAATGCATATTAGTGAGACAAGATTGCATTTGTCAAGGCCAGAGAAAAGGATGTTGGAGTAATTGAGATGCAAGATTAGAGTCTGCCAGAGAGTTCTAGCTGTGTGGATGGATAAGAAAGGCTATAAATTAGCTATGTTATGCAGAAAAAAAAAAAAAGATTATGTCATAGCCTGGACGTGAGGACCTAGAAAGAAATCCAAGTCATAGATGATGCATATGTTATGGGGCTGAATGACACAAGAACTAGTGACAATTTGGTGAATACAAAGCCTTAAGATTTACAAAAAGGATATCATTGTCACAGTCACTGGGCTAACTGCACCTCTGACTGTTCCTTGTCTCTCCAATTGCATCCTTTCTAGGTCTCAGGCCTCTAATGGTCACCAGTATCTCAGGGTGGAATTGCGCAATTCTTCCACTCTCAGCCTGGACCCTGGCTGCAGTACCCAGTGTATCAACCATGATTTACCTGAACAGGTCTGATTTATGTTCACACCCTGCAATTCTGTTCTTTCTGGTGCAGTTATGTTGGTAACAGGAATCAAACAGATACCTTAAAGCAAAGTGATATTTATTAGAGCAAAAACATTTAAAGAAAACATATCTTAAAGATACATTGACTTGAAAGGTTAGATTTTAAATGATAATCTTTGGTAAATGTCAATTTCAACATACACACACAAACTGATGAAAAATACTTTCATTCATAATAATTGAAATTTACAAAATGAATTAAGAAAAATGCTGTTTGAGGACATCTTAGAATTTGATTTTAGGATATTTATTTTGTATATTTTGGAAAGTGATGTTCACAATTTGTGTTTTAGCAGTTATAAAGCTTTAAATTTTTTAATATCAATGTCGCCTGTCATTAAATAATTATCTGAACCCCTGTCCTCCATTTTCTGCAACTGGGAAAATTTAAATTGATAAAATTAAAAGAGATGCTTAAAAATAAACATCGATATTATCCATCACAACTATAAAACAGATAAAAATCAAATTCTGCCCAGGCTAAATAATACTGCATGCAAATCCAGTTTACCAGCTGTTTAATCCTCTTCCACTTGGGGACTCTATAGGACCCTACTAGGACTAGCTCCCTATACACTCTTCCTTAGAGCCACTCTCAGCCAACTTATTTTCCTGTCTGAGCTCACTGGCACTTCCTGGACAACCCATGGGACTCATTTCCCCTTTGTAGAGGCCAAAACACTTATACCAGTTATAGGTCTTTTGAACTATAACCTCCCATCTTGGCAGTACAGCAGTGTCACTCTGGCCTATAGCCTGGAAGGATGCCATTGTCTTTCAAATGTCTGCATGGGTGTTTTTACCTGGTAAGCCATTGTGTCACTTTCTTGTACAGATCCCACTGAATTTGAGAATTGCAGGTTTATAATAAACATTTCACTACCTCTCACATACAGTTCTTCCCCTCATTGACCAGGTCACATAGAATTCATAAAATTATTGCATATCACCTCCACGTGTGTCACAGTCGAATTTTGGAGAAAACAAGAAAAATCCATTGAAAATATTATATCAAATAATCTAGACAAATTCTCTCTTGCTGCTGTTCCCCACCTGAGTTGGTTTATTACCAATTAAAGTATGAAGAAAACATTCTGTGGAAGTACAGAAAAGAGAAACACTAAAAATATCCTTCCTGCCTATAATAAATGCATGTTTTCAATTAATGAATATTCAGTGAATTTCTAGTCTGTTTTGTATTCATGAAATAATAGGTTGACTTACAAATATTGTAAAATAGACCTTAATCCAACTCAAACTCCCAATTGTCCACATTGGCATATCATACTCCTTCAGAATTCAGATCCTCAGTGACTACAACAGCTGAAGTTAATTTTGCTCTAAGGCTATGTATACTATGTAGTTTTTTCTCAAACTCCTCAGTAGGTACATAAAATATCCTACTATTAAACAGATCAACCTGGGCAGTAACAGTAGGCACCAAGGTTCAACACCTTTTGAATACAGAGAATGTGATGCATGCTGGAGGAGGAGAATGCCAAATTGCTTATTGTATACAAAGGTAAACTTTCATCTGTCGATAACTCATTAATGTGATTTTCTTTCTGAGATAGATAAGCATGTGGTGAGATAAATGGAGCAGGTAATTACTGCAGAAAAGTACTCACAAATTAACTAAATACCATAAGGTTCCTTCAGTGGATCTGCAGCTTCTCATTTGCTTTCTATAAACATTTGAATGTGTGATCTTGTTCTCAAGAGTGCTCACAGAAAGTCAAAGTCTTACCAATATTTATTTAAATGTATGTTTACAGGGAGTCCTTGGAATTACGAGCCAATTCATTCCTCAGAATTGCGTTGTAAGTAGAAGTGTTGTAAGTCAAAACCTCTTTTCCCATAGGAATCAATGGTATGAAGGGGGGATTGGTTCTTGAACCAAGGCTTGATATACTATTTTCACCACAATAACCCAGATTTTTGTACTAAATGAATTATAGATGACTCATGTTGCAACATCAATGTATTTACTGTACACTGTATTTTGTAAATAAACATATAAACTCACATATGCTGCTCAGAATGCTGGAAACACATGCCCAGAAAGCCAGGGAGAAGGCACACATGCTGAGTTTAAGCCAATCACTGTTCAAGCTTTCTGATTGGCTAAGCCCGAGGCTGGGAGCCAATAAAAAACAAATAGCAACCCTACCCGGCAACAAGCTACCCTGCTGCCTCAAAGCCAATCAGAAGTGACCCCTTCTAGCTCCATACCAGTATAACACAACCAGGAAGTGATTTAAAGCAAACTTTATGCAAATCGAGCTTCCTAAGGGTGAAACAAGCATCACAGGGGAAAAACAGGTAGTCAATTGAAAAGTGTCATAAGTGGCATCCGATGTAAGTCAGGCATTGTAAGTCCAAGGACTCCCTGTACGCCAAGGTTTGACCTGAAGAATTTGTTTGCCATCTTGAGATCTCTTTGATTCTCCTTATCCCCCCGCTAAAAGATTAAGTGATCCCAATCAGGTACAGAAAGACCACTGTATGGTATAGGGAAGCAATCCTACATCATGAATAAGCAATGGTTTCAGAGAGGTAGTCGTGTTAGTCTGTATCAGCAAAAAGAACGAGGAGTACTTGTGGCACCTTAGAGACTTACAAATTTATTTGAGCATAAGCTTTTGTGGGCTAAAACCCACTTCATCAGATGCATGCAGTGAAAAATACAGTAGGAAGATATATACACACAGAGAACATGAAACAATGGGTATTGTCATATCCACTATAATGAGAGTGATCATGAAAAAATGACAGGTTTCAGAAGAGTTCCCAGAAGTTACCTACTACAGGACAGGCCTAACAAAGAAAATAACAGAACGCCACTAGCCGTCACCTTCAGCCCCCAACTAAAACCCCTCCAACGCATTATTAAGGATCTACAACCTATCCTAAAGGATGACCCAACACTCTCACAAATCTTGGGAGACAGGCCAGTCCTTGCCTACAGACAGCCCCGCAACCTGAAGCAAATACTCACCAACAACCACATACCACACAACAGAACCACTAACCCAGGAACTTATCCTTGCAACAAAGCCCGTTGCCAATTGTGCCCACATATCTATTCAGGGGACACCATCACAGGGCCTAATAACATCAGCCACACTATCAGAGGCTCGTTCACCTGCACATCCACCAATGTGATTTATGCCATCATGTGCCAGCAATTCCCCTCTGCCATGTACATTGGTCAAACTGGACAGTCTCTACGTAAAAGAATAAATGGACACAAATCAGATGTCAAGAATTATAACATTCATAAACCAGTCGGAGAACACTTCAATCTCTCTGGTCACGCAATCACAGACATGAAGGTCGCTATCTTAAGACAAAAAAACTTCAAATCCAGACTCCAGCGAGAAACTGCTGAATTGGAATTCATTTGCAAATTGGATACTATTAATTTAGGCTTAAATAGAGACTGGGAGTGGCTAAGTCATTATGCAAGGTAGCCTATTTCCTCTTGTTTTTTCCTCCCCCCCCCCCCCCAGATGTTCTGGTTTAACTTGGATTTAAACTTGGAGAGTGGTCAGTTTGGACGAGCTATTACCAGCAGGAGAGTGAGTCTGTGTGTGTATGGGGGTGGGTTTTTGGAGGGGGGTGAGGGAGTGAGAGAACCTGGATTTGTGCAGGAAATGGCCTAACTTGATTATCATGCACATTGTGTAAAGAGTTGTCACTTTGGATGGGCTATCACCAGCAGGAGAGTGAATTTGTGTGGGGGGGTGGAGGGTGAGAAAACCTGGATTTGTGCTGGAAATGGCCTAACCTGACGATTACTTTAGATAAGCTATTACCAGCAGGACAGTGGGGTGGGAGGAGGTATTGTTTCATATTCTCTGTGTATATATAAAGTCTGCTGCAGTTTCCACGGTATGTATCTGATGAAGTGAGCTGTAGCTCACGAAAGCTCATGCTAAAATAAATTGGTTAGTCTCTAAGGTGCCACAAGTACTCCTTTTCTTTTCATGAAAAAATGGGTATTGCCATACCCACTATAACGAGAGTGATCAGTTAAGGTGAGCTATTATCAGCAGGAGAAAAAAACCTTTTGTAGTGATAATCAGGATGGCCCATTTCCAACAGTTGACAAGAAGGTGTGAGTAACAGTAGGGGAAAAATAAGCATGGGGAAATAGTTTTACTTTGTGTAATTGTTGCCGGCACCCAGTGCCAAGAGGCTAAACAACAGCTGGGTTGGTTTGCTACCCGGTGTGCTATACCCAATAATCACAACAGGGTGGAGAAGCAGAAAAGTTTATTTGCAGCTGCAAAAAGGTACAGGGAGAATAAAATCTCAAATCCTGCACCCAGAGCAGGAAGTTACACAGGCTTTTATATATCCTTTTTTCCCAGCATACTTATCCAATAGCAAGCTGCCCTAAGAATCCATATAGCCAGCCAATCCAGTTCCCAGCTAGTTCCCTTGTTCTCTGTATCATTTGTTAAACTATACATAAAGCTGCTTTATTCAGCATTGTTCTTCCATATCTGCCCTGTTCGGCCTTGCTTAGTTTCATTCAGTCTGACTCTGCAACATATTGTTGCAGATCCTCAGCATAATTGCTGTGAGTGCCTCCAGGTGGGGGGGCCAAGGATACTTGGGCCTAGTATGCAGAGCTGCTGCGAGTGCCTCCAGGCGGGAGGAGGGGGCCAAGGACACTTGGGCCTAGTGCGAGGGGGCTTCATCGACACTCTTGGTCTTCCATCCCCTCAAGTTACCTAGTGGCCATGCCCCAGTGTCCCCAACAACTCCCTCCTTTGAGAACACTCAACAACCTTGGCTCTGAGTTTTCTCACTTGGGCTACTTATTTCTTTACAATAGGACTTTGCATAAGCACTTTGTGATAGCCCTGAAGAGAATGACTTATTAACTTTTGCAAAAGGGCCCTAACACATGATGTTGCACAGTGTAATACCAGTAATACAAGCAATACAGGAAAGAGAAGTTTCAATAGCAGGCTAAATAAATCACCAAGCCAAAACGACAAACCCCAGCCTGAAAACAAGGTTTGCAACCAATCGCTCTCTGGGGCAGTATAGGCAACCTGTGCTCCGGCTCGGGCATGGACCTCAGCCTGTACCACCTTTTCAAAGATTTCATAACTGCTGTCATTTACATATACACAACATCGGGGCCCGACGAGGGCACAAGCCCCTCCTTGGGATGCCAAGAGATAGTCCAAAGCCAGCCTGTTTTGGAGGGAAAACGTCCTGAGCTGCTGTACCTCTTTATTTAATGTTTTTACTGCTGATCCTAAATCACTAACCGAGTCCTCTAACTCTAAGGCAACTTTCTCAAGTACCATTTGCAGCCTTACAGTATAGCGGCCTATGCATGCCATGGCTGGCCCGGTAAACAGTGGCGCTAATCCCAGTACAGAGCACCCTACAAGCTTCTCGGTTGTGAAGGAATTCTTCATATTGCCCTCCAATGCTGTAGTCAGTTGCCTCAGGGTCTTTTCTCGGGACTCAACAGAGGTGTCTCGGGCATTTCTAATCTTTCCTTTGGACAGTGTGGCAGTTATTGAAAGATGAGGAACTCCATGAGCTATATAACAGCTACCTGTCCAGTTGGCTGGCCGCACCTTGAAGGCCTTTCGGCCACATACAAAACAGTGACCCTGTAGGGCCCAGTAAGGACCATTTCTTAAGTGGATTCCTGGGATCTTTAAGGCTGCTTTGGCTGTTTTTCCAAACAGTTCATATGCCCCTAAGGGGGCATCCCATCCTCCTGATTGGGTACAAATGGGGGCATTTCTAATTGTGCCGTTCAAATTACACTCGCCATAGGGACCACTACAAACCCACCATTGGCTTGCTACATTGGAGATATTAACTGGACGGCAAGTTATATTTCCAAACCCTTCTTTTGTGGTAAGAGTATTTGTAAGAGTTTCCCTAAAAGGGGAGGAACCATTACACCCACACTGTTGGCCTCCCCTTTTGGTCTTTATCCATTACCCATCAGCCCACTGTGTAATAACACAGGAGCTTTTTCCCACAGGACACCCATAGTGATCAGATTGGTTTCGGGTAAAACATAACACTCCCTCAGTGAGTACTGCAACTGAATACTCCTGGTCCTGATAAGTGGCTTGCTGTAAAGAGGTCTTATTCCAGAATGGCGAGTCCGTTCTTTCCTGCTCTTTGGTGGTGGCTAATTCTGCTAGGGTCAAGGGCAGCATGTCAAGGGGCATTCCCGTTTTGGGGGACAGTGGAGTTGGAGCACATACCCAGCAATCAGTCTGGTTTGTTAAAGTAGCAACATGGCGCAAGTGAAACAAAGGAGTTATGCTCCCGATATGCACAGTTTGGAAATACCAATACAGAGAATAACGTTACCCAATTAATCATCACCAGAATCTTTTTAACCCAGGGTCTCCAGTACCTGGGTGGGCCCATTTTAGCGTTAAGGTGCCCACTATTTGTGTCTTTTAAACAGTAGCTTTAGCTTGAGATTGTCACTAGATGAGGAGTCAGCAGGTTGGACAGTCCACTGTTCTGCTGACGAGGGGGCGAGTATTGCCTTCAGACGAGAGTGATGGATCCAGTTCTTGTGTCCCTCGATCTTTATCGCTGTATGGGAGATCAGCAGGACAGTATAGGGTCCTTTCCACTTTTCCTGGAGAGGCTCATCTTTCCAGGTACGAACAAGCACGGAGTCACCGGGCTGTAAGGAATGGACGAGAGAGTCCAAGGGGAGAGGCTGGGAATCCTTGGTATACCTGTGAAGAGACAAAAGAACAGCAGACAGGGAACACATATACTGTGACAAAAAAAACATTACCCAACTCCCATTCCCCTGACAGAACCGGGTTACCATTCATAGGCCATGCCCTTTCAAACATAATTTCAAAGGGACTAAGCCCTAATCTACCCTTAGGGAGAACGTTGATACGGAGTAGGATGAGGGGCAAAGCATCAGGCCATCGCAGTGAGGCTTCTTGGCACACTTTTGAGAGATGCCGTTTAAGGGTCTGATTGGTACGCTCCACTACCCCACTGGCTTGCGGTCTCCAGGGCGTATGGAGTTTCCAGGGGATCTGTAAGGCATGTGAGATGCTTTGAATGATTTTTGACGTGAAATGTGTCCCGTTGTCAGATTCCATCCACAGGGGGAGTCCAAAGCGAGGAATGATCTCCTTAACAAACTTGAGGGCCACTGTTCTGGCAGTGCAATTACGGCATGGGAAGGCTTCTGGCCATCCGCTGAACCGATCCACTATGACAAGGAGATATTTGAACCCCTGGGTCCGGGGAAACTCAGTAAAGTCTATTTGCCACACTTGTCCGGGGCCCGGAGTGGGTTCTAGGGCAGCTGATGGCACAGGATGTCCCAGTCGGGGGTTATTCTTTTGGCAGACTAAGCAGTCCACTTGTACCTGGGCAGCCAGGAGTCGGAGTCCAGAAGTCATAAAGTATTTTCCCATTAGCTGGATAAGTGCTTCCCTGCCAGCATGAGTGGTTTGATGTAGTTTCTGCAGCACTGGCCGGATCAGGCCCTTTGGTAAGAGGACCTTCCCTTCTGGGGAATAGAGCCATCCCTCCTTTTCCCGGACACCGAGTTTGTCAGTTAGCTTTCTCTCCTCGCCAGAGTACTGAGGGGTTAGAAGCTCTGCTACTGATGGGATAAGGGCATGCATATGGGCATTCTCAGTCTGAGGGGATGGCAAGGTGGCAGCATGCTTAGCCTCTCTATCTGCCCGGGCGTTACCTCTGGCCACATCTTGATCCTCCCTTTGATGGGCTTTACAGTGTACCACCGCCACTTCCGAGGGAAGTTGTACGGCTTCTAGGAGCCAGAGGATTTGGGGCCCGTACTTGACTGGGGAGCCTTGGGCTATCAGCATTCCCCTTTGCTTCCATAGGCCAGCATGAGCATGTAGCACACCAAAAGCATACTTTGAATCAGTAAAAATGTTGACCCGCTTTCCTTTTGACAGTTCAAGTGCACGGGTCAGGGCTATTAGTTCGGCAAGCTGGGCAGAGGTACCAGCAGGCAAACCTTTAGCTTCCACAGTGTCATGGGTGGTCACAACAGCATAACCTGCCCTCCTTTGCCCATCTATTACAGTACTGCTACCATCAGTGTACCATTCATAATCTGCATTTGGGAGGGGTACATCCTTTAAATACTGATGGCTGGAGTACTGGGCATCTATGATGTCTAAACAGTCATGTTTTTGTTCCTCTGTTTCTGGCAAGAGGGTGGCTGGGTTAAGGGAGGGGCAAGGCTGTAAGGTGACTTCAGAGTTCTCTAACAGCTTAGCCTGGTACCGACCAATCCGAGCCTGGGTGAGCCAAAGCCCTCCCTTTGCATCCAATAAGGCTCGGACCATATGAGGAGTATAGATTTGCATAACCCCTCCCAATGTTAGCTTCTCGGCTTCCTCAAGCACTAGAGAAGTAGCTGCGACTGCCCGTAAACATGCCGGCCAACCCTTTGCAACCTGATCCAGTTGCTTAGAAAAATAAGCCATGGGACGTCTCCATGCTCCTAACAGCTGTGTGAGCATTCCTAAGGCCACCCCCTTTCATTCATGTACATACAACTGAAACGGCTTAGAGAGATCCGGCAGGCCCAGATCCGGGGTTTCCATCAATTTTCTTTTCAGGATTTTAAATGCCCTGTCAGCCTCTGGGGTCAATAGAAGGGGTCATGATCTGCTCCTTTTACACAGTTGTACAGGGGTTTAGCCCACAGTCCAAACTTTGGGATCCATATCCTGCAAAAGCCTGCCATACCCAGAAATGCCCTGAGCCACTTACAATTACTTGGGATAGGAACTTGACAGATAGCTTCCTTTCTTTTTTTTTTTTTCGCTTGAACGCTGACGCTCCCCTTGCCTTAGCTGTAACCTGATCCCTCTCCACCTCAGACAACAGAGTTCTCAGGAGGATATTACAGTCGTCTCAGTCCGGCTTGTGACTATTATGGCACCCCTCAAAGACTGAAATAAACCGACTTGGGTTCATGGAGAATTCCCCAGCCTGTGTTTTAAAAGCTACTAAGTCTATTGGATTGAATGGCACATGGGTGTAAACTTGCATAGTGGTAGCCTGACGTCTGTCTGCCCCTGGGCAAGCCACAACAGTCTTGGTAAGCAAAGGATAGAGTCCCACCGAAGGGGCAATCTCTGTAACCCAAGGCATCCTACACTTATAAGGTGGGGGTGTAGGGGCCTAAGAGGACACCGGCTCTGCCATTACAGTGGGGTTGGGGGTCTGGGGACTAACATTAGCTACTACCAAACCAGTCAGAGTCAAATTACAACTCTGCAGAATTACAGCTCTATTCTATTTCTTAAAGCTATAAACACTTGTGCATACAAATGTTCATTCCATTTACCCATTCACTGACAAAACAAAACTAATTGGAGGATCGTGTTGTAATTAATTGACCCTCCTGGTGGCCACCACTCCTGGTCCTCTAGTTGATACTGAGGCCAGTCAACTGTACAGAATTGTTTTAATTGGCTCTTAGTCATCGGATCCGCACCAAATACCTTCCAGTTTGCTAGAATGCATTCTAGGGGCGTACAGCGTGCCCTAACCCCTGAGCTCTGTCCCTGTCCCATACTTACAGGGTAACTCTGGGCTTCCCCAGGTTCCAACAGAGCATACAATCCAGATTTCAAAAGGTTCCTACCTTATCCAAGGGACCGGTTCTTCACCGTCGTCCACAGCTGCTTCTCCACTATATGAGTGCGTTGCACCATTGTGCCCTCTGGGGTCCATCAAATCACGTCTCCTCCGAGGCCCTGATGAACTCACCGGAGCGCACTGGGCGTCGGTTCTTGCTGCAATCCTCGACCTCCAGGAGGGGTCCGGGCAAGGCTAAATTGCTACTGTATTTTCCACTTCATGCATCCGATGAAGTGGGTTTTAGCCCACAAAAGCTTATGCTCAAATAAATGTGTTAGACTTTAAGGTGCCACAAGTACTCCTTGTTCTTTTTTCATGAATAAGCAATAGTAGTCTTAAACAAATAGTTTGCATATTTCCATAGGTTGAAATATGGTTGTATAAAATGCTCTAACAAATTCATATGTATTTCTATAAATATATACACACACGCACACACACACGGGCATTATCCTGCTCTACGCAGCACTGGTGAGGCCCCAGCTGAAGTGCTGTGTCCAAGTCTGGGCACCACACTTTAGAAAAGATTGGTCTCTCTCCAGTTTGTCCACAAGGAGAGCAACCAACATGAAAAAAGGTTTAGAAAATCTAACTTATGAGAAATGGTTAAAAAACTGGACACGTTTAGTCTCGAGAAAAGACAGGTACAGAGGCAGCTGATAACAGTCTTCAAATATGTTAAGTGTTGTTATAAAGAGGATGGTGATCAGTTTTTCACGTACACTGGAGGAAGCACAAGAAGTAATGAGTTTAGTCTGCAGCAAGAGAGATTTAGGTTTGCTATGAGGAAAAACATTCTAACTGTAAGGGTAGTTAAGCTCTGGAACAAGCTTCCAAGTGAGGCTGTGGAATTTCCATCACTGGAGGTTTCTAAGAACAGGTTGGATAAACAACTGTCAGGGGTAGTCTAGATTTATTTCATCCTTCCTCAGCACAGAAGCCTGGAATTTATGACATCTCAAGGTCCCTTCAAGCCCTACATTCCTATGATTTTATGAAGCCAGCATGGTGCCAGCTACTCTTTATGGCAGAAAAGACCAGAAAGGTTATTCTATAAAATGCCATAGGGCAGGTGGTACTATAATTTCTCCCTTCTCTGTCCCAGGTCCCAGCACACAGCACAGCTATTCCAGCTATGTGCTTAGGAAGAATTTGCCCTCTTCAGATCAGCAATAGCAGATCAAATTTAGTATGTTCTGGAATTTGTCATTTGAACTTTCTATTAATGTTCATCACCAGCTATATTGGTAAATGGTAAGTTAATTATTTGGTCAAGGGCAATGATTACAGCTTTATTGAGATTCAGGTCCTTACGAACGAAACAAACGTGAATGTGTTCTTTTGGAGCAAGTCAATGTTTTTTCATACTTCTTACTCTAATGACTTCAAACTTACTTATCATTTCTATAAATTACAGGATATAAGGACAAAGCCAAATTACTGAGTCCCTGATCCTGTACGTGTGTGCTTGAGTAGTCTACTGATTTATATATCTTAGGTATGCAAAATTTCTCATGTGTGAAAGTGTTTGCAGGAGTGGGCCCTTAGAAGGTAAATAAACCCCACTTCTCCCTCCTCCCTCATTCCCATTGATAACATTGGTAATGGTATAAATTATATACCTATATGACCATATGATTTGCCTGTTATGGAAGAAAATTCACTGGAGAAAGCAAACGATAAAACTAGGGAAAACTATAGTTCAAATACTGAAGGCATTGCAACCAATTTTGTCAAAGTAAAAAATGATATCTTAGTTTCTTTTTCACAAAAAATATTTCCTTATTTGCGTAGCTATAATCTGTCTCCTTCATTTCATAAAACAGCTCTACCTCAGGTCTTACATTTCCTTGAGGCAGCTAATTCCCTTGACATGTCTCTTTAACAAACAATTATGATTAGAGTCCCATGTAATTCAGTAGCTGTTTTCCAAGAAGAAAGCTTAATCTAATAATTTCTTATTAAATTCTTAGTTCCTGTAGGAGAGCTTTTGAAGGGTATTTAAGATAAATAATTTCATTCCAGAACTCAACTGCTGGTTACCCTCATCTTTTCTAATGAAAATCTATTTCTTCTCCCCCAAAAAGATTCACTACTTTACTACACATTGATGAGGAAGAATGTATGTGTGTGTTGTGTTCAGCAGAGACCACATGCCTCGAAGCAAACAGGTTTATTTCTTCATAAATCGATTGATTAACATCTTGTTGCCTGAATTTAGCCTATTAAGAAGATGATGACATTTTTTGTCAGAGAAAATAGCTCAAAGAATTGCAAGAATAGCATTGTCAAGTCACAGAGTAGATATATCCCCACCAGCACCTCTTTAAAATATTACGCTTAATAGAGACATAATTTTAAGTATTAAAACTTTACTTTAATTAATGGGTAAATTGTTTCACTGGTTTATTCTTACTATTTATATATCTTTTCTGGGTATCTGGCTGGCGAATCTTGCCCACATGCTCAGGGTTCAGCTGATTGCCATATTTGTGATCGGGAAGGAATTTTCCTCCAGGGCAGATTGGCAGAGGCTCTGGGGGTTTTCCGCCTTCCTCTGTAGCATGGGGCACGGGTCACTTGCTGGGGGATTCTCTGCACCTTGAAGTCTTTAAACCATGATTTGAACACTTCAGTAGCTCAGACATAGGTGAGAGGTTTATTGCAGGAGTGGGTGGGTGAGATTCTGTGGCCTGCGTTGTGCAGGAAGTCAGACTAGATGATCATAGTGGTCCCTTCTGACCTTAATATCTATGAGTCTATGAGACACATGTGCATGACTGAATGGGAGAGGCTAGGGGTCAGCCAGGATCTGCATGGCATAAGCTTCCTAACAATCCCTCCCCTCCCCCCTGTAACAGGGCATAGCAGGGTCCCCCTTGGTTCAGCCTCTTCTCTGCTCTAAAAATCACTCTGAGAACTTCTGGCTCAGGAGTCACTGGTAAAGTTTATTTATGCAGTGCAAACCCACCACCTCTCACCATTATTGCTGGGGGTTCCAGTCCTAGTGGGGCTTTTCTTTTTTGCAGTCAGGAGGGGATAGCCACCCCTCTCCTTCCACTCTCTGGCTTTCTTCCTCTGAGCCTGTATATAGCCCCAGGCTAATCAGGTTGCCAGCTGTTCTGCCTCCAACAATCAGGTTCAGGTTTCTCTAGTCAGCTCCAATTCACCTCCCTTAATTGGAGCTAGAGTGACAGAGGGCTGGCTCAGCAGTTCCTGGTCAGCACCCAGTCATACCCTCCCCCCGCCAAAATAAACCTGTTCCATACTTTTCCCACCCATACCCAACAACCCTCCAAGTTCACACCCAGACTCTTTCCCAGCAATTATTTTCCTCTCCCTCAGCTCATCCATTACCCCTGACTCCCTGCAGCCTTTGCACTGCTTCTGGTGTGTGTGTGTGAAATATGGTTTAAATGAAGTATTACTCAGACTTCTCTATTAATATGCCTAGTAAGGAATCTATTTGTCAAAAAAACCTTTTTCTGGATCTTTTTTTATTGTCTGCTTTGTTACAGACATACTTGCTGACAGGTATTTTGAAATAAATGACCAAAAATAATTGAAACGGGTGTGATTATATTGTGTTATTTTGACAAATGAAATATGCAGAATTTTGCAGATTTTGAAAATATTGTGCACAGAATTCTTAATGTTTTGTTGCGGAATTTTCAATTTCTTGGTGTGGAATTCCCCCAGGACTAACATCAGAATGTGCTTTCATTCATTTTCCAAGGCAAACATTTCATCAATGGCAGTTCTGGCCAAACTTCAAGGTTACACACTATAAACCTCCTTGTTTTCTCAGTCTTGTTGAATCTCCTGAGGTCCGACTGACTTCATGTAGGGAAAACTATTCTTTTACCTGGGGTTCTTTCAACCCAAATCCCTTGGTGATATTTACTCTGTGCGAGGTGGTGTCAGGAAATAAATCAGGGGAGAAACGGCCATCCGACCAATAGATGGCTGACACAAACAGGACAACACAAGAGTGTTTTCACTTAAAGTTAAACTTTACTTAGTCTCAAGCACTTACACATGTCTGCAACAGGCTAGTAAAACACCCCCAACCCTCAATAATTACCGAAGCTGAGTGTGGCTCTCGCGTGGCATAGCAGCAGCCCATCTGCCAGTGGGGAATGCAAGATGCATCCAGAGGGCGAGTGCAGTCCTGAAGAGTCCCACTACCTCAAACTTTCCCCGCCTATTTTATATATTAGTAACACAATGACATGTCCCTTAAAGAAAACTTGTCAAGCAAGCAGTTTAAATCGTCAAGCAAGAGGTTTTCTTCTGATTATTGATTAACCGAGTGTGGATTTTTCCAGAGTTTGCAGCCTTGAGACCCTGTTGGATACGTTCTTGAGGGCACATCCTGCTCTTCTAAAATGCATGTATCAGCAACTTCAACACAATTCTTATCAGGAAGGACACGGGGTCAAGCTGCCCTTTCTGTGGCACCCAAAATCTCCTCTCCTCCTGCCTTGGTCAAGCTGAGGCTGTGACATGGCCAATTTAAAGCCTGCTGACTTGGCTGTTTTTAGCAATAAGCCATAGTGATTTCAGGCACTTTATTGGTTTGCTGACATATCCCCATACAATATTTGCAGATTGTTCACTGAACTGTGGGCAAAGTCCTGACACTGCAACTTTACAGCTCTATATTGCAGAGTGCAGTGCACACTGTGGGGCACTAAAACAGGTGCTCCTGAATGAATTCTTCATCTGGAAGATGGAAGCTCCCACCAGAGTATTAAATAATCAGCTTTAAATGTGGAATACAAGTGAGATAAAGGCAATTTTATTTTATTTTTAATTATTTAAAAAAATTCTGTGCAAAGAAAGCTTTCTGCAAATCATGAGCATGATAAAATCAACACTTTCACTTACAGTACACTGCAAGATGTTGATCTATTTATCTAGGCAAGTATATATGTGATGATCATCACCACAGTACTTGAATTTCACTACTTTGATGGCCTTTTACAATCAGGGAAAGGCTGCCTAGAGTAGTCAAAAGGGTGTTAAAGTAAAAACAAAGGAGGAGGTAAAAAGGGGTAGGATATGAGCACTCAGCACAAAATTATGATGTTGAGAACAAAATTAATCAAGGAACCAAAGGACATGAAGAAAAGAAATTACTGAATTGCCAATACACCAGTGCTATGACCCGATAACAAACGAGAGGAAATGGAATTACTCATTTAAGAGCATAAGTTTCATTTAGTTGGTATTACTGAAATCTGGTGGTATGATTTGCACAATTGGAATGTTAAAATCAACAATTTCCTAACTCAAAAATTGTTGTAGCCAAAATGGAGTAATTGTTTATTAGACTTTGTCCTAACAGATAAAGAGTAACTGATCACAGAATTAAACATTAATGGTAGCTTATGTATAAGGGTCACAACTTGATCACATTTATAATGAGCAAGCAGAATAAAGTACATATAATATATGTATATGCTTAGTGCTTTAATAGGGCCAGTTTCATAAAGCTGAATGATTATGATCCAAATGAGCTGAGAGGAAGAATTTAATCAGAATATATATATATATATATATATATAGGAAGGTGTTCTTAAATGATTCCCAGTTATTCATATTTTTCTTATTAAATTCTTCCTCTCAGCTGATTTAGCTCATATGTGAAACCGACCCTATTAAGCACAAAGTATATATATATATATTAAGCACAAAGTACATATATATATATATATATATATATATATATATATATATATATATATATCATAACTTCGCTTCTAAATCAGTTTGTTTTCAACCAGTACTGTTTATATAAAACACACACACACAAACAAATGAAAAAAGGGAAGTTGATAATAATGAATATTAGGAATTGTTGAAAATTCATAAGGGAAGCAAAGGGACACAAAGAGAAAGCTATAATCAGCAGACTTAAGGACAATATGAAGGAAATTTTAAAATATATTAGGAACTAAAAAGGTCCTGACAATTGCATTGGTCCATTACTAGATGAAAATGGTAGAATTAACAATAATAATGCAGAAAAGACACATGCTCGATAAATATTTCTTTTCAGTACTTGGGGGAAAAAACAGATGATATAGTTTCATCAATGCTGAGGATAACACTCTTTCCATTGCACTGGTATCTCTAGTTGTAAAAGAGAAGCTACTAACGTCAGACAGTTGAAAATCAGTAGATCCAGACAACTTGCATCCAAGTTTTAAAAGAGCTGTCTGAAGAGCTCACTAGATCACAAAGGTTGAATTTCAATAAGTCATGGAACACAGGCGAAATTCCAGAAAACTGGAAGAGAGCTAGTGTTGTATCAATTTTTTAAAACGGTACACATGATGACTTGGGTAATTTTAGTCCTGTCAGCTGACATCAATCTTGGGCAAAATAATGGAACTGCTGATATGAGACTTGATTAATAATAAATTAATGGAGGGAAATGTAATTAATGCAAATTAACATGCATTTATGAAAAATAGATCCTGCCAAACTAACTTGATATCATTTTTTTGCTGAGATTCCACCTTTTGGCTAATAAAGGTAATAGTATTGATGTAATATATTTAATCTTTTGCAAGGCTTTGACTTTGTACCACATGACATTTTTGTTTTAAAAAATGGAACAGTATAAAAGTAACATGGCACACATTAAATGGATTGAAATCTGGCTAAATGATTGATCTCAAAATGTAATTGTAAATTGAACATTGTTACCAAGTGGGTGTGTTTCCAGTGGGGTAACACAGGGATCTCTTCTTGGCCCTATGCTATTTAGCATTTTTATCATTGACCTGAAAGAAAACAAAATCACTGATAAAGTTTGAAGACTACACAAACATTAGAAGAGTGGTAAATAATGAAGAGGAAAGATCACTGAGTTAGAGCCATTTAGATAGTTTGGTAAACTGAGCATGAGCAAACATGATATGTTTTAATATGGCTAAATATAAATGGATACATCTGGGGAACAAAGAATGTAGGCCATACTTAGAGAATGGGGGACTCTATTCTGGGAACCAGTGACTCTGAAAAAGATTTGGGGGTCATGGTGGATAATCCGCTCCCAGTGTGTCTCTGGCCAAAAGACCTAAAGCAATCCTGGGATGTATAAGAGGGGACTTTTGAGTAGGAGTAAAGATGTTATTTTACCTGTATATGTGTCATTGGTGAGACTACTGCTGGAGTATTGTGTACAGTCCTGGTGCCCATAATTTAAGAGGAGGTTGATAAATTGGAGAGGGGCTAGAGAAGAGCCTCAAGACTTATTAAAGGATTAGAAAACATTCCTTATAGTGATAGACTCAAGAAGCTCAAACTATTTAGCTTAACAAAGAGAATGTTAAGGGATAACTTGATTATAGCCTATAAGCATCTATATGGGGAACAAATATTTAATAATGGAATCATCAGTCTGGTAATGGCTGGAAATTGAAGCTTGACAAATTCAGACTGGAAATAAGGCATATCTTTTTTAACTGTGAGAGTAATTAACCATTGTAATTTACCAAGGGTGTGGTGGATTCTCCATCACTGACCATTTTTAAACCAAGATGTGATGTTTTTTTCTAAAAGATATGTTTTTTGAATTATTTTGGGGAAGTTCTATGATCTGCAGTTTACAGATGACCAGACTTGATGATCACAGTGGTTCCTTCTGGCCTTGGAATGTATGAATCTAGAAAGGCTGAGTGTTTACATTTTAAGTACAATGTAAATGAAAACATTTATTTCTAACCTAAAATGTGATCAGCTGGAAAACACGGATGTCCTAAATCTGCTTTAAAATATTCAGTTTTCTGAGCATCCACAGCTGTGTTGCCAAAACCTCCATAGGCTGCCCAAAGGAGGGTATTTGAAAATTTACCTGCTCCCCACTGTGGTTGAAGTTTCTCATTTGAACCAGGGGATAATGCTTATTTATGGACCTTACCTGGCAGATATGAAGCTGGATTAATATTTGTAAAATGTTGCATATGGGCTTAATGCAACTGATTTTTTTCCCAATGGAAAGACTGGGCTCTTGGTAAAAATATATTGAAGATTGGGCGAGGTATGACACGCATCTTGTTCTTTGACTGAGAAAAAAAGGTTTTAATTTATTTTAAATCATAAAAATGTGTTGCTGTACATGTTGGTGTCCAGGACAGAGAAAGAGTCACATAACCACAATCCATTGTTACCCCATATCAGACCTCTCGTGTAAGACAAATTTTGTGTCATGAAATTTGACATGTTTCATGGGGGTGGAGTATTATTTCTATATGCTATAGCTTCAATTGCCATTATTCTGCTTGCTGATTCAGAGTTGACTCTCTTAAACATCCTGGTGGACCTTTGAACAGAGGTGATGAGAAAATAAAGCCATTTGAGGAAAGCTTTAACCTGTTTCTGAATTTGCTTCCTTCTCTCTTACTCTTTCTTGCATTACCCATTACCCTTAAAGGCTTGAATTTCCACAACCCATGCCATACATAATCACAGATTAAAACAAATGTGCTTTGTTTTAAAGTATTTATTTTTCCAAATGAAATTACATTTATATTAACTCATGTCTTTCATTATCATTTCAATGAGTCAATTCTGCAGTCTAATTAACTACTACACATTCATTATATAATATTATATGTTATATAAATATCTGCACCCTCTTTAAACAAAATCTTCCTATTAAGGAGGCTTCTGACGTGTCAAATAATTGTTTGTATTAGTTCTTAATGGTATTGCTCTATGTACCAATAAAACACATTTTCTCAAACCAAATCTGAATTACAACTCTGACTTGCAGGCACAGAGAGATTGCACCCTGCTTCAGAACTGATGCACGGTGGCACGAGCTTTGATTTGTTTTTTTTTTTTCTGAATTGGAGTATGAGAGCACTGATGATACAGGTTACAGAGGAAAAATAACTTCAAGAATTCATTACTGAGGCATTAGCCACTGGAAGCTTTAAAAGCAAAAGAATTATTCTAGAAAAAAAAAAAACCTATCTTTTGTTTCTTCTTTAACTATAAAGGGAAAATATGTAAGATAATATAATTAAGGAAGTACCCTATAAGAATTAAATAAATAATTAAGATAACTTGGGAAGAGTAAATTGTTTAAACCACACATAATAAATTTTCACGTGGAGGAATGTGAGTAGTGTAAGGGAAGAAATACAGCCCTACATAATTTTCACCTTCTGTTTAGTATTTCAGAATGTCTTAAGGACAGAGAAAATCAGATCTACACTGTACATTTTATTAATATTAAGAGTCAGATGATTGCATTTAACTAACTCCAAATATGCACAGCCCTTAACAGATCAATCCATTTAGATCTATATATGTCAGAAGTTTTCATAAGTTTCTCAACTGGCCCCCCAAGATGCAAGCATTATATTTATTGCTCATTCTATTATTTTGGTGGTAAAATGAACACCAGACAATTACACTTACTAAGGGCTAGAATGTAACTCACACTTTAAGCCAGGCAATGGACCAGGAACCATCCCTTCCCGCTTTACATGAACTACTCAGACCATGGGTCTAAATATGTAGGATAAGTGGGACATTTTTATTGTTTACATGGAACAAATGGGCACAGAGTGGATGGGTAGAGAGAGGGAATGTCAAAGTCTTGACTCGCTGGCCAGAGAAGCTGAGCTAGTTTTGAGTAGGAGGGTAGCTATTTGCTATAAATGCTGTTGTAGACCAACAGTAAATTATTAACTCCAGGAGCAAGTAGGGAACAGGAGAAGAATGGTGACTTGTAGTGGGGTTTGAGTCATAGTTGCCTCCTATCATAGAATCATAGAATATCAGGGTCAGAAGGGACCTCAGGAGGTTATCTAGTCCAACCCCCACTCAAAGCAGGACCAATCCCCAACTAAATCAACCCAGCCAGGGCTTTGTCAAGCCTGACCTTAAAAATAGCTAAGGAAGGAGATTCCATCACCTCCCTAGGTAATGCATTCCAGTGTTTCACCACCCTCCTAGTGAAAAAGTTTTTCTTAATATCCAACCTAAACCTCCCCCACTGCAACTTGAGACCATTACTCCTTGTTCTGTCATCAGCTACCACTGAGAACAGTCTAGATCCATCCTCTTTGGAACCCGCTTTCAGGTAGTTGAAAGCAGCTATCAAATTCCCCCTCATTCTTCTCTTCCGCAGACTAAACAATCCCAGTTCCCTCAGCCTCTCCTCATAAGTCATGTGTTCTAGTCCCCTAATCATTTTTGTTGCCCTCCGCTGGACGTTTTCCAATTTTTCCACATCCTTCTTGTAGTGTGGGGCCCAAAACTGGACACAGTACTCCAGATGAGGCCTCACCAATGTCGAATAGAGGGGAACGATCACGTCCCTCGATCTGCTGGCAATGCCCCTACGTATACATCCCAAAATGCCATTGGCCTTCTTGGCAACAAGGGCACACTGTTGACTCATATCCAGCTTCTCGTCCACTATAACCCCTAGGTCCTTTTCTGCAGAACGGCTGCCGAGCCATTTGGTCCCTAGTCTGTGAATGAATTCTTCCATCCTAAGTGCAGGACTCTGCACTTGTCCTTGATGAACCTCATCAGATTTCTTTTGGCTCAATCCTCTAATTTGTCTAAGTCCCTCTGTATCCTATCCCTACCCTCCAGCGTATCTACCTTTCCTTCCAGTTTAGTGTCATCTGCAAACTTGCTAAGGGTGCAATCCACACCATCCTCCAGATCATTTATGAAGATATTGAACAAAACTGGCCCCAGGACTGACCCTTGGGGCACTCCACTTGATACCAGCTGCCAACTAGACATGGAGCCATTGATCACTACCCGTTGAGCCTGACAATCTAGCCAACTTTCTATCCACCTTATAGTCCATTCATCCAGCCCATACTTCTTTAACTTGCTGGCAAGAATACTGTGGGAGACCGTGTCAAAAGCTTTGCTAAAGTCAAGGAACAACACATCCACCGCTTTCCCCTCATCCACAGAGCCAGTTATCTCATCATAGAAGGCAATTACATTAATCAGGCATGACTTGCCCTTGGTGAATCCATGCTGACAGTTCCAGATCACTTTCCTCTCCTCTAAGTGCTTCAGAATTGATTCCTTGAGGACCTGCTCCATGATTTTTCCAGGGACTGAGGTGAGGCTGACTGGCCTGTAGTTCCCCGGATCCTCCTTCTTCCCTTTTTTAAAGATGGGCACTACATTAGCCTTTTTCCAGTCGTCCGGGACTTCCCCCTATCGCCATGAGTTTTCAAAGATAATGGCCAATGGCTCTGCAATCACATCCGCCAATTCCTTTAGCACTCTCGGATGCAACACATCCGGCCCCATGGACTTGTGCACGTCCAGCTTTTCTAAATAGTCTCGGACCACCTCTTTCTCCACAGAGGGCTGGCCAGCTCCTCCCCATGCTGTGATGCCCAGCGCAGCAGTCTGGGAGCTGACCTTGTTAGTGAAGACAGAGGCAAAAAAAGCATTGAGTACATTAGCTTTTTCCACATCCTCTGTCACTAGATTGCCTCCCTCATTCAGTAAGGGGCTCACACTTTCCTTGACTTTCTTCTACCTGAGGCTATACCTGGTGCGGTGAAGCCTATGCAACATCCTATGGTGGTGCCCAGAGTTAGAATCTATCCTTTAATTTGTTCCAAGTATAATCAGAGCTGAATTTTGCTTATTTTCATGGATATTCCATTTCTGTTTGGTTCCCAGTGTGGATATAACTGGAATCCAGGATAGAGGCAATGTGCTAACATGTGTAAAAGGCTCCAATAAAGCCAAGTCTTAAACTATCCTTTCCTGGAGATAAATCTGCAGAAGGAAAGCCAGATTTATGGGGAAATAGCAGCAAGTTCCCCTTGATTGAGTTTCTTTCACATTGATTCCTCAAGGACTAGCAACCCTATGGGTATTGGGGATCCACAATCAGGACCTCAAGTTCTCAAGGTGAATGAGGGGTGATTACATGACCCTTGGAGTGAATTTGTTGTGTTAGTTTGTTTGTTATGTGTTTGTTTGCTTGCTTCTCCTGTGCCTGCTTGACTGAAGCTTATAGTGTTGTCTTTTTGTGTGACTGTGTGCTGAACCTAGCGGCTTGATAGGCTAGGCTGAGAGCTTACTAATGAGGCTCTAGCCTGCTATCCTTTGATTCCTAATCCTTTTAGGACCCCCTTGACAAGGGGAGGAGCTAACTCATGGAGAACCGGGGTTTAAAAAGCCAGCTCCTATGGAACCAAAGGAGTTAGCAAACAGAAGCAGCAAACAGGGGAGTTTTGTTCCTCAGAACAAGCATCCAGTCTTATGGGGCCTCAGAAGGCCAAGTCCTTCCAATCCTTCCCTGAGGATCAGGGCCCTCCATGGACCAGAGGTCCTGTCTGTTTGCTGGTTCAGGAAGAAGGCCCTGAGCCTGTTTAAAACCAGACTATTTATCCAAAAATTCTTTATTTGTCTATTGGTCTCTGGAGAATCCATTCTGAACTAGTATACACAGTGCCTGTCCAGGGGACTGGGTTCGAAGGGCTGATAATAGAGGAATTACATCAGCATACCCCTCCTACTAGATAAGGTACAGAAAATGCCACAATAACACATACACAATTGCATTTTTAATATAATGTACCTCAAAGGTATTAAAACGAATTGAATAAGGTTTAGCTTAATTCTAAATTTTATTTTAAGGTTTATCTATAAGGTTTGTCCAGGATGTTGCAGGATATCATCAATCTTTTATATCTCTCAGTTACAGAAGTGGGTGTAACTAGGGTGCTGACCAGCGGGCAGGTGTTCACTACCCACCGGATCGGCGGGTAGTGATCGATCTATCGGGGATCGATTTATTATCGCTCATCTAGAGGGGATAAATCGATCCCTGAATGCACTCCCCATCGACTCCGGAACTCCAGTTGATGAGAGGTGGAAGCGGAGTTGACAGGGGAGCAGCAGAGGTCAACTCGCTGCCGTCCTCTCGGCCAGGTAAATCGACCTAAGATATGCCGACTTCAGCTATGCTGTAGACCAGGGCTAAGAAAACCCACTGGCTTACTGCCTGGAGTCCTTTTAGTCCCTGGATGACAGTTTTGACATTACTTTTCACAATTTTACATTTCAGCTGTTCAGATAACAAACATTCTGCTAGCCAGCATACCGCCTTTAAAAATATCTGTGGAATTTGCTGGCAACCATCCTGTATACATTTTCTCTTTAGAACCGATGGGGCTGAGCTTTCACACATCCCTTCTTACCCTTTTTATCCCAGAATCTTTGAGTGTAAACTTGAGACTTGATTCTCCCACTCCCACCTCCATGAAGTTTCTAGGAAGTGTTTGTGGTGATGTCCCTTGGTTCCCCAAGAAGTGAGCTGCCTCAGCAATGGATTGAGGTTCCCCACCCCACCAGGTTTATTACAAGCCATCATTCTCTGGACCAAAGGGAGAAATATGTCAGGGGTACCTCCCTATGCAGCGGCTCTCAACCACGCACTGCTTTTAACATCAGGGGAGTCAGAGATGGGAGAGACCCCTACCTCCCCCATAGTCAAATCTCTTCTCTTTCCCACCTATCATGAGGTTGGGATCCAGGGACTCTGGTAGCCTCACCTCTGCTTCTTTGGGGGAGGGGAGCAGTATTGATCCCCCATCCTAGTGGGGTGTCCTTTTGTTCCCCATCCAGTGAGTTAAATTGAGTCAGGGTCTGTTCCACTTCCACTTGGCTCAGGGTCTGTTATGTTTTCACAGATCCTCAGGCAGTCAGAGACTGCAGGAAGAAGTTCCCCCTCCTTGCTGCCTGTAGCTACCTTCATCATCTCTCAAGCAGCTGTCTTACCTTCTACTTGGGCACTTCCCACTCCAGGGTAGGTGTCATAGATTTGGCAGTGCACTGTAGCTCCCTCAGTGTCTCTATTTTAGGTCCCAAGACACTGCCAACACCATTCTGTTGTGCCTCAATTTCCCTTTTAAGGGATGGCTTCCCTGACCTGGGCTTTAAGACCCAGAGAATTTCCCTTCAAGTCACTAGGTCTTGTCTTTCTCTGGAGAGGAAGGTGATCTCATCACCTTTCACCCTAGGAATTTGTCTGCATTATCATTCCTTTTTTACTAGAGGAGGTACATACGATGCCACAACAACACATACACAATTGCATTTTTAATGCAATGTACCACAGAGGTCTTAATCCTAATTCAATAAGGTTTAGTTTAACTCCATAAAGTTTATCTTAATTCCATGATATTTGTTCAGGATATTAAAGGATATTATTAGTCTGTCACCAGGACAGTATTCACTATTCTCCTTCCATCCCAGCAGAAAGTGTTTTCCATATAATAATCCCAGAGAAGCAACTTGCCCTCATGAGCCATCTGTTTTTCTTCTAGTTTCTCAATTTATATTCCTTTGATGAACTGACAAATGACAGAGCAATACATGAGAAATTTGAATTGTGACATACTATATTAATGAATGCTGTTATGTTCATACCTAGTGGTGGTAGAGGTGATGGGAGAAATGAAGTAATTTCTAGAATGCTTTGATTAAACTTTCTCATGCTATATACATATAGATAATATATTTATGAGTCCCTTATCAAGTGATATCTAAATACTGCACAGTGAAATACAGAATATTGTAATCTGAAATAAGTAACTAGCCTGAATGGATGATCAGTCAGAACCACAGAATTCAACAAAAGGCAAGCCCAATAGGCCTCAAGGAAAACAACTCTAGAAACTAAAGGAGAAATACAATGCCCAGTTAACGTACTTGCCAGTTTTTTTAAAAAAAAGATGTCAGCAGATATGAAAAGTAAAGAGTGGGAGAAGTCTGATCTTGGAGAACTTTGATCCTGGCTTGGTGCTAACTATTCTAGCCCCATAACAGTAAGCAAGGCCATCAGGCAAGAGGCACAAGTATTTATTGGTTAGAAGGATTTAAATAATAGAAATCATTTGCACTGTATCCTTTGGCATACTGGGAGCCAGTGTAGGTCATGAAAGGCAGAGTAACTGATTTCTTGTGTGCATCCTAAGAAACAAGCAAGCAATTTCTTTCTTTAACCATTGGAGCCTCCAGATCAGTTTCAAGGAAAGTCCGATTACATATCCATTGCATTAATCTAGCCTGCATGTGACAAAACAATTGATGATAGTAGTAAACTTCAGATCAATCAGAAATCGGTGGATTTTCTGGAGAAATTGAACTTCTGTGATAACAGAATTATATAAAAATTCAGGAGTTTTGGTCTTATTCTGTAGGATCTTGATATATTGACAGTGAAAGATTCTTTGTTACTTAGAAACTTTAATGGCCCTTAAGCTCTTGAGTCCTCCTGAATCATATGTTTTCTTTCTTTTCCTTTCCATAGCTGACCATAGGGTTTCCAGTTTCTTGTTAAACATCTAGTTGATGGCCACTAGAAAGCTGCTCAAGATTTTTCCCCATGCCCACAAGTGTCATCTCAGCCTTGTCTGATTTGAGTGTTAACCACACTATGACATATATGTCATCCTTCTGTATACACTTCACTTTGAAAAAAAAATGAACTGGATAATTACAGGAAAACAATGGATACTTTCCTACAATCTTCACCATAATGTTAGTTCCATAATAAAGCAATACTTATTAAAAGTGACGTTATGTACCATTCATTTAATGTAGTTTATGCTGTGACTTATCTGCTTTGAAATAACAGATCAAAATTGTTGGTGTTTTTATTGTTCATCATCAGTAAGGTTACGATTTTGTGATGGTGGTCATAGAAGTCACAGAATCCATAACTTCCAGAGACCTCAGGGACTTGAGCCCGTGGCGCCTGGGAGCTGAAGGGTCTCCCCACCACCTCTGGCAGCTGAGAACTGCAGGGGCCAAAAGCTCCTGGCCACTGTGGGCAGCAGAACCCCCGGAAGCTCCCAGCTGTCATGGGCAGTGGGGGTGCCCCGCAGTTCCCGGTCATCGTGGGGGTGCCCTGCAGCTCCTGGCCGCTGCTGGCAGTGGGGCTCCAGTAGTTTCCTGCTGCCACGGGCCACTGCGGGGCAGCCCTGGAGCTCCAAGCCACTGTGGACGGCAGGGGTGCCCTGAGGTCAGAGCCACCAGTGGTGGGGGGACCCTGCAGCTCTGAGCTGTGGCCCCCTCAAGGTCCCCCCTCAAGGTGGTGTGGGGATCCTGCAACTCCCCATTTTCTCATGCATATTTTTAGTAAAAGTCACAGATAGGTCATGGGCTTCTGTAATTTTTTCTTTATTGCCCGTGACCCGTCTGTGACTTTTACTAAAAATATGCATGACAAAATCTTAGCCTTGATCAGCTCCTCAATATTGCTGGCCATAATTTTCAGTTTTTTTAGCAGAATAATGGAACCATGAATGCAGAGTTTATCTGCTGATTTGCTATTAAAAATGTGCATGAAACCCCCCACATGCTTTCCCGATCATGATGAAGTAAAGAAAATCCTCAATAGGCTGAAGTGTTTGGTCTTCCTTTCTCTATCCTTATGTTGGTGTCATTTTCCTTTTCTTATCCTTCCTTTCAAGTTTTTGGTTGGCTTCATTTTCTGTCTTTCCTCCCCCCTCTCCTTTTTTGCAGACCTATTTCCCTTTTACTTTTCATCCCAGTTAGTTACGTTATGCTTTTCATCTCACTATCTCTTTTCCACTCACCATTTCACTGTTTCATTCATCTGTGTGGGAGCATGATTTTTGCCACAGTGAGAGATTTAGGGGTGCAGTACCTTGAGACAATCACTTGGGAATGTATTTTTAGAGGCAGTTATGCCACGACTGGTCACCTGGCTGAGGTATCTTTGTCTTTTTGCTGATCCTAACCCTGAGGGGAAATTTTATCCTCAGAGATTCTGCTCCCCCATACACTAATATAGAATCATCATAGAATCAAAGAACTGGAAGGGACCTTGAGAGGTCATTTAGTCCAGTCCCCTGCACTTGTGGCAGGACTAAGTATCATCTAGACCATTCCTGACAGGTGTTTGTCTAACCTGTGCTTAAAAATCTCCAATGATGGAGACTCCACACCTTCCCTAGGCAATTTATTCCAGTGCTTAACCACCCTGACAGGAAATTTTTCCTAATGTCCAACCTAAACCTCCCTTGCTGCAATTTAAGCCCATTGCCTCTTGCCCTATCCTCAGAGGTTAAGTAAAACATTTTTTCTCCTTCCTCCTTGTAACTACCTTTTATGTACTTGAAAACAATTATCATGTACCCTTGAAATCTTCCCTTTTCCCAACTAAGCAAACCCAATTTTTTTCAATCTTCCCTTATAGATCATGTTTTCTAGACCTTTAATAATTTTTGTTGCTCTTCTCTGGACTTTCTCCAATTTGTCCATATCTTTCCTGAAATGTGGTGCCCAGAACATGACACAATACTCTAGTTGAAGCCTAATCAGTGTGGAGTAGAGCAGAATAATTACTTCTCATGTCTTGCTTACAACACTCCTGCTAATATATCCCAGAATGATGTTCGCTTTTTTTGCAACAGTGTTACACTGTTGACTCATACTTAGCTCGAGGTCCACTACAACCCCCAGATCCCTTTCCACAGTACTCCTTCCTAGGCAGTCATTTCCCAGGTTGGTTTGACACTATTTGTTTTTGACAAATCCATGCTGACTGTTACTTATCACCTTATTATCTTCTAGATGTTTTCAAATTGATTGTTTAATTATTTGCTCCATTATCTGAAGTTAAGCTGACTGGTCTGTAATTCCCTGGGTTGTCCTTTTTCCCCTTTTTATAGATTGGCACTATATTTGCCCTTTTCCAATCTTCTAGGATCTCTCCCATCTTCCATGACTTTTCAAAGATAATCGCTAATGGCTCAGATATCTCCTCAGTCAGCTCCTTGAATATTCCAGGATGCATTTCATCAGGCCCTGTTGACTTGAAAACATCTAATTTGTCCAAGTAATTTTTAACTTGGTCTTTCCCCATTTTAGCCTCTTCTGATCCTACCACATTTTCACTGGCATTCACTATATTAGACGTCCAACCACCAACAACCCTCTTGGTGAAAACCGAAAGAAAAAAGTCATTAAGCACCTCTGCCATTTCCACATTTTCTGTTATTATTTTCCCCACTCATTGAGCAATGGGCCTACCCTGTCCTTGGTCTTTCTCTTGCTTCTAATGTATCTGTTGAATGTTTTCTTGTTACCCTTTATGTCTCTAGCTAGTTTGATCTTGTTTTGTGCCTTGGCCTTTCTAATTTTGTCCCTACATACTTGTGTTATCTGTTTGTATTCATCCTTTGTAATTTGACCGAGTTTCCACTTTTTGTAGGACTCTTTTTTTTATTTTTAGATCATTGAAGATCTCCTGGTTAAGCCAAGGTGGTCTCTTGCCATACTTCTTATCTTTCCTACGCAGTGGGACAGTTTGCTCTTGTGCCCTTAATAATGTCTCTTTGTAAAACTGCCAACTGTCTTCAACTGTTTTTCCCCTTAGACTTGCTCCCTATGGGATCTTACCTACCAACTCCCTGAGTTTGCTAAAGTCTGCCTTCTTGAAATCCATTGTCTTTATTTTGCTGTTCTCCCTCCTACCGTTCCTTAGAATCATGAACTCTATCATTTCATGATCACTTTTACCCAAGCTGCCTTCCACTTTCAAATTCTCAACCAGTTCCTCCCTATTTGTTAAAATCAAATCTAGAACAGTCTCTCCCTTAGTAGCTGTCGCCAGCTCCTGAAATAAAAAATTGTCTCCTATACATTCCAAGAACTTATTGGATAATCTGTGCCTTGCTGTGTTATTTTCTCAGCATATGTCTGGGTAGTTGAAGTTCCCCATTACCACCAAGTCCTGTGCTTTGGATGGTTTTGTTAGCTGTTTAAAAAAGCCTCATCCACCTATTCTTCCTGGTTAGGTGGTCTCTAGTAGATCCCTACCATGACATCACCCTTGTTTTTTACCCATTTTATCCTTAACCAGAGACTTTCAACAAGTCTGTCTCCTATTTCCATCTCAACCTCAGTCCAAATGTATACTTTTTTAATATATATGTCAACATCTCCTCCCTTTTATCCCTGTCTGTCCTGAGAAAGCTGTACCCTTCTATACCAATATTGCAGTCATGTATATTATCCAACCAGGTCTTTGTGATGCCAACTATGTCACAGTTGTGTTTATGTGCTAGCATTTCAAGTTGCTATTTCCCATACTTCTTGCATTAGTATACTTATTTCCCATACTTATTTCCCATACTTCTTGCATTAGTTTACAGACATATAATACACTGATTTGATCTCTCCCCCACCCAGTTCTGTCTTGTCTCTCCTTTATCTCTGATATAACATCCCATACTCCCACAAATTCCAAACCTTCTCCCAGGTCTCCATGTTCTTGACTTACCTGTGGGCTTTGGTAACCTGCCCCCTTCGAACCTAGTTTAAAGCCCTCCTGACTAGGTTAGCAGTTTGTATCTAAATATGCTCTTCCTTTTCCTCAATGGGTGGACCCCATCTCTGCTTAGCAGTCCTTCTTACTGGAACACCATGCCGAGGTCAAGAAAGCTGAAGCCCTCCTGGCGACACCATCTTAGCAGCCAGGCATTCACCTCCAAGATGCATCTGTCTCTGCCTGGGCCCCTAACCTTGACCAGAAGGATAAAAGAGAACACCACCTGCACTCCAAACTCCTTCACCCATACTCCCAGAGCCCTGTAGTCACTTCTGATCTGCTGAGTGTCATACCTCGCAGTATCATTAGTACCCACATGGATGTAACATGGGGTAGTTGTCAGATGGCCAGATGATCCTCGCAATCCCTTTGTATCATCATGGATATGGGCCCCTGGCAGGCAGCACACCTCGCAAGATGCCATGTGAGGGTGACAGATGGTACCTCCATCTCCCTCAGAAGAGAGTCACCAACCACCACTACCCTACATTTCCTCCTGGGAGTGGTGGCTGTGATCTTCCCAGCCTTGGGGGTACATAGCTTCTCTTCCTCCTCCTTTGGGGGTGATTCCCCATCACTTGTTGCTAGAGCAGCATATTGGCTTTCCATCACCATGGTGGGTGGGTTGGGAGTAAGGGTGGAACACTGCCTGCTGCCAGAAGAAACCTGCTGCCAGTGTCCTCCCTGTGACAGAGCCATATCCTCCTCCCCCAGTGTGACAGCAATCCTCTGTAGCTGGAGAGCTTCCTCACCCTTGGATGTCTCCATGTGAATATTCTCGAGGAATTCCTCTTGGGCACGGATGCTCCTCAGCCTAGCCACCTCCTCCTGTCGATCTTCCACCTGCTTCCTGAGAGATTCTACGCACAGGCACCTTTCACATTGGATGGTCCCCCCAGCCTGGCTGTCTGAGAGTGGGAAACGCAGGCCACAGTCTCTGCAAATCCACACCAGGATCTGGGTAGAGACATCCATGGTCAGGCTGTCTGTCTGGATACGAGTGCAGGTGGAGGAGACAGGAGCAGCACTGGCACTGGCCATGCGGCCCTTCCTAACCATAGCGACTATATTACGACTCCCTCTCAGACTCTCCGGTTTGCAGTCACCTGTTTGCTAGCTCCCCTTGATCACTTAGCCTCTGGCTTTTAAGGCCTTCTGTCCTAGGTCAGCCCTACCCCCTCGTTAATCACACCGGGGGAGGGCAATCACAAGGATGATTGAGGCTGATCAAAGATGATCAAGGATGATCCAGGGAACAAAGGCTCAAACAGTCCCCAGACGCACAATTCCAACTGACCCAGTAACTGAAATTACTGAAAATAACTGAAATAACCTGAAAGAGAAAGAATATATATGTATGGTACTATATAGCGATATTGAGAACAGGATTAATTAGTGGTATTGTGCTAGCACCTAAGAACCCCAGTGGTGGCCCAGGACTGCACTGTGCTAGGTGCTATAGAAAGGGAGAACACAATTATATCTGTGTCACTGAGAGCAGAATTTGGCTTTATGTGCATACAGTGCCTATATGAAGCATATTTTTAGGACCATTTAGGATGGGAAATGCTAAGTAGAATCTCTCTTGATACACAGATGCTAGAAAGCCTACTTCAAATTTGAGCTAAGAGTGCCTCAGAACTGCCATAGTTCTGAACATATTCCATCCTAAAAATGACTCATTATTTCAAGACAAGAACGAAAAACCAATAAAAGTGTAAAATAAAATAAAAAAATTAAAAAAGGTTTTCAAAGACTTCCAACACTTCATTTCCATGCCAATATTGATTAAATGTCTACACCAGATAGCTTTTAAGTGGTTTAAATTGATATTATGTTTTGACAATGACTAAGGCACAGAATCATTTCTCATATTTTATATAATATTCCATCATGTATATTTAAAAAAAAAAGATCAAATTTTCTGTGTTGATATAGACAAATAATGATCGGTGGTTATACTAAAAGTTCAGTGGATGCCTGCACTGCCTCTGTAAAAGATTGTAAATTAAAAACTATAAAAATATATATTTTCGTACTTCATAAATACATAAGATAAAATATGAACAATTGATGTGTAGACTATTAAACCATAGTAACATTTCTAGCACTTTTACACTATTTCCCAATTAGTAATTTTGGGGACAAAGCCCTAAAGGCAAAGTAGCAACTATAGTCCATAGGCCAACTTCTCCTCTCAGTTACTTTAGTGTCAATCCACCCTTTGCTTTTTAATGAGTCATTTACTGTATGTAAAGATCGATACTGTCGCTATATATAAAATGTGTAAGATGCAGATATATATACCCTCTTGTCCTTGTGCAGAACTTCAGAAATCAGACTTTTTGTTTCAGCTTTGTGTAAGTCTCAGAGCTCTTTTTGGCAACTTGCTGAGTAAGCTACCACTCACATGAATAAGGGTGGAAGAATCAACCCCTAAAACAACAAGACAGACAAGGACCAGAAGAAAGGAAGTAGTACTAATCCCATTTCACAGAGAGGGAACTGAGGCACAGAGTGATTACATAATTTGCTCAAAGTCACACAGACAATCTGTGGCAGAGCTAGAGATTTCTGAGTCCGAGAACCATCATTCTTTGAGATAAAACTATATCTTTTGAATAACAACCAAGCAATGGTTGAAATTCACAAGCCAGAGGTTCACTAGCCTAATTCTCAGATATTAAAAGATATGGTCTTATGTAAGATTTAACTTTAAATAGCACCTTAATTGTGAAATGCTTGCTGAACATGATTTCTAATAATTTCTGGGCTAACCTTGAAGCTCAAGGGAATGTGCATAACTGAAACTACATATTTTTTTTTAATATCGTTTTACTGCAACCTATTTGGGTTACCTAGGGAGGTGGTGGAATCTCCATCCTCAGAGGTTTTTAAGGCCCAGCTTGACAAAGCCTGGCTGGGATGATTTAGTTGATGTTGGTCCTGCTTTGAACAGGGGGGTTGGACTTGATGACCTCCTGAGGTCTCTTCCAATCCTGATCTTCTATGATTCTATAATGCAGTAGGTTCTCTGATACTACAGTGATGACTGTGGTATAAACATCTGAATAAGGAAGGAAGATTTATACAACTTGAGTACAATTGTAGTTGTGATAATGTTTGGTTCAGTTCTTATTTTGTTCACACCGACTTTTTCTTCCCTAGCTGTAACACACATTGGTTGTGGATTAATCAATGAAGGGGAGGAGAACCATAAGAATCAGGTGTAGCAGCCTGTTGGTTGCAGAGCACTTCCATAATAATACATCCTTCCATAGCAGCAAACATTTTTGAGAGGGCTGGTGGAGGATTTGCCTTTGGCTGCAGAATGCCTTTTCTCTGAAAAGCCAGCTTGCTGTGGAGCCAGTGTCCACAACCTTCTAGCTTTTGCATGACCCTACAAAAATATGGATATCTGTTGCTAAATTGGGTTCTAAACTACTGTATTTGTGTTAATTCTTGAAATTACTTCTATAATCTTGCAAAGCTCTCACATTGGTTATGGTATCTGTATAGGCTGTATCTTTGACGCAACCATAGGACCATTAATTTGACACAAACATACGACTATTGATCTGCTTCTAATTTTTAGTAAAGGGATAGACTTAGTGCACAGACTTTCATTCTAGTCCCCATACAGTGTGTCTCAATTCTCCATCTAAACCCTGGTAACATCACATCAAAATTCATACTGTTTATCTTTCACAGCTGTTGCATAGTCTCTTAGATGGTTCTTTGCTATTAATCATACAGATATTTACCCATGCACTTAGGCTATGTACATAAATTGTTTAAACTATCTGTATCTGTATAATGTATTATTCATTGCATGAAAGATTTCTCTCTTTTGAATTATAGTGTGCTTCTGTGTTCTTTTGTCATCTAGTGAAGCCTCAGAGAGGTAGCTGCTGAATACCAAGGCGGTTATCCAGAAAATGTGTTAATGAATCACCTGTAAAAATGGTTACTGACTATTGAAATCTGTATTGCAGTGCAGGTTGCGTTTAAAGTGTGCTTGAGTGGAGAAAATACACTTTGCATAATTACTACCAAGTGGTGTCATTTTGCTACCAAAGAAGTGCCATGAATTGTCAGAATAAACAACATTTTCTGTTTTGATTTCTGTCATATCCTGAGTTTGACATTATTCCAGGGCTACATCTTTTATTTGAATCCCTAGATTTTTCTTTCATTTGGCTTTTGGTATTTTCCCAACTGAGAAAACAATTCTCATTGTAATATACATTACATTTCAGAATACACTCAAACACGTGATCTCTTTGAAACACGTGATCTCTTTGGCTTCTTCCAAGTGAAACTGATTATTGTTTACTATTTGTATTACAGCAGCAACTAGCCTTGACATAGGCACACTTGGGAGAGCCAGTATTTCCTAATTATTTGTGAATTAGGCTCAAGTACATCTCTGAAAACCTGTACATGCTGGACAGGCATCTGGAAAACCTGGTCACTCATATGGAGGGTTGGAGGTAGCCTTTACAAGCTACAGGGCTTCTATTGCCACTGCTGAGATGTCTTAAACAACCCACCATCTTGTGTACTGATAATGTGGGACCCAGGCATAAAATAAAAGAAGGGGAGATAGATAATACTTGGCCCTGCTGTGAGTGTAGGGGACTGGACTAAATGACCTCTTGAGGTCCCTTCCAGTCCTATAATTCTGTGATCCTATGACAGGGAAAGGATATCTTTCATTTTGTCTTCTTGTAACCTGAAGAATTTTTGCATATTCTTACACAAAATATTTGCAAATTTCCCTCTCCCATTATTACCCGAGAAAATTCTCCAGTCTCTACTTTGTGATTCTGATCTCTATTCTGGATAAGCAAAAATCACTCCACCTTTAGATGAATTCTGCAGACCCTCAGCATGTTCAGTGAAAACCTAGGATTTCTTAAATGGTGCCTGGTAAAGAGCCAAGAATGTGTGTTTGTGTGGACCGACAGATTCATAGCTCTGATGTAAATGGCAATAATGAGCATATGCAAGACTGGTGGCTACTGAGCATGTGCAGTAATGGGTGACAGAGAGGTCAGTTAGGCGAGCAGTTAGCTGGTCAGAACCTACTCATACTGGTCACAACTTGTTTTAAAGGTCAGAGCCTTCAATCAGAACTCTGAGGTAATGGTCAAGCCTGAGCACCTGCAAGTGAGGTAACTGTAGCTAAGAATAGGAAGGTTTTATAAAGAGAGAACTTCCAACAGCGAGTTCGGAGTCTGTGTCTGAAGAAGGAGAGAGGCGTGCAGGGAAAGCCCAGAAGCCAACAAAAGAAGCCAAAAGAGAAACTGCAGCAGAGAGACAAAAGAAAGCTGAAGCAGACCAGAGCTGACTGACCAGGAACTGAACAGCAATAGCAGTGATTTGTAAAAGAAAACAGCAATGGATTGATAGAGTAAGCTTAATATTCTTTTAATGCAAAGTTTTGGGAAAGTACAGTATAAATAAGGTTAGTATGTGTATGCTTGAAATGTGTGTGAGTGTATTTTAATTGTATTTTATCTATCTCAACTTTAAAGCAATTTAAGATCTGCTGTCAGCAATTTGTTGCAAACTGTCCACTTACAACAAATTGCTTTGCTTAGAATCATTTAAACTGTATGCTGTTGCAGTGTAAGTGCTCGTTAACTTGCAATAAGGGATTTGTATCTCAGGGCTTTTGTGTTTTGTTTAGGATTTTTAGTATATACTGTATTAGGGATTATTAGTTACATCAATAAAAAGAACATTGCCCATGTCAATTACTTTATTGGAAGGTATAGCCCTGTCCTTTAGTGTTTTCCTTAGCAACTCCAGGAACTTTTACCTCAGGGAGAACAGATTAAGGAGGCAATAGGCAAGTTATTATAGCCCTGTCCCTAAATTCATTTTTGGGATAACACCACTCCAGTATCCAACACAGAACTTCAAAACAGATGTGCAGGGGCAAGGGGCAACTACAGCCTCAAAACTTGTCATAAGAAACTGTTTCTACTAATGCCTGTACAAGGCAACCAATAGACACCAGCTAACCCGCATTGATTCATTAGACCAGCTATGCAATGCACGGCAGGCAGATTAAAAACATTCCCTGGGCAGTAGTTTGTAGCTGTTTGGCACTAAGCAGTAATATGTGCTTATCCCACACGAGAAAAAAAAACTAAGGCACAGGACAGACAAGGAATAGGAGAAAGGGGAACAAATTAGCCACACAGATGCTTCTGAACCTGGTTCTGTTCCCAGAATAGGTTTTTTTTATGGGAAACTTCTGTAGTATTTAACAAAACATGATATTTTTCTGTATCTTCTTTGGATCCAATAGAATCATATCCATGCTCTAGAATTCTACATGATGGTTGAAAAAAACCTATAGAACAGGGGTTGGCAATCTTCAGCACATGGCCTGTCAGGGTTCCTTCCCCACTCTGAACTCTAGGGTACAGATGTGGGGACCCGCATGAAAGACCCCCTAAGCTTATTCTTACCAGCTTAGGTTAAAAACTTCCCCAAGGTACAAACTTTGCCTTGGCCTTGAACAGTATGCTGCCACCACCAAGCGTTTAAAACAAAGAACAGGGAAAGAGACCACTTGGAGATGTCTTTCCCCAAAATATCCCCCCAAGTCCTACACTGCCTTTCCTGGGGAGATTTGATAATAATCCTCACCAATTTGTACAGGTGAACACAGACCCCAACCTTTGGATCTTTAGAACAATGAAAAATCGATCAGGTTCTTAAAAGAATAATTTTAATTAAAGAAAAGGTAAAAGAATCACCTCTGTAAAATCAGGATGGAAAATACTTTACAGGGTATTCAGATTCAAAACACAGAGGATCCCCCTCTGAGCAAAACCTTAGTTACAGAAAACAGGAATAAACCTCCCCCTTAACACAGGGAAAATTCACATAAAACAAAAGATAAACGAATCCGCCTTGCCTGGCTTACCTATACTGGTTGCAATATTGGAGACTTGGATTAGGATGGGTTGGAGAAGATGGATTTCCGTCTGGCCTCTCTCAGTCCCAAGAGAGAACAAAATGTAAACAAAGAGCACAAACAAAAGCCTCCCCCCCCTCAAGATTTGAAAGTATCTTGTCCCCTTATTGGTCCTTTGGGTCAGGTGCCAGCCAGGTTAGCTGAGCTTCTTAACCCTTTACAGGTAACAGGATGTTGCCTCTGGCCAGGAGGATTTTATAGCACTGTACACAGAAAAGTGGTTACTCTTCCCTTTATATTTATGACACGGCCTATCAGGGTAATCCGCTGGCAGGCCGCGAGACATTTTGTTTACGTTGAATATCTGCAGGCATGGCCCCCCCCAGCTCCTAGTGGCTGTGGTTTGCTGTTCCCAGCCAATGGGAGCTGTGGGAAGCGGTGGCCAGCACGTCCCGGTGGCCTGCACCGCTTCCCGTAGCTCCCATTGGCTGGAAACGGCGAACCACAGCCTCTGGGAGCTGTGTGGGTTTGTGCCTGCAGATGGACAACATAAAGAAAATGTCTCGTAGCACACCAGCGGATTACCCAGATGGGCCACGTGCTGAAGGTTGCCAACCCCTGCTATAGCAGGAATATCATTCTCTATTCAATTCTACAGATTTTAAGAGTCACTTTGAGAAAACCTTTTAAAATTTTATAGAACCCTGAAGGTTCATTCCTTATTTCATACTTTGAGGCAAGGATTGTCTCTTTGTTCTGTGTTTGTAGAGCACCAGCCAATGGGATTTTGGGCCTGGATCCTCAAAGCCATGGGACGTAAGTTTCTAAGTATCTTTGTGGATCTGGGCCTGGGTCCATAAGTAGGGTTTCTAAGTGCTAGGTAATATAAATAAATAATAATAGTTCTATAGAACAGTTCATGAGGGATGGATTGAAACTAACTGACTCATCAGGTGCATCCTCCATACTACTGTACCCCCTTGCCCTTACCGATTCTTAGTCCCTGCAATGGTTTTCAAAAATGCCACTTTTGCCACTAGGGATTTGACCTG